>NC_068986.1:5957800-5980300 GCF_001194135.2 Octopus bimaculoides | reverse complement strand
ATTGACATGAAGTACAAGGCATTATCTTTTTGTTGTTGTTGGAGTAATAGTAGCAGTGCTTTCTTGTTAAAAATATATTCCAAATGTAATAAAAGAAAATAAACAACAGAGTATATATAACTGAGAATGTTATGACTGTGTTGATTTGTTGTTTAATGTGACACTACATAGTGCCCCAGTGCCCTCTCTAACTGCTGTTCAACAAGGAACACACACACACAAACAATGCATACACATACTGTCAGAACCTTTGTGCCGCTTTTGTTGCTTGGAATGACGCAAACAAACACACACACACACACACAAGTGCCATCTGTAATTGTGCTAACTTGAGTGACATGAACAGAAACAAAGATTTCAAAGGAAGATAAGTAAAAATAAAATAAAAGAACATACAATGAAAAGGGGGGGGGAGAAAGAGATGGAAAGAATAAAACATACAGAGATAGAAGTGAGAACAGGAAATGAAGTGGGAATTTTATGTGATCTAATAGAACTTACGCTCTTTTATTAAATATTGATTTACTCTTTATTGATTTTAAAAAAGGGAGTGGGGTTATTCAATTAATTTGAATTGTAATTCTGATTCATTAGTTATATACAAGATCAATTTTTATTAGATATGGTATGCTGTCAGTGAATCAACAACATATTATGAATAATATCTAATCAATGTTAGTTAGAAGGATGTGAAACAAAGATGAACCCAATGAGATTTGAACTGGGATTATTGGTATTAGTAATGCATATAATCTCCTAAATCTCTTGATGATATTTGAATGACAAAACCCCTACCCTTTAGCATTTAAGCCAGCCATATCAGACCCAAATATTCTACATGCTTTATGTTCAAACTGACCAGATTCAGCCTCTCACACCTCCCATAGAATATCATTCTAAAAATATACTATTACATCATTGAAATCTAGAAGCAGTGAGAATGCATGATTAATTCAAACCAATTTGAATAAATCAACATTATGTTTGACAGAACAATCTGAATGTTAACCCTTTTGTTACCATATTTCTGTTGAGATGTTCTGTGTTTCTTTCAATTAATTTTAAATATAACAAAGAGTTTAGTAAAATAACTTAGATATCATTAAGCTAGTGTTAAGAACATAAATTGTGACTAAAGTTTGGTGGAAATTTTTAATTCAGAACTTTTGAAAACAAGACATTTGTGCTAAAGAGCCAAAGGCAGTTTCAGCCAGATTGATATCAAAAGGGTTAAAAGGTTAAACAATTTCAGTATAATCTTTATGTTAAGAACAATTTCAACTGTTTGTCCATGACTCCACTATACCATATAGCTTTCAAGCTACAGCCCTATAACATTACATGCCCACAATCTAAATGACACTGCTTTGTCTTCCTCACTCTCACATGAAGGACAAAACCCTCAAAATATCATATACTTAGCATTTCTTGACAAATGAATATATTAAACTCTTCCACAAACCCATCTCTTACTCCTCCTCCTCAGCACCATCACCGCCATCCCACCATCATATAACATTTACTTTCCATGCTGGCATGGTTTGGATGGGTCATCATGACTAGTCACTTATTTGGAGTTGCCTTTCTAAGTATAGTTGAGGGATCACATCTTGCTTGCATAATTCATTTTGTTCTGATTTCTACAACTGAATACACTTTTAATTACTATATGGCACCAGCAATAAAAAAATTATCATGTCTTCAACAAGACACAACAAGACAGTTCTCTCAACCCTACAATGTCTCCATAAGCATTACACATAAAATAGTCTTGAGCTCAATATTTGACAAATGATGCACTAAACAGCAGGACTAAAACAAAACTTGAAGAGACAGAGACAGTTTGGTCTTTCTTCTTTCTATGCTGACAGTTTTGACATTCTTCCATGTATCTGAGGAAATTAATTTTCCAAGATTTCACCAGTCTTATTCATCTCAACATATCCTTTGGCTGACATCTGCTTTAGTTGACTGCTACCTCAAATTCATGGTACCTTCCTTACAGAGTAGATACAACTTTCCCATACTTTATCTAACCTTCCTCTGGGTGTATGTGGTATCTTTCCATACTTTAAATCCATCTTTTTTGAGAATATTATATATATTTTTAAAAGATATAGTATATGGTTTAGCTTATGGTTAGTAATTTTTCACCTGCATGCAACTGACTTCAATTTCACACTGCCCATCCAACAGACTATATTTCCTTTTACATTTGCGGGAGTCTTTTGCAATTTCCATTTTCATAGCTGTAGACCATTCTGTTTTTGATATACAGATCATATAATTTGTTCTTCAAAGAAGAGGTCTCTCCAGAAGTGATGCCATTTAAATCCACCACACAATAACTTTGGGCGGGGGGAGGTACAATTTAGTCATGGGAATGGACAGCTTCCAGGACACTTTATTTTTCAGGGCCTCCGTGTCTGGTAGGAGAAATGGAAAAAATTATCCTCAAACTGAAGACCTGGCCTGAATATTTAATAATAGATTGAACTCTCTAAAGGCACTCAACAACCAAGCAGTGGTGTTAAAACCAAGTAACAGATTAGCCCTTTAGCATTCAGATTATTGTTAAATGTAATACTTTGAGATTTCAATGGTATGATTGTTTATTTTTAGAATGACATTGTAGAGTAGGTGTGAGAGGTTAAATCTGAACATAAAACAGGTAAAATATTTGGGCCAGATACAACCGATTTAAATGCTAAAAGGTTAAGTCTACCACCCAAGAACTCATAACACAAAGAACAAGAGTAAATACCACAAGATGGTGTCCCCAGAATGGCTGCAGCCTTTGGCTGGAACACAAAAGAATAAAGGCCTCTATTCTGCTACTTTAACAATTCCACCAACCCATTGCTCTAGACTGGTTCATTATTTTACTGACTCTGAAAGCATGTAAGGATAAATTGAACTCTGAGTGCAGAAAGCCAGAGTAAATTCTGCAACATATTTTAGTTCTACACCCTAACAACTGCTAATTTGTCTATTCAATAACTAGTTTGTTTAACATGATGCAGTTAAACAATATACGAATATAAACAATATACAAGTAACTCTGAACAATATAGTTATCCTTTTTAAGTACAGGAATTGTCAATAACTAATTCTAAATAATAGATAGAGTCAACATCCATTGCCAACGTTGCCAAAGGAACGAAATTTTGGAAGAAAAAAAGTATATAAACAATGAGTGGAAATCAAACCAGTGAGTGTGTTAGATAATAAAGCATTAAGACAGTATGACTCTCCCCAGACACAAGATTTTTAAATAGTTGTTTTAAAAAATTATAAATATCCAATATTAAAATTTAACTGATTTTTTTTTTCTCGAAGCCAGGGAGACATGCTCAAACATTAATAAGCATAGCTAAAGAATGAATTTCCTCAACAAACAGTAAAGAGTACATGATGGATTAGAAGGAAGAGAACAACAAAAAAGAATCACAAGAGAAAGAGAAATTAGAAGAGGATAAGACTGACTGTGTATACAGGCAGGCCTTTATGAAAAGAAGTTAGATAATCACTATTCATTCCTTCTTTCTCTTTTTATACAACATAACTAATTTTTTTTGATATATAGATTGTCTAAAATAAAATTAGCCAGATGGTAAAAATTATGAACATAACTGAGCTTATTAGTTTCCTCTTTTAAATTTGTTGCAAGAAATTAGATTTTGTTTCATCTTTTGTTTGTTTTCTGGCATATATATATCAGTTATCCGGCTTCTTCAAAAGTCTTTATTTGCAGACAAATAAAACAAATATTTAACAACCCTGAAAGGGTGAAAAGCAAAGTCAACATTGGTGGAAATTGAACAAAGAGTGTGAAGAACACAAATCATATAGTTTTAGTTCAATATTACATACAGCTTCCAAGATATTTTTTCATCTGAATTATCTGAACACCAGATGTGCTTATCTCAATATGAAATATGTTCAAGTTGTAAGTAACCATTGAAGGTAATAAGCTAAGACATAAAACACCATTGAATTTATTAGAAAATACCTCAGTTTATTATGTCAGTTTATTGAGTCTATCACAGGACGCCTTGAGTCCATCACAGAATGTTTTGAGTCTATTACGGAATGCCTCGAGTCTATTACGGAATGCCTCGAGTCTATTACGGAATGCCTTGAGTCTATTGTGGAATTCCTTGAGTCTATTGTGGAATGCCTTGAGTCTATTATGGAACGCCTTGAGTCTTATTATGGGATGCCTTGAATTTACTACGGGATGCCTTGAGTCTATTACGAGACACCTAAGTTTATTAAAAGACAGAGTTTATTGGAAAATACTTGAGCTATTGAAAATACCTGAAACTATAAGAAAACATCTGAGTTGTTGGAAAGGTATTAAAAAAACACAAAAATTAAGAAAGCACCTGAGTTGTTGGAAAGGGATTTAAAAAAATAACAAAAATTAAGAAAACACCTGAGGTATTGGAAATATATTTTTCAAAAAGCAACAAAACATTCTCTATTGTTACAACAATTTTGCAAGATTTTTTATTTAATGAGGATTTATAGATGAGCTTTGTGACAGGAAAGTTAAATAGTGAATGGAATAAAGTGTAATGTGATATAAGGTGCTGAAGATACCAAATTGTAGGCTTGTTTTTTGTTATGTTTCTTGCTTTTATATTGACTTGGCCTGGAGGAAGGAACTGGGTTCATGGCCTTTGTAAGTTCTTCAAGAGAAATAAGACTGATGCCATTAATATTACACAGAAAATGTTGCAAGTCAACAACTGCAGGAAAAAGATATGCAGTGAAGTTAACTCCAAAGGACTGGGAAGAGTAGTGTGGGGCTGGTGAGAAGAGACACAACAGGAGTAATGAAGAGAAAAAAATAAATTCAAAGGATTGTAGCACAACACCAGCCTACATTGAGGAGTACATGTCATTGGAGTAGTTGTATGAACACAGTGTGTTATAAGTAACTTTTCAAGGCTTCTGAACTGAAGGGAGGAAGTTGTCTTCAGACTGGAGCCCACAGGCAGGCAGTCTTGACAGGAGGTTCACATTTCAAGCATGGTTGTAAGTTTTACTGACATCAAGAGCAATAATATGGCTTCCAATAAGAACTTCAGTGAAAGACAGTAAAAGACAGCATAAAAAAAAAACATGATAATAAAATGTGTCCTATTTATTCTTCTATCTCAAACATTATCTCAAGCTTTTAGATGACCTACCAAACTATGACTTTCCATATGCCCTACTATTTCTTGATAAACTTTTGAAAAAGACCAGTATTTTCTATCTAATCTGGATGTTAGCCAAAGCTAGTCCACATGATCTATACTGCATAATGTTTAACTCAGTTTTTATTTTAGCAACCCACATAATGATGAACAAGATCTGCTGGATAGAACATAACATAGACAAGCATTGAGCATAGAAAATTCACTTAACTGTGCTACACTAACCCTACCAACCTACTAAGCTGAACAGTCCCACTAACTCTATACATCTTATTAACTCTGGCATACTAACTCTATATATCTATCTTATCAACCATTCCCTACTATCCTATATCTAAAAACATACAAAGGCAATCCAATCTGCTGATAATACAAATATACACGCATCTGATATGAAATATTGATTTCAAATTCTGATACAAAATTTTAGGGGAAGGTTAAGTTGACTACATCAACCTCAATATACAACTGGCACTTATTTTATCAGCAGTGAAAGGATGAAAGGCGAAGGTGACATCGGCAGAATTTGAACTCAGAATGTCAAGGCGGATTAAAAGCTGCTAAGAATTTTGCCCGGTGTGCTAACAATTCTGCCAGCTCATCGCCTTATCCAATATGAAATATTACGAAATAAAAAAAAATATACAATTGTTATATATGTGTGTGTGTATGTACACATGCAGAAATATATCGTTCATCAATGCATGTTTGCTCGAGAGATTTTTGCCGCCAACCCACCCACCATCTATATTGGTGTTGGTCAAGTGTGAAAATACTGCATATCTGTTAGAGTCAGTCTTGTGTTATATTTCATCTGTCTCAGCCAACGTTTTCTAATCAACTCTGACTGTTTCCTACTTTAATATGGCTCTACAAGTTGAGCCAGAACACTGACACCTGTAGATGGATCACAGCAACCCACAGCAGGAACCTATGGAGCAGAGAAACTGGCCAATTTTCAATACCATGATTTGTGACTATACATGTGGTGACAGTCATCAATGATACTGATGGACAACCTCCTCTTCCTACTACTACTACTACCTCACTACCACCACATACTTTCACAGAGCTTTCTTTCCATTTATCTAGTATTATCCATTTACACACCAGTGTAGTTCTCTAATGTAATAATTAGCTATATATATTATAAAGAATTCATACATTTTCTCTCCCATCACAAATAACAAACGAAATAATGAAATAAATAATAATAATAATAATAATAATAATAATAATAATAATAATAATGCACCTCTCATGAGAAAAGAACTCAGCTATTGTCTGTTTGCCAATAAGTGTAAAAATAAAACAACAGCCTGTGTGATGCATTAAAAATGGTTTCCATAACATTCACAAAAGTAAATGTCATTGGATCTATTTCTCATTGTGTATCAAATAACAGTGAAAGAAGGTTGAATCTTTTTTCACCTTCACCATCTTATTGCAAGAGCTAGAATCTACAAACTTTTAGAACACACACACACACACACACACACACACACATATTAACACTCACATACTAACACACTTACTTGCTAAAGTACAAGTTTTAAGAATTACTTAGGTCAAAGTAATATTTTGCACATTCATGATGCCAATAATCAACCAAATCAATACATGCTCAATTACAGTTTCAATTTTAGTCCAGCACAGTTCTGACTTATCAGGATTCTATAAAACTACAAAGTTTTAGATATCACACAGGCAGCTGCCATTTATTTCATTTTATTTTGACATAATTTTAGCACACAGGGTAAAAGCCTTAGCAGCATTTCTTAACTTTCTGAGTTCAAATTCCACGAAGGTCGGCTTTGCCTTTCATCCTTTCGGGGTTGAAAAAAGTAAGTACCAGTTGAGTACTGGGGTTGCTGTAATTAACTTACACCTCCTTCAAAATTTCAGGCCTTGTGCCTATAGTAGAAAAGATTATCATTATTATTATTATTATTACTGAGTGAGACAGCAGTGCATGCCATCAAAGTGACACTGGAGTACAATAGGCACATGCATCACAACTACATGTGCGCAACATGGTGATCTTATATCAAGATAAACAGTGCATGACTACACATCTCCAACACAATAAGGGTTTCTGCTACAATAGAATTTTTTTTTTTTATTAATAACACCAGTTGATTTCTTTTACATTATAAAAGAAAAGAAATCTTGCCCAAATATGAAACAAAAAAAGACAAAAGAACATTTGCAGATTCAGACACTTGACATTGCCTGCTGGGAAACACTGAAATTGTTCACTATGGAAAAGGAGATTAATAAGTTCTCTAATACATAGTTCACATGGTAATTAAGAATAATTAAAACATGGCTTTAGAATACAGGAAACATGAAAAATATATAATAAAAGAATATATTACACAATTAATTGAGAACATTTAATTTTTACTATTGTGACCACATTAATATTTTACAAATGCACCAGTGTGAGAGAGGTGAAGGAGATCATATACACTTAGTAGCTATTGTATAAAGATAATATACACAAATAGCAGTTAGAAAGTTGATAACTTTGAGAAACTAGAGAACACAGGTGGCTTTTAAACCAAAAACTAGTTCCAAATAGTGACTATTTTTTGTAACAAAGACTAAAATAATTTGAGACAATGGGGGAGCTTCTACTTGGCCACTTAACCTACTAAAAATAGAAGTCAAATTTATCTCAAACCACAATGTACCATTTTAAATAAGACACGCTGAATGGCATGATTGAAGTTCAAAGTACATGATGTCTGAAAAAATATGGGATGGTCTTGGCTGGACTGCCTTTGATCCTAGGTCTGCTCAACCAGAACCAACTTGGAACTAAACAACAACAAATTCATCTTCGTATGTTACAAATTGTTAAATTAGATGGAAAAAAGTTTGCACTGTCTTTCCAGAAGTTTTCACAGCCACATAAGAAGGTACCATCAAGCATCATTAGTATATTACAATGTTTTCGCAACAGTGAGGCCCAAAATAGATCATTGCTCCCACATCTAGAATGCTGCTGCACACACAAACAACAGATTGCATCCAGAGAAAGGCTACTTGACTAATTAGCATAAAACTCACTAGTAGCCTTGCTCTGGCCCACAAGTAATGTGTCTCCTTTCTGCCTTTTTTTACTGTTACTGTAATAACCTCTGCTCCTCAGACTGGCTGGTCTCATGCAACCGTTAGTTAAGCACTCCCAACTCGCTCATCTCTCTTCCTGTCATGATCTGTATTGCATTCAGCCTCCACCGCAGACCATACATTAATCACTACACTTAGTCCTTTCTCTCCAGAATGTCATCCCTTTAGAACTCTCATGCCTTTCCTACAGGTGTTAAAATGCAACAGTTTAGACAGAACAATTATGGCCTGCAAATGCCATAGGCATTGCCCCTTCCATCAAACCGATCAAGTAAAAAGTCAGTGGCAGCAATTTGGAATTTGGCTGCAACAAAAAAAAATAAAACCATCTGTGCATAACATTTCTAATCAGAAGTGTGTGAGATAAAAACTAACAGCTACTATAATTTAGTTTAAAATTCACAAAGGGCCAAAGTAAAATTTTATGAAAAATAATCCAGATTATAAGTGTATCCGTTTTAACTAGAACTTGTAATAATTGGATTTGATCCCATGTTTTACCACACAGAAATCACAATACAATCATGTGTGCAAACCCATGTTAGTTTGGTGGCTTGTCTAAACTTTCCATGAACACTGTCTATAAATACAGCCAAATTTGCCACCAATGTGGCAGTGTTGAGATATTTGAGCTGCCATGACATTCACCACTCTCACCACTTTCAGAGTGATCCTTTTTATCCATTAGCATTCACTCTCTTCACAGTTGTTTTTACAGCTATATATTCAATCTGGAATGATTGAAGAAGACACCCACAGCACCGTGAATATGCATTGATGTATAGAAATTAGCCCAAATGTTGAATTCCTAACAAAGGCTTTCTGCATGTGTCATATATGTTGTTTCATTTGAATATTTCTATGCTTTTATTGCATTAACACCTTCTCTGTTAATGTAACAATAAATTATGTTCTAAAACAAAGAAACTTTTCAACACGTTACAAACTATAATTGTTTACATCATAAGAATTTAGAAACTTTGAAAGGCATGAAATAAATCATTTTTTTTAAACTGAAAGTAGATGAAACTACTCTATACTCTTCACCTTTTTTCTACCAATGGGATTTTTTTGAAATCAATATTTATACACTATTAATCATAACTATAATTGCATTTACTTGTGTACATAAAATATGTATAATCATACTTTTATACAAAAACCACAAAAATTAGTCACCCTTTTCATCTCCCCTTGAAACAGAAACAATTTTTTAAAATTCTAAATAGCTTTTACTTATAAAATATCTTTTATTTACTAAATATCTCTTACTAAATATCTTTCACTTACTAAGTACTTTTTACTTACTAAATATCTTTATGTCTTCCAAGTTCTTAATCAATTTTACTAAGTATCTTAGTGTCTTCCAATTCCTTAATCAATTCTTTACCAATCTTTTATGTAGTACTTTCCATACCATTTCTAGTAATAGAGTGCTTTCTAAGAAATTTTACCTTTCAAAGTCTCTGCTTTGAAAGAGTTAGTGTCATATACAACAATATTTTTTCTATGCATACTGGCATGTGTGGCAAGACAACTAAATTAATTATAAAATTGGGTTACAAATCATATTTTAAATTATGAAGTCCCCTTTTATCCTAAATATTTCTATATCTCCACTCAGCTGAGGAGTTTGGTGACCTCACCAGTGCTGATGCCATGAAAATTGTACCCAGTACACTTTGTGAAATGGTTAGCATTAGGAAGGGCATCCAATTGTAGAAACCATTGGAGCTTGGCACACAGCCCGCTGGTTCATCAGTTCACATCAAACATCCAACTCATGTCAGCATGAAAAAAAAAGGACATTAAATAATGATGATGACAATGATGATTAGTAAATCATCTGCTGTTAAACAATAATTCATACATTAATCATCGAGATTAGTCCATCCTCAACAGCACATAAAAGTTTAGTTATTTTCATTGATAATTTCTTAGCTATTTTACAGTCGGAAATGCTTTATTACATACTTTCAGATGATCAATGCTTGCAAAGAAAATGTTATCTGCAATGCAGCTCACTTCTGGCTGTTTGTTTAGTCTCTGTTAACTTCTTTTCCTCATGAATTAAGTAAAATCAACACTAGACACAGCTACTTCAAAACATTTCTGATGTTTTACAGTCTTGTATTTCCTGAGCATAAATTTATTTGTATTTGTATTTCTCAAAGGAACATTACAGTGTTTACAGTAGCTAGCTTCTTTATCCCTTTTATCTCAACGGAACCAATCCTTAAAATTTGGGATCTTATAACCATTCTTTCTTGAATGATGGCACATACAATTTCCTTTGTTTTGTTTTTAATTTTATTTTTAGTGTAATTTAAAGGAGCGAATAATATATAAAATCTAGCAAGGTTATGACACATCACAATGCACAGACACCAGCAACACTAAATGCTTGGACAGGCAGTCACAGAAGAATCACTCTACAACAGTATGCATATCATTAGAGAGTGAAACATGTTTAATTGACAGTTAACCCTTTCGTTACTGTATTTATTTTGAGATGCTCTGTTTCTTTCAATTATTGCAACTAAGGCTTAGTGGTATATTTTAATGCAAAACTTATGAAATCAAGACATTTGTTCTATGGAGCCGGAGCTGGTTTTGGTCGGCTTGGTAACAAAAGGATTAATCTATCAATAGCTAACTGAAGATAGGTAAAACTTCATTTAAAAATATTTATAATTATATGAGTTATGTCCCAGAACTTGGGACATGAAAAAAACCAAGATTATAAACTATTTTAAAATAAAAATTCAGAAAAAATAATTAGGATTGGCAGCCTTGAATCATTTACATACAGATATTTTAAAATATATCATCACTTAAGGTTGTACAGATTATATAAAGCAGGAAGAAATTAAAAGTTAAACTACAGCCAGCTATTACTCATGAGCAAGTATGATTGGGTAACATGTATCATGTTTCCACTAACTGTTTTAGATGCCTATATAGTCATGAACAAACATATAACCTCTTAGCCTTTCATCCTTGAGCCGGTATAACATCTAGTATATGAGAGCTGGAGTGAGAGGGGGCTGCACCAGTACCTAGTTGGTACTCATTCAAAGCTGAGTAGACTAAAGCAAAATGGAACAAAGTGCTTCACTCAAAGATGCAACATGCCATCAGGCCCAGGAATTGAACCCATAAGTTGATAATCCTGAACATTCTAACCATTAGGCCATGCACCTTCGCTGAACTATTGCCCACAGGGTCAAATATTGAAATCTCATTTCAACCATTATGTCGCTCAAGTTCAGCCCTGGATGAGTAGAGCAATGATCAAAGGTAATTCCAGCCATAATCATCCAATCTTTTCACTGGACACAAAGCACTTACTCCCACTTCAGACCATTTTAGCCAAGATGTTCTTTTCTAAGTTGGTAGGCTGTGATTCAAGAGAACTGGGTGTTATTTGTAGTGGATCTGATGACTGCATAAAAGCTCCTTTGTTAGCTCCTCAGTCATTCTGTTGTGGTACTGACCAAAACACGTGATTTTACTTGTCAGTATGACTACATGACAACATGAAGAGCACCCAGCCATAAAGCACAATTACTCAGAAGACATGCAAATATATTTCTAAAAATCATCTCTTCCTATATAAAGAGAAAAAAAATGGATGTAAAATGTCAAAAAATAAAACAAAAATATATTACAAAAAAGGGTGAAACAAATATCTTTATCGGGGAAACAATTCAGCAAGCAATAATGTTATAAACTGAATTCTTCCTATTATTAAAGTATTGAGATTAAAGTTTCTTATTAAAATGGCTGGTTAATTAGCTTGTTCCAACATTTCATTTTAAAGTGAATTAAAGCAATTTGTAATACACTCTGTATAACTTCAGATAATTTGTGGTTATTATGTAGCATGTGATTATGGAATTTAAAAAAATTAATCACAATAATATAAAATCTCTGAAAATAAATATATCAGCAAAGAAATTAACTTAATTTTCAAGATTCAGATATAAAGTAATTGTCCCACTTGGTTTTTCAAAGGTTGCACTTAGAGAACTAAATATAAATTAAGATATTTTATTGCAGTTATGATAGCACTGAGTATATAATTTTAATGTTGGTGGCAGTGGTGATGACAGTGGCAGTGTTGGTTGTGACAGTGTATTCATGTGGCCCAAGGTAAACCTAAATGGTGAATTTGCAGAGTTGTTTGAATGATGAATAAAATGCACTATTATTTCTACCAACTCTATGCTTAAGTTCAAATTTGCTCTTCATCTTTTCAGGGTTGATTAAAAAGTACCAATCCAAGCTGAGAGGGGGGGGCAGATTATTAAAATGTCAGACAAGATGCCTTGTCATATCCCCTCCAGCAATGCCTGTGATGATCCTCTCAACCCCACATCATCCTTGTTCGTTCACCAACCTCTTTGCAAGGTATAGAGACTGCATTTTATGTGGCATCAGCACTAGTGGGATTACCTTATACCCTATAAGATTGAAGAATATATATATATATATATATATATATATATATATATATATATATATAATATGTAAAGGTAAGATCCAAGGATTAAGATGTAGGAAGTTAGTAAATTTCAAGCAGTCCGTAGAAGGTATAAAAACAACTTTCAGGAACAGGTTTAATGATATAGAAGGTTGTAAATGTTTCCCATATCAAAGCTCGGTAAGCTGAAATAATTGTTTTATAGCTAATGGTTTACTTATTTATTCTACAGTAGACCTATAAATGACTCCAGCCTAAATTCACAAAGACATTCCTCTAGTTAGCTTCGAAAATACCAAACATTTTTCCTACTCATCCCGTTCTCATTTCCTTTTTCATTAAAAAATTTAGACATTTACCCATTCCCACATATTACTTCTTCACTAATATGCTTTCCCTTTTCTTCTCAATTTCTGACTAAGCAAACTTCATTTGGTTAAAGGTATCTTTGACCTGACAATTAGCCAGTGGATTACCCCCTCATTCAGGCAATTATTACTTCTGAGGTTCTGTGAGCTATGAAACATATGTAGCCTGGATTTTATCTACTCCATTCTCTAATTTCAGATTATATATATATATATGTGTATGTATATATCCAAAATTAAGGAATGAAATAGATATAATCTAGGTGCAGGTGTGGCTGAATGGTAAGAGGTCTGCTTCCCAACCACATGGTTCTGAGTTCAGTCCCACTGTGGGGCACTTTGGGTAAGTACCTTGAGCCAACCAAACGTTGTGAGTGAATTTAGTAGATGGAAACTGAAAGAAGCTCGTCATCTTCCTCGTCATTGTTTAACATCCATTTTCCATGCTGGCATGGGTTGGATGGTTTGACTGAGGTCTGGAGAACCAGTGGCTGCACCAGGCTCCAATCTGATCTGGCAGTGTTTCTACAGCTGGATGCCCTTCCTAATGCCAACCACTCTGAGAGTGTAGTGGGTGCTTTTTATGTGCCACTGGCACAGGAGCCAGTCAGGTGGGACTGGCATTGATTACGTTCGGATAGAGCTTTTTAACATGTCACTGGCATGGGGGCCAGTCAGCAGGTATTGGCATTGACCATGTTCAGATGGTGCTTTTTATGTGCCACCGGCATGAGAGCCAGTCAGGAGGTACTGGCATTGGCCACATTCAAATGGTGCCTTTTATGTGCCACCGTCACGGGAGCCAGTCAGGAGGTACTGGCATTGGCCACATTTGGACGGTGCTTTTTACATGCTACCGGCACAGGTGCCAGTCAGGTGGACCTAGCATTGACCACATTCAGATGGTGCTTTTTACATACCACCAGCACGGGTGCCAATCAAGGGCACTGGCCACAGCTACGATATTGGTTTTACTTGACTCAAAAGGTCTTCTCAAGCATATCATATCGCCCGACGCATCAAACATTCTCTTAACTGGGCCAGACATGCATGGCTGCAATCTCACTTTAGTTGCCAGGTCTTCTCAACCACAGCATATCTCCAGAGGTCTTGGTCACCTGTCATTGCCTCTGTGAGGCCCAATGTTCAAAGATCATGCTTCACCACCTCATCCCATGTCTTCCTGGGTCTACCTCTTTCACAGGTTCCTCCCACAGTTATGGAGTGGCACTTCCTCACAAAGCTGTCCTCATCCACATGTAACACATGACTGTACTAGCACAGTCGTCTCTCTTGCAGACCACATTTGATGCTTCTTATGCCCAACTTTTCTCTCAGGGCTCTTACACTCTGTTGTGTATGCACACTGGCATTACACATCCAGCGGATCATACTAGCATCATTTCTTTGAAGCCTACGCATGTCCTCAGCAGTCATGGCCCATGTTTCACTGCTGTGTAGCGTGGCAGATCACAGACATGCATCATACCATCTACCTTTCATCCTGAGCAAGAGGCCCTTAGTTGCCAGTAGAAGTAGGAGCTCCCTGAACTTTGACAAGGCTATTCTTATTCTAACCGCTGCACTCTCAGAGCAACCACCCTCACTACAGACTTCAGACATATATATATATATATATATATATATAAACAACCTTTTGACAGTTTTATAGATATTCCAAAATTATGATGCTAGGTGTTTCCATTATTTTGTCCAACCCCTGTATGTATATATATGTGTGTGTGTGTGTGTGTGTGTGTGTGTGTGTGTGTGTGTGTGTGTGTGTGTGTGTGTGTGTGTGTGTGTGTGTGTGTGTGTGGTGTGTGTGTGTCTTTGTGTCCGAGTTTGTCCCCTCCACCATCACTTGACAACCGATGTTGGTTTGTTTATGTCCCCATAATTTAGTGGTTTGGCAAAAGAGGCCAATAGAATAAGTACCAGGCTTACAAAGAATAAGTTCTGGGATCGATTTCTTTGACTAGGAGGCAGTGCTCCAGTATGGCCACAGTCAAATGACTGAAACTAATAAAACGTCAAGTTGAGGAAATTGTATAATAAACCCTTCAACATGGTTTATAATAAAAGGTGTAGTAGTGGAAATTTAGGTGTGTTACTTTTTTTCTACTATTGTACACAATTGTTTGTTTCTTTACACTGATAAAATGTGACAACAGTGAATGTTTTTATGAATGTTGAATGAATATAGTAAGTATTTCCAAAAAAATTTGATGTTCTTTTATGTTGCTTGTAAGAAGGAAAGTACTGAAATAATTCGATTTCCAAATTTAGTTCATTTTTCAATAACTTGGCCTTTATAAACATAACAAAGGAGTCATGCATGAACATGCTAAAGTGTCATTAGCTTACTGATAGGACTAACAGGTGAGGTGTCACAAGCCTATCAGAAGAAATTGAGAAAGTGCTGGTAGCCTACTACTAGATTTAGTTTACTAACGTGGCCAGTCAGTATTCTTACATAAGTTAAGAATAATTTGTCTTTAATTTAATTGTAGAATACATTAGAATGCAAATGTCGATATGCTTTCATGTTAAATGTATTCCACAATTAAATTAAAGCTTATACTTAATAACTCATGGAGAATAGTTCCCTACTACAAAAGGGTCAACAATTGAGAAGGTGTTGTTAGCCTACTAGTAGAAAGCTCAACAGTACACATTCTCAGTCACTGCTGCTGTAATATCCACATGACAAAGACAACTCTTATTGATTTAGTTCACTCATAAATAAAGGCTATAAGGATTTATTTCATAAATATCATAGTCACTAGAATCGGTGAGTTAAGAGACATCATCAGACCATCCTCATCATTCTACATATTCTCCCATGTCTAGGCTTATATACAAGATACTGCATTGAAGTAAGCCTACTGTCCTTTGTGAGATTTACATTTTTGGGTGTATCTGGCCGATAAAAAAGTAATTAAAAGTATGAGCATGCTGGAAATAAATGCTCTTTTGCAAAAGGAGAACATTTAGAAGAAAAGCAACTATATGAGACACAGTAAAAAAATATAATCTTTTTTTTATCTATCTCCTTAAAGATATCAACTTACTTAAGATTTAAAGTTAATTAAAACTCTTAACTATAGCTCATAAACAAAATGCAACTATTAGTATATTCACAAATGGAAATACTAACTTCCACTATTTTTACATATCATCCAACCATGTACTTGACATTTTCTTTTAAATTGCACTGGTCACATTTCCAACAGACAGATCTTAGAAGCTGACTCATTGGATAGGGCAGTGTCTCAGGTTTGAATGTCAATGTTATGCACAACAACATAACATGTTGCAAAAAAACGCTATACACACGAATTTTCAACACTTCCTTTTCATCCTCATTTCAAACAAAGAAAAAACAAGACCACTTTGTCCCGCCACTTATTTTTACAATTACTATGTCTCCCGTCTAAAAATAAAAAAATAAAAATGTAATATGATACGCAAAAACGTATCATATTACAAGTTATTATCAATACAACATTTCGAATATTTCCTATGTATTCAGAGACCCACCCACATACAGTCACAAAAGTCTTTTCAAAGGTTTATAGATGTGTAACATTTATACGATAAGCAAACTTATCATGTAATCTTTCACTTAGTCTTCTCAGTTCGTATGACAAGAACTTCTACTAATTTCTTTTACATATCTGAAACATTAGCAAGATCATCTTTTTCATACAGTACCATGACTTGTTCTTTTTACTATGCTTATCAGTCACAAATAGCAATAAATTTTTAGTTTTTCTTTTCTTTATGAATAGTACAGAGTCTGTATTTTGTAATAGTACTAAGATTTACAACAAATACATGTATTCGTAATGTCATTTGCTTTTTAAATGGTCTTCTAAATGCTTGAATTATTCTTTAAAAAAAAAAAACAAAGATACAACATCAGAAACAAATTCATCAATTTTTGATGACAATTTATTAAAAAATAAATAATGTATCATACAGAATCTTTTTAAATATTTTTTTTAAAACAGACACCTATTAAAATTTAGTTTGTAATTTTGAGCCACCATTAAAGATTTATTGAAGTTCACATACATCAATAGCCTACAGTTTCAAATATCTTACTAAGCAAAATTACAAATGGAAATCACTATAAATACAACATACCAATGCTCCTTTCAATAAGCAGATAATCTCAAAGTAAGGACTTTTTAAAAATACATGTGATATGCTCTGATCCACATGACAAAGACAACTCTTACTGGTTTAGTTCACTCATAAATAAAGGCTATAAGGATTTATTTCATAAGTATCATAGTCACTAGAATCGGTGAGTTAAGAGACAGCATCAGACCATCCTCATCATTCTACATAGTCTCCCATGTCTAGGCTTATATACAAGATACTGCATTGAAGTAAGCCTACTGTCCTTTGTGAGATTTACATTTTTGGGTGTATCTGGCCGATATAACAAATTATATCATGAAGGTAGTAACCCAGTATGGTACATGCCAACAGGCAGGAGCCAGTAAAAGAATACCATGACAGGTGGATATATTAGACAGACAGACAGACAGACATTGTGAAGATGTATTTGACTCAGCAATGTATAATGTTTGTTACTTGTAACAAGTCTACTTGTAAGTTATTGCTTAGTACAAGCAGATACAGAGGATGATTGACCACATTTATTTTGTTGTGAAACCCTTTATATAATTCTTCAAAGATCATAAAGCCCATACCTATGTTAATAAAGGTGCTTCAGAGAGAATTTATTTTTATAAAAAGGAAAGCTAACTTATTTTAAAAGAGGTGAGTTCCATTTCTTTATATATATATATATATATATATATATATATATATATAAATATTATCTCAGTTTTAAAAAAACCTTTGATAATGTAAATATGTTAATAGTTACCAGAGTAAATAGTCATCATTTCGTATTTGTCTTGCTCTTATATGTTTATTTATGAATTCCCTGAAGAGGAATATATGAGGAATTCCAGCAGCTCTTACTTCTTTGTGAAGGAGCTCTCATATATTTTGAAACATGTGTAGGAATTAAAGGAACTTTTATTTATATGCGTTTTGCTCCATTTATTATTTATTTTTATATATATATATATATATATAAAAGAAATTTCAATTAAACTTGCATACAAAATCTCAGAAGTTATTTTCTTTTCCCTTCCGAATGCCAACCACTCCATAGAGTGTACTTGTTGCTTTTTACATGGCACCATCATCACACACTTTTTACACGACCCCAGCACTCAGACCAATGCTTTTTACATGGCACCTTGGTTTTTAAGATCTCGATTCTGTTATGGTGAATGTATTTTCTCAAGTACAGTAATGCACCACATATCTCAGTCCTCTGATGCATATATGTATATGTTTATATCTTGCTAAGCCATTTGCTGCCATCCTGTTGATCAACCTCCCGCTTTCACTCATCTCATCCTGCTTTCATACGCACCCTGTCGTTTGATATCATCCCACCACAAACAAAACTCACGGACTACTATGTTGCCCTCTTCATTACCATTCTTTTACAACTAATAAATCAGATCATCTCATGATACTTCATCTTTTCTCATCATATTGACTGAGATCTCTCTCTCTCTCTCTCTCCCTTCCTAGTTGGTGTTAGGAAAATCTAAAAATCATACCAAAACAGATAAAAGCACAATGCAGTCCTTCAGCACATCAGATCCATCAAGCCATCCAACTAATGCCAGCACAGAGAACAGACATTAAATAATAATAATAATCACCACCACCATCACCATCATAGAGTATGTAATATATACATACATATGGTGATTAAAACTAACAAACAACATTAAATGTGATGTCATGAAACTACAATGAAGCTTGACCTGAAGATATTAGTTCAACGTTTTTTAAATTGAATAATAAAGTTATTTATCTTATTTGTGAATGAACAAACTCCCTTTACACCAACAAGGACAATAACCCTTTCTTCAGCATTTTCAAACTATAGTTTATTGTATAACTGGAGTCGGGTGGCATGACATTTAGTTTTTAGTCAATATCCTCAAACAATTGAGTTATTTTTACTGTTACTGTTAACTTTTATTGTATTTCTTCAAGGACATATTGTTTTCTAGGCTATGTGGTTAAGAGGTTTGCGCCACAACAGCATAGCTTTAGGTTCAGTCCCATATTTGGCATCCTTAGTAACTGTCTTCTGCAATAGTTTCAGGTTAACCATAGCCTTGTGAGTGGACTTGGTAGATGGAAACTAAAAGAAACCTGTCATATATAGTACGTGTGTGTGTGTGTGTGTGTGTGTGTGTGTGTGTGTGTGTGTGTGTGTGTGTGTGTGTGTGTGTGTGTGTGTGTGTGTGTGTGTGTGTGTGTGTGTGTTCACTTCTCCATATACTGACATCATACTTTAATTATAAACAGCAGCGTCACCATACAACTTGTGTTGTTTGTTTGCAATCTTCCATGAGAACATATCTGGCTATTGTGTTGTTTTGTTTTCAAAGCATTTGGAGGAAAATGTTAACTTGCTTAGTAACAGGAGAGGATTGATAATAAGAAGAGCATCTGTAAAAGAATTTACACCGACAAATTTTGTCAGGCCCAGGCAAGGATGGTAAAGTAGACATTTTGAAG
Source organism: Octopus bimaculoides (assembly GCF_001194135.2). Lineage (NCBI taxonomy): Eukaryota > Metazoa > Mollusca > Cephalopoda > Octopoda > Octopodidae > Octopus > Octopus bimaculoides. The sequence continues at coordinate 5,960,465 of NC_068986.1, read as the reverse complement.
ATGATGATGATGAAGTAGATAAGTCTTGATTATAGGCAGAAATTTCCTTTTAAATTAAAATAATATTGCAGTTGTTTTTATCCCTTCCAAAGCTGAATAAAGCAATTTACACACTTTTAATAAACAGCAAGACTGTATAATAAAAAAGAATAAAAGCTAACACTTGGAAGACAGACAACATCAATAAATGTTTATCAAAAGCTCTAAAAACATTTTCTGAAATGTTCTACAATATGTATAGAATTAGGAACAGTGCAGAAAGTACAAGAAAAACTTTCTTAAAACACATTACAATTTTTTTTTTTTCAACTGCTTAGTCAGAAAAAACTCAACAGCACTTATGAGCACAAACTTTTCAGAACATACAAGACTAGCTGGAGAAAGGAATAAAGTTATCCTTAAATCAGAAACTTGGTACAAATACTTGAACCATAACTCTGTTTAAGGAACTCAAGGACCAGGTGGCAATGTTAAACTATGCAAGAGATCGAGTCAACCAGCTCAGACACCTGGCTAGCATTATAGAACAACCCAATACAAACAAATCTTAAAAGAGTAACATGTTTCGAAAGAACTTGAACACAAGCTTACAAAGTATTTATTTCTCTTTATTGAAATCAAGTAACAAGAAAATATCAATCTAAAATATACAAAGATTATCATCAACAACTGAAACAAAGTAAAAATGTTTACTGTGTTAAGTATCTGATTATATTATGGCATCCACTCCACTGTGTGACTCGTTGAAATAGTGAGGAGTAAAGCAAATGCATGATTTACTATGTAACTATAATATAACAGACAGGCAATATTAACTATTCAAATTACTGCTGCAAAAATGGGTTCACCAAAACATAAGTATTTCAGAAATACCAATGAGTGAAGGAAAGAATGGATGTATATAAGATTATGTATTTATTTCTCTTAAAAAAAAAAAAAAAAATTTAAAAAGTCAAGAACTTACTAGATAAAAACAATATCCTTATCATTCATCACCACTATTTCTGGTTCAGTAATTATATTTCCAAACCAGCTTCTCACCAACTATCTTAATTTATCAACAATTTATGAAATCTAAATGAACTTCATTAAGCCAGATCTGCCTATCTCAATTCCAGTCTTTTTATGTTCCTGTCTCCATTAGCCACCTGCACAAATATCACTTTTCCACCCAGCTCACAGATCCATCCTCATCACATATCAACATTAATAGAGTCATCTCATACCTACATACACTAATCAATGCCTAGCTGCTTTCTCAGCTTCTCAGGATTCCCATTTCAGATTTTGCAAGAATATTTAACATTGTAAAGTAAATCCAAGCTGATAGTTGTACTTGTTCCTACATGTTCTAAGAATCTCTTAGCGATTAAAATTAAAACACTATAGGAACAATGGCAATAGGGAATTAAGTCATAGCCAGCTACTACTTCCTATTGCATTTCGGATCTCCCTTATAACAACTACCTACTTTCTATATATTTTTCATTTCTCTTTCTCAATTTACAAACCATTTTGAATATTCCAAGTATTGACTTACAACCAGAAATAAGATGTAACCAAATATAAATGTCTTCAAACAGTTTTACTAAGAAATAACACACTCAAAGTACCTGGTACCACAAGGTAAATGGAGAACAAGAGTGGGAGGCTAATAGGTAAGATAAAGAGTGGCAGTGCTGTGTGAGAATAATGGGAATGGAAGTCTAAGGAAACAGGAGGACGCAGAGAAGAGGCAAGAAAGAAATTTCAAGATTTTGCTGTAAGAAAATACTTCTAGTGCTAACTCTGGATTTTCAAAATTCATCCTTTCAGTATTTAGAGGAGACCAAGATAATCCAATTTATGTGACATCCCAGCTGGGGTTAGATTCAGATAACATGGATATCTGCAGTGTTGACTGATAAAACACAAGCAATCAATTAAGAAATCTGAGTTGGCAGTTCTATCAGATAATCTTTATTTCAAACATCCTGCCACACTTAAACGACAGCAAAAGATTTTTTTTATAATCTTACCCTATCCTTACATTTTCCTAGCAGACCATCTGTCCTTTACATTATAATGATTTAAAGTAGAGGGGGGAAAAAATATTCTCCATGTTTACATTTATCTTTCCAAACAAAGAAAGTGAGATTATTAAAATATCCAAGCTACAATAATTCGGGTATTTGGGGATTACATTACATTATATATAGGCTAATCATCATCACTAATTCTTTCTTTCAATAAATTAACTATTTGCTAATTAAGTATATAACATTCTCTGATAGTTTTCCCTAGAGTTTAAATGAAATAAAAGACTTCAGACAAACATGGAACTTTTTGAAGAACAAAAACTTTATGGGTAAATATAAAATATTGTAAAAAATGCTTAAATGGCAATTCTAATTATATAGTAAGCAAATCAATTATGATTTTCAAATATATATCATTATTATTCAGTTGTCATTAGACTGTTACTATGCTGGAGTACTGATTTGAAGAGTTTAATCAAACAAGTTCCAGGAACTTATTCTATCAGTGTCTTTTGCTAAACTGGTTAGTTGCAGGAACATTAACAAACCAACACTACTTGTCAAGCGTGCTGGAGGACAAACACATACACACACATTATATATATATATATATATATATATATATATATATATATATATATATATAT
>NC_068986.1:5944576-5957336 GCF_001194135.2 Octopus bimaculoides | reverse complement strand
ATATATATATACATATATATATATATATACATATATATATATACATATATATATATATATATACACATATATATATATATACACACACATATATATATATATATACACATATATATATATACATATATATATATATACATATATATATATATATACATATATATAGATATCAAATCATTGCAATGATTTGCTATAATGCAATATGTTAAAACATGGCCTGTATATGTTATAAGTATTGATTACTTAATTTATGGCAGACAACATTAAAAACGTTAGCATAAAATAACCTTTAAAGAATTTAAGCAGGAATTGGTAAATTAATAATTTTTTTTTTTAATTCCATAGCTAGTTAATGAATTTTTCTAAGACATAACCATTGACCAATTTCAAAGAAAACTAGTTATAAAAATATTGTAATCATCCTCATCATCAAAGCTTTAATGTCCATTTTTCCACGTTTCCATTGGTCAGAAGAAATTAGTTGAGACAGATTTTCTACTCTCAGATGTTCTTTCTATTGCCAACCTTCATCAGTATCCAAGCAAGTTAACATTAACCCTAATTCTTCAAACAAGAACAGCACAATAGTTAGACCTGTTTTCACAGAAGATTGTAATGAATGAAACAATGGCAGTCATGGTTTTTTATCTCTTTACACACACAGAGTTAATGGACTTCTTTCAGTTTCTGACCACCAAATTCACTCACAAGGCTTTGGTTGCTTCTGGGCTGTAGAAGACATTTGCCCAAGAGGCCACGCAGTGGGACTGAACCTGAACCCATGTAACCGCAAAGTGAACTTAAAAAAAGAGCTGTGCTTGCGTCTACGATCATGCCAATAAATTTAAAAAGTGTGAAAATATAACAGGATATCAAAATGGAAATAAACAGACTGCAAAAAAAAAAAAGATAGTCGATCTAACTCTTGCTTGATAAAGAGTACTTTTTTGATAAATTGTTTATAAACATGACTAATTTTTGTATCTGCACAATTTCTACAATAAATATCAAAAGATCTATAAAATAATGTGGTGAAGAAATGTCATAGAATGGAAATAATTAGCAAGTGCAACCTTTGGGAGGTATGAATTGAAGAATCTAGAACTGAATTAAGAGTTGGTATTAACCAAATAATAGTGCTCAGAAATGAGGATAGTAACTACCAATCATACAAAGAGAAAAACAAAGATAATATTTTTAAAATACAAACAAATTATTCTACAATCACCTTTATGAGGGGCTGCTGAAAAGTTCCTGGCTTTGGGTAAAAGAAAATACAGGAGGATCAGTTAATTATGATTTTATTCTAAGCCCTGCAAAAGAACTCAGAAGGTTGGGCCTCCAACCAGGCCTTTTGCAAGATCCCTAAAGCCAGGAACTTTTCAACACCCCCTTGTATTTGTTTTATTTGATATCCAATTTGTCCTCTAATCAGAATAACTGTAATTTAACCTTTTATTACAGACAAGCCTGAAACCAACTCAGTTTCTACAATACGTAATTGTTCATTTTAAAGTTTTCATACTTTTGTGAGAACTTACCCTCCAAAATTTTATGTAAAAACCTTTTGTTAAGTCATATCCCAAATACCAAAATTGCTAAATCCCACTAAATTATCGATTATTTTCAAAATTAATTAACACACATAGCAGAAATATAATCATAAATGGGTTTATTTGAAAACAGTCAAAATTATGCACAGGACAGATAATCAGATTAATTCCTTTACAGTGCTTACTTTACACTAATACCCACTTTGTCTTTCATGCTTTGTCAAGGTCAAATAAATACTAGTAAAACAGTAGAGTTCATACAATCGACCATGTCCCAATAAAAATAGGCTTTTTACCAAAACATTATTAGTTAAAATCACTAAATGTAACTAATCCCATTGCACCTTCTTCTATACACTTACATCAACTGAACCAAAGGCAAGATGAATAAGATGCTCTGTGCCTAAGCGTGAGTAGTGATGTAACTTCTTGAGACCAACAGAAAATGAAGCCAGCACTGTAAACTATTGATTCACTTGCAAAATTTTACAATACTGGTTAACCCTATATATCTTAGGTCACAAACAATATTATGCTTGCAAAGGGATACAAACTTGTCTAGTTGCTCAGTATCCTATCAACTTAGCCTCCTATGTGTGTGTATATATATATATATATATATATATATACACACACACACACACATACATATATGCACACACACACACACACACACACACATATACACACAAATATATTAAAGTAGTAGACTACACTTTACAATACAAGTTGACAAAAAACATTAAACTTGGCAAACAAACAAGTCTGGAGCAAACAAGTTGATTATAAAACCACTTTCTGTTTTTACTCGGTCAATAAATTATATCAATAAAGAAACAGAGTAAATCATTATTAATGAATTGACAAATATACAAATTTCACTTAAAATATACTTGATCCCATGATGAAAGGAAAAATGTTTTAAATTAACAAACCAATTACCCTTATTACAGCTGAGCCAGTATGGCAAAAGGTTTCTAGCAAAAGAACCAGAGAGAAATGGTTGTCATATAACTGAAGTGTTAAAATTATTGCTACTATAATGGCCTCTGTTCCTTGGAGCTGATTGGTCTCATATAACTCTTCCATTCAGGCACTCCTAACTCACTTATGTCTCCACATCTCATCACAATTGTGTCTGACCTCCCCCACCCAGCTCCTCACTAATCACTATGCTGTCTTTTCTCCACAGATCATTAGTCCTCTGAAATCTTATTCCTGCCAATGCTCTCTTACTGTTATTGACTGGCAAAAATTCAAATCAGTCATGGACAACTTGTGGCTCATGAGAGCTTCTGAATGGCATATCTAATGAAAAATTTCTTTGGATAATTTTAGTAGTGTGGCCTGCTTAATGATGAGCCATGTCACATGCAGCCCTCTTCCCAAAAAAGGGGACGCACAGGCATATGAAGATCATGAACACTACCATTCTTCCAGACTCAACAAGTAAAACAGAAAAATAAAATAACCAGTCATAAACAACACATGTTCACAAAGCTTGCTTCACATAATATTATTTGGGTTCAATTTATAGGGGTTGTTAAAAGAAAAGAAGAAGAAAAACTATTTAGAAATTAATACTAATTTATGAAATTTGATCACTTAACAATCAATATCAATTATTTTTTTCAGTAGACACAGAACCAATTTTTTTAAAAGGAAGAATGTGCCTGATTAGATCAACTCCTGTATATTCTGGCATTTACTTTATTGGCTCACAAAGAGATGAAAGTCAAAGTTAACACTAATGAACTTTGAACATCATAATTAATAAATTCATATTTAGTTCAGTACTCATCAAATTCTTCCAATAATTACTTTCTCTTGAAAATGAATATTAGTTGGAATAACAACCAATAAACGACATATATGTATAGCTATGAAGAAACATCATAACCAACATCATTTCAGTTTTCATTGTTCAATACTTATTACATTTTTTTCATTGGCTGTCAGACAATTTTTAGAGATATAGTTCTCAACAAAGAAATCCAATACATTATAATTAACGATCTTGATAACAGACTTGACAGCAACACAATAAGTGAAGGGAAGTACCTAATGATGCTAAATTCTTGGTCCATGAATAACAAACTTACATTTCACTTTTCTCACTCCAAATATCCATGATTCCTAGCCATAGCAATTTGAAAGGAGACCAGTCCCATCAGGTTAATTTGTCTTTGATAGACATGAAGATGAAGCCATTAAATGGTAAGCCTACAATCTGTTAAGATTACAGAATGTCTTTATTTACCCAGATGCAAAAACGTTTACTCCTGGAAACACTAATTTGCATATACATCCAGTTGAAAAAAGTGAAAAGAAAAGTTGAAAAAAGTTATCAATATGAAAACAAATGTAAAAAGTGAATTCCAACTCAAACTGAACACAAATGCAGCAGGTTGCATGTTTTTAACACAACATAGCAACCATATGTAAACAAGTACAGACGTGCATCAATATTAAAGTATAAATAACAAGAGTATGAGAACTGGGATTTTCCAAAAACAAAAACAAAAAAAATCAATCAATATGCCAATCGATATGTTAGTGGGGGGTATCTTAGAGTGGCTAAGTAGAAAATACAACAATCAATAAATCACTTTATATTATGGAGAGACAATTCAAAAACAACCAATTTGAAAAATGTTTCTTTTATTAACTCTAGTAGGGGGTGCACTAAGCAGACAGTAGTTAATGAGATGAGACAGATGTTGGGAAGAAGAGAGTTCAAAAAAATGAATTCGGAGAGCTAAAATAGTCTCTAAATTAGTTTTATAATTTGGTTCAATGTTACATAAGACAATAGAAGCAAGCAATTACCCACATATAGCAATGTAAGTAAGTGAAAGACAATGCTGGTAAAATTATAACATTGTTACTCTTTTACTTGTTTCAGTCATTTGACTGCGGCCATGCTGGAGCACTGCTTTTAGTCGAGAAAATCGACCCCAGGATTTATTCTTTGTAAGCCTAGTACTTATTCTATTGGTCTCTTTTTGCCGAACCGCTAAGTTACAGGGATGTAAACACACCAGCATCGGTTGTCAAGCGAAGGTGAGGGAACAAACACAGACACACAAACACACATACATTATATATATATATATATATATATATATACATACATACATATACATATATACGACAGGCTTCTTTCAGTTTCTGTCTACCAAATCCACTCACAAGGCTTTGGTCGGCCCGAGGCTATAGTAGAATACACTTGCCCAAGGTGCCACGCAGTGGGACTGAACCCGGAACCATGTGGTTGATAGGCAAGCTACTTACCACACAGCCACACCTGTGCCTGTTGGTAATTGTTTAAAAAAAATAACAAAGTTTTTATACTGCAATAAATATAACTTTATAGGCGTTAACTTTGGGATGTAGATGAGAGCAGATCTGATCAGACTTTGCAGATATTATGCTCCATTTATAAAAATGGTAAATAATGACTAGTTACTTAGAATGGCTACATATGAATAGTTGAAAGGAAATAAAGGTATTTTTGAGTATATAAGGCATATCTCAATTTTGGCAGGCCTAATCTGGTGGGCAGGGATGTAGCTAACTCTGAATCCCCTAGTGCAAAATGGGTTGATTTTTTTGCTTTTAATCTTTTAGCCAGGTAAGAAGGTATTGCCCATGATCCTTAACAGGGTCTCTAAGACTGGTGAGATGGAAGGAGAAAGGGAGGAAATTACCCTCAAGCTGGAGGCCTGGCCTGAATGCTTGCATCAGAGTGGACTCCACTAAAGACACCCAAAGTACAAGGTGGTGGTGTTAAAATGGGCAAAAGATGAAGTCTACCACCCAAGTAGGTTATATGGGATTTGAACTCAGAACAAGAGTTGGAACAAATACTGCTAGGCATCCTGCTCTGACAATCCACTGCCCTGGATTAGTGGAGTTGTTTTCTTGTTATTTTCTTGTTGTTTTTTTTTTGTCTTTTTTGTCTTTTTCCTGACACCATAAGTATGTAAAGCAAAGCTGACCATAGCAGGATTTGAACTCAGAGCACAGAAAGTTGAAACAAACACCTCAAGGCATTCTATCCAATGTTCTAATGACTGAACATTTTGTCAAGCATTCCACTGTTTCAAACAATCCTACTGCCCAATAAAAAATTGAAATTGATAATATCATCATCCCACAAGCACTAACTTTACTTTTATATTCTTAATCAACAGCTCTATTTCAATAAGATGAAAATATAAATTCCTATTTCTTTTTCTCTGTAGATAGTTCTCATAAAGACCATAACAGTTTTAACTGCAATCTAAACCACTAATATGTAGAAAGAGTGAGCAATGAACATCTCAAATGAGTGGTAAAAGCACAACACGGTGTATAGAGTGATTCACAACACCACAATGTAATACTGTAGAGCACAGTGCAGTATAACAAAAGGCTGTATAGAACTGGCCAGCAAAAATCAAGAGTAAAATGCTTCAAAAAAGTTAGAATGTCAGAATCTCATTTAGAAAGTTAAGGAATAAGAAGTTCTTTTAGACTGCCAAAAAAGAAGCAAGACATAAGGACACATTGCCAGTATGTGTTGTGGCCACCAACAAAACATATCAGCCTAACACAAGCAAATCATAGAAAGCTAAACAAGGAAGCCTCTACATGGTTATTCATCATGTTAGATGTAGTGACCTTATTCTCATTTGGATCATTTCTTTCTTACAAAACTGAATTGACACATTTTAATAATGTAGTATTATCTACCATATATCTGATAAAAAGTTGAGATAGTCACAGCAAGAACATCTGGTCAGAGGCCAGCTCAAACAGAACTAGCCTAGGGCTAAACAACACAACAGAAAAACCAATAAGAGAACCTCAATGTAGTCAGTTGAGCTGTTAACAACCAAATACCCCTCGACTCACACCCTGCCAAAGGAGACATGCAGATGTTGTAGTCCTAGGTGCACAATACTTGACAGAAAAGCAGGAGAGTCATGACTGTAAAGCTTTTGCTCATAAGTCTGTTTAATCAGGGTTGATCTGAGACTAAACAACAACAGGCTCAAAAATATAGAAAATGTAATACACCCAGGCTACCACCTTACACCCTATTTGGCAAACAAGTGCATGTGAGACTGTATAGTATAGTCTTGAACTAGACAGTGGCATGATCTACGGAGAGCACTGGATCTCTACATTGCAACCAGTTATTCAACTTCTAACATGTCATTTGCCTACTTGATAAAGATGACAAGAGTAACTCAGCAACAACAACTAGGCCGCAGTATTTCAGTACACAATGTTGTTTTTTTTTATTGATTTTTGTTAAGGTGTATTGTAAGTTTTATTTTCACTTTGACCTCAAAGATGAAGTATTTTTACTTTCAAACACTTTTGAAGTTTTTGGGTGCTCTTCTGTGGATGGAGTTGTAATGAGTTAGCTATTATAAGACACAGTATGTATTGGATATTTTTTTTTATTAACTTACTGGAGCCAATCTCCTCCAGGTCTGACCATAGCCAAGTTCTTTGAGGGAGAGGGAGAGAGAGTGGGGTAGACAGGCAGACAGAAATCCACTTCAGTATAAGACTGGTAATTTACTGTAATAAATTATTGTAATTTACTTGTAATAGCTAATTCGCTACCAGAACTATAACAGCCAAGACATAGATTGGAATATTTCTGTTTGTATATTAGCAGTAGCTCGTGAATTTTATTAAAGCATCCATACAGTTGACTAATCCCAGATCTTTGATCTGTTAAATTCTGTCTCCTAAATTTATCCAACAACATTTCAAACACATTTTGACAATTTTTTTTTTTTTGTAATAAAGTGATATTTTCTGAAGTTATACCGTTGTGATTTTTGAAATCTATATTATGTTTTGGCTCCAGGAACAAATTTTCTGAGCAGTAAAATTTTTGTGTTGAATGGCAGTAAATTTATAACTGTAAAACTAATTTATTGCCAGATAATAAAAGCTGGACTACGTATTGCTCCTAGAGACCTTATAACAGAACTGGAAAAGATATGATGCAAAAATTTTATTAAACTTCCTTTAAGACTCAAAGGAAAAAAAGTTAGAAAAAAATTTGAGAAGACAGATAGAAAACATTCTGAAATCAAACCATTTGTCATGGAATAACCCACACGTAAGAATAAATATTTACATCATACACAAACATAATAAATACTTAGTCAAATTACTTGTTATCTCATGCATGATCATGAAATCTGGCACCTGTTCTCCTCAACTAAGTGAACTGGAGCAATGTAGATTAAATTATTCAATCTAAGTCATCAACTCAGCCAACTTACTGCTAAAACGTGAGACCTCACTGCAACTTGCAGCTTGGATAGGTGCGCCAAATATCCTATTTCATTATCACTTTCCAAGTTCAACAGTAGTTGCAGCCCCATTACTACCACCCGATTCTCTATCAGAGACTAAGCCATAGTTTTGAAAAGACGCCCACAGGTCATCCGTTCCCAGATGATTCAATATTTTTCATGCTTTTATATATTTGATAAGTAGAGACAATCTTCAAAGCAACATCATCTGGCTAATATTGTGATAAAACACCAATTACTACAGACAATCCCAATGCTGCCAGTAATTACTATCAAAGTACATAAGTATGCACTCCACAAATAGAATGTAATACTGGAAGTGTCGACAGAAATCAAATATTTCTATTGACCATAATTTTCATATTTTGCATTAGGAATACTCTTTAAATGTTTTATACTCAATGACATGTAATAATGTTTTTGCTTCAGATTAATCCTAATTTTTGTCAGGGCTAATTTCAAATTATTAGTATGAGTCAGAAAATAATTTAAATGCCATTGAAGTAAGATATGTAAAATGTATAAATTAATAAAATATTTTTGATTTTATCTAATTTAGGTAGCTATTCTTATTATCACCATTTTACCTTCAGTCTGCTGCATCATTTTTAGCATAAACAACACTGATATAATGTATTAGAAATTGTATTGTCTTCCAAAGTATATGCACACATACAGCAGAAAACCCAAATTCAATTAATATGAGTACCCAGCAAATAACTTTGTAATTTAGATAATTTATTGTATAAAATCTTGTGAACTACCACATGTTTTTACCCAAAACTGAGTGACTCAAGTAGTTTGACACAAAACTAACTTGCAAGAAACTAATTGATATAAGATTTGCAGTGAATCCGGTTTCACCAATCCTCAGTCAAATTGTCCAACCCATGCTAGCATGGAAAGCGGACGTTAAACAATGATGATGATGATGATGATGAGTAACATGAAAAGTACGATCAACTGGGAAAATAGCAACTTAGAAAGAAAAACACAATGTTCCTGGTAACACAATCCTTACAACCACAGTTTCAGTACATTCCTTACTACCTCACTTTCAGGACATCCCATCCTTATATATAATTACTTGCTCATTAAATTCCATGCAGAATTTCCAATCAAATTTGTAATTGTTACCTAGATGTAGTGTGGACAGCATGGAAAAGAACAGTTCCCAGTTGAAAATGAAGTTCACTTTTGATTAGTTTAGATATTAATAAATTGCTGAAGGAAACTTCATTGCCATGTCAGTAAGTTTAGTTTGTGGGATAAGGTTACCTTACTGCTCAGTCTCTTATTAGACTGCTTAAGCCATCCAATAATAATTGCAAACAGGTAGATAATCTGTCCAAGTTAAAAATCATCAATTTACCCCCATTTTTCCATGTTTGTGCAGGTTTTTCACTAGTACAGTATTTTGCAACTAATTGAAATCCTTTGTCATCTCCTTCAGAATGTTCAGCATCCTGAGATCAACTTTCATTACTTTTCCCAAATCATCTTTGGTCGTCCTTTTCTGCAGAGTTTTTCTACTTGAAACACTCGATATTTTCTTACCTGCTGCACTCATTGTGACTTCTCACTTTGCAAGCAGTATCTCTGTACATAGCTTGCACAAATTTCACCAACACCTAGCTTTCTTAATGACTGTCATACTACAGAGATGAACCCTAACAAAGGTCTTCTCCAAATCAATGAAGGTTAGGTATAAAGGTTTACTCTGTATTGGTCTGACTAGGAAGATGGCTTCAGTTCTACTCGATCCTAACACAAACTCAAAGTGAATTTCATCTAAGCTACTTCTTTCTGCTACTTTCATAATCTGGTCCATCAGTGTGATGCTTCTGTAGTTGCTTCCTTCTAAAGCATGTCTTTTGCTTTTGTGACAGTTGATGATGACATTACCATGCCAGTCACTGGGGATAATACCTCCCTATATTCTCTGATTGATTATACAAGTTACTAATGCTTATTAAATATCTTATTTTGCCAGATATTTTCAATATCTCAGCAATTATCCTTGATGATGCAGTTGTTCTCTTTGCCTTTGTTTCTTTAAAAATACATTAAACTATATTACTATATGGCTATTAAATAGAAAAGCTAGTCCCTCTGTTGGGTCCACTTGAGTAGTGGACCCAACAATAATGACAAGAAATTGTCTATACTAAATAAAGAAAATGAAAATTATTGTTTGGTTAATCAAAGTAAAAGAAAAAAAGTGATATTTATGAGTTTTAAGATTAGAATTGTTACTTACCATTGCATAACATCTTCTTTCACTGTCTGTTTCTAAATTTAATAATTCTTCTAAATCCAACTTTGAGTCATATTCTTCAGAATCATCCTGAACAAATAAAAAGAAAAAAGACACAATGAAAGCATTATTTCAAATAGTTTCCAAAAGAATAGCCTCAAAGATAATTATGTAATAACAATGTTATCAAAAGAAAGAAAAAAAATCTAGATGATAATGATTATAATGTTAATAAATCTGATTCAAATGACAACGTAGTGATGAAAACTCTGCTTAAATGTGTATGATGATATAACATTCCTGAAAGATTTGAAACACAATAGATAAATCACTGTTCAAGAACAGACTAGTTACTGATATTCAAGAAATCTGATACTTGGAGATTGTGGGTGGAAATGTAATAGCAGTATCTTTATTATTTTTAATTATTATTATTTTATCAAAGATAAAATAGAAAACTGATAAAAAAAATCCATGAGGAAAATTATATGGAAATAGATACAAAAAGAATACAAAAAAATAATAAAAATTCATGGAATGTTTCTAATCAAATAAAAATGATTGAATGATATTAAAATTACTCGGAAATACTGTCATTGAAATACAATTACTAGACATGCAAAGAACTCGAGTAAATGAAAAACTACAATGAATAAAGAAATGTTAATTTTAGTTGTAGATTCATTTGAAAGTATCATACAAGAAGTGAAATACTTTATGGGATGAACCACAACACTTGAACAAGAATAAGCAAAGTATGAACCAGATGTGCATAAACAACTGGCTATCATATAGTCAGACTGGCATCAATCAATGAATATACAAATTACAATTGCACATATATAATGAGAAGGGAACAAATGATACAGAAGAATAAACAGTTAGAAGTTTAATTGAAGATAATAGCTGGGGCAGAAGAAGGGACTTAGAAATTGGCATTATCCAGATGAAATAACTCAAAGGAAAAAATAGTAATAAAGAGCATTGCATAGCTTGTGCAACAAATAAAAACAAATCAAAAATAAACCATTCACACACGTGCATGCGCGTGTGTGAGTGACTGTGTATGTACACATGTATACACATATATATAGGAAATTTCAGAAGCCCACCAGATGGACTGTACCTGTAACTCAAAAGTTCAGCCAGCTTTTGGCATACTCTGTGCTATGCTGATTCTATTTAAGAATTGTGTTCTCAATACAAATGTCTGCAGAATACTCAGCCACTTTGCATTCTAATTCAGTGAGCTGATTATCCAATTGATCAAACAACTGGATGCTCATGCACTGAAATCAACACAAGAGCCTATCATTTACATACATAGCCAGTCTTGGGAGTAGAAGTAACAGCTACAACTAAAAGCTAATACAACGTAGAGGGGAATCTTCAATCTTGCTGCTGAGACAATCTCTAAAACACTGGTGGTATGATAATGTATACCTAATCTATTATACTGTGAAGTTGTTGGCAATAGAAAGGGCTTTCAGTCATACCAAATGAAAATGACACAATTTCAGTAATAGAGTTTAAATTGACTGGTGGTATGAGATCTCGCAACCGGTTTTATTTCATTAATGAAATTAGTTTGATTAGAATGGATTAATACAGAAGTAATATAAAAATACAGGATAGACATGACTGTAGTTATTACAAAATGTTTGCCATCATAAAGATATGGTAAAGTTCATTTTAACACAAATGTTTTGCAGAAAAATTAATATGAAATAGTATGAATTTCAAACATCCATATAAAATGATTAGGTGTTGTGTCATAATGTATTATAATGAGCAGGACAGTGTGTACATCTGCATAAAAGCATGTTCCTTTCAGTATCTAGCACACACGTGTGAGGGAGAATGTACTTATGTAGAGAATATATATGTCTGCATGAGAGAACATTTTCACAGTACTGAACTGATGTAAAAAGATGTGAATAAGAGAATTCTTCTCACGCTGTGTATTGAGAGAATGTCGGAGAAAATGAGAGGTAAAATGAGTTCATGACAGTTTCAAGCCAATATGCCATGTGAGTAAGAATGTACTCATAATGTTGTTGTAGGTGAGAGCATGTATGAGAGAGAGAGAGTATGTGACAGAATGTCTTCTTTGTCATATAATACAGCATAGTGTGGCACAACACTATAAGAGACATTTGGCTCAAACAAGATTTCAAAGATAAACGTTGATACAAAAAGAAAATTTGAAAGGCTGAAAAGGAGAGGCTCTACATTGCATGGGTAAAGGAAATCCTGCGAAATTTGATAGCTTGAATAGTCAACATACCATTTTCATCTTTCTGAATAAAAGCTGCCAAGATAGCTATCAGGTTACCAAGGGGAAATGATCGATAATGATTGAATAAACTTTTCTAAGAATGAGTCATGAAAGAATGTATGTATATGGCACTCAACAATGAGCTGTTGTACCATGTTCTATGTTGCTATGAGTATTAGATAACAATGACTAGATCCAACCACCAACCAGACAAGCAGGGAAAAGAACTTTAAAAATGTATTTATATATATATATAGCGAATCAATTTAGATGAGATGCAGTTTGGGTTCGTGCCAGGTAAAAGCACTACTGATGCCTTATTTCTAGTGAGACAGTTGCAAGA
>NC_068986.1:5943377-5944566 GCF_001194135.2 Octopus bimaculoides | reverse complement strand
GCGTGTGTGTGTGTGTGTGTGTGTGTGTGTGTGTGTGTGTGTATACACACACATAGACATACATACGTATCTATACATTTGTGTGTGTGAGAGAGAGAGAGAGAGAGAGAGAGAGAGAAATCACTTCAAACTTTTACATTTTATCTCTTTAAAATAAATAACTAAACCAGGTGACATTCTAACACCTGTCCAATCAACAGTTAGTAACAAAAGTACTAATTTATGGTGCCATATTTTCCTATATTGAAAGCTAAAATTTGACATAATTTTACCCTTTTTGAAATGTATTGTAGCAGAGCGTAGTTTATCAGTATGGTGTTATCTGGAACAGGAAAACTTGAGCTCAATTCAGTTTGGCAGATAAGAATTTCCTATTTCTTTTCATCCAATGGACAACTATAAAATATTATGCTGTGTGTCATCTAAGACACTGACTTAACCTTTAGATTCCATGTACAAGCTAACACCCTTCTTGCCAGAGTAATTGACTGGAGATAGGACATAGCTGAGAAGGAGGAGAATTACATTTGATCTCTGATTGTTCTCTGGTATCCAATCGTAGTCATTCTTGTCTCACTAATAAAGTTTCAGTCACATTTTCTTCTCAAGTTATAAGGTCATATCCCTCTGTAGTTGTTATACCAAAGTTTTGGACGAAGCAACTACTAGAGATTTATACCTAGCAAATTAATTAATAACTGTCTGTTCCAGTGACTTAGTTTAAAGTAGTGTTTCACAAAGCCAACAGACTTCAGCTGCTCAAAATATTTATAACAGAGATGAACTTGATAAAACTACCAGATTAAATCTAGATATATAAAACTGAGAATGTGTGTCTGTATGTGTGCATCACTAAAACTCGAGAACTACCCAACCGATTTCATTCAAATTTTACACATGCCTTATTTAGGAACTATGGAGTGTCATGGGCTAAAGAAACTTTGAACTTCTTGCCTAATGCGAGCCCAATCTCTTATCTCTTACACTGTTTCAGGATTATGTGTTAAAAGTAAAACAATAACATCTCTATAATAATGATATAATAGTTTCAATTTCAATTACTTTCACTATGTATTTATTTACATGTTTGTATATGTTTGTGTGTATATATATACATATATATATGTATATATTTATATTTTTGTATATATATATATATATATATATATATATATATATATATATATAT
>NC_068986.1:5935612-5940414 GCF_001194135.2 Octopus bimaculoides | reverse complement strand
CGGTACAACAGTGTAAGACTATCCTTTCAGATATACTTACATTGTGATTTCTGCAATGTGGTGCATAAATTGTCAAGTAAATGAGACGCATCTTTGCCTCCACTGATTCACTTGCAAAGTGTTGAGTAAAATTATTTCGTTGCAGACCTCCTTTCAGTCTTTTTATTATCACTGCGATGCACATAGTCCCCAGTTGGTAACATTGATTTCAAGGCCTTCCCAGATGAGTGACTGGTTGTTCTAAGACATTTATCGATTGTAAATTTTTTCTGCACAGTTACCTGTCGGTATAGTGGTCATTTGCAAACATTGAACATCCAGGGTGAAAGGAAAAGCCTAATAGCTGATCCTAAAAGCTTTTTTTGTAACAAAGATCACTTCTAGAAAAGATAAACTTACAGTAAGTATATCGACCTCAAAAACTTTGACCAATTTTCATATCAAAGAGATTCATAAAAAGATTAATTACAGTGGAAGTATGGTAAACTTGTTATGATAATGAGAATACAAACGCACTATTGTTATTTGTGATAGTGTCAGCATAAAGCATAGATGAGCAATAAGGATTTTGTGTTTACTGTGTCAATTAGAGCACAAATGCTATAAAAGCACTCATGTAACTAACAAAAGCTTTGAGTTACAAATCTTAGATTAGTATTAACACCATTTTAGCAGTGATAAGGCTACATTTACTCTGCATGCACATTTGCCAATGTTGGCTTGAAAGAGGATGGGGAGAAAGATAGAGCAAAAAAAAAAAAACCCCCCCAAAGGAAGAAAGAAGGAAAATGAAAAGAAAAATCTACCAACTTTCCTGTGATGTGTATGCTTATGTGTAAATGTGTTTTCTTTCTTTCTTCCTGGGGAGAGCTGTCAGATAAAGCATATATAATAAATAATTCACCCCACTCTTCCTCCCCTCCCTCATACATGCGCGCACGCACACTTGAAAAAATATAAATAAAATAACTAGGTTGATTCTATTTTGGAAGCTGACTCACTACAATTAGCCTTTGGTTCTAGAACAGAAAAGGTGAGGGAGCAGGGTGTTGTGATTGTATGTTCATTTTGAATACCCAAGTTCCCCATTAAACTTTGTGGGCAAAGAGGGAATCCAAAAATATAAATAGTAGTATTGATTTACTTTCACACACATGCACGCACACACACACACACACACACACACACACAGAGCAGGTCCTAAAGACACACTAGCTAAGAAAAAATAAACATCAATAATAATAAATTGGAAGGGGGGTACTATTTTCCATTCACTACAGATCTTTCTCAGTTCCACACACTTCCATTCATGAAAACTTGTTGCTAGATAGGAAGTTTACTTGAAGTGGTCAAGTGAAAAATTTATATGCATGTGGGTGTGTGTGTACATGTGCATGTGGGTGCGTATGCAAGAGAGAGAGCGAGATAAAAAAAAAAAAGAAAGCAGAAATAAAACTAAAGCAAAAACCTATTTCTATTACAAAATCTCCACCCCATTTGCTTAGAAAATACAGAGTTAGTATGTATGTGTGCTTGTGAATGACAAAGAAATGTGAAAATGTGAAGATACAGAATATCCTTAAACACATGTGAATGTGTGTGTGTGTGTGTGTAACACAGAAAATGTACAAGAGAAAGAGAGAGAGAAAGAGACTGTGGGTATACTGATACAAAAAGAGAAAGAAGATAGCCTGTTGGAGATTCTACATGGGGTTCAAGCCATACTACAAGTGTTTAAGGTTAGTAAGTATTAAATATATAAAGCAAAGTAACAAACAGTTCAATGATAGGAAGCTAGATTGTCAAACATTTCATTACAAGTACCTAATTGTTATTTAACTTTAGATCAGTCCTGAATCAAGTAAGTCTATGCAAAGGCATTCCAGACATGACCACCCTCTTTCAGTAAAATAGTACTACATAGATTATATACTGTATAATTCCTTTCTTTAAGAAGGTAAGCTGCAATCTCAGGGAGATCTGGCTGTTATTTCTTGTAGGTTGAGCAACTATGAAGAGAATCCTTTATTTGACTCATTGTCCGAACATCATGTAAAATGACAAGGACAAAAAAGTCTCACAGCAACTACCAAGAGTTTATATTAAATAGAGGGGTGATAGGAACTATCTTGTTGCATGGGGTACTAAGGTTTTGATCAGGGTGCATTCAGAATGGAATACTCTGCTGCAGGCATGCTTACACACAAACATACGTAGATATGAAGAATTGCTTACAGTCAGACTCTTTAACCAATCAGTTGGAGAAATTGTATAATTTTTGTATATAAGGAAAAAGCGACATGTGCTGTTGGTAACTTAGGTATTGTAATTTTAGTGAAAGCTGATCTTCTCCTTCATCCCAATTAAGTCAACACTATTTTTATTTTAAACCAAGAGATAAATCACACATCTGTATAAGATAATGGAAGTGTATAAAAAGTTAGAGGAGGAAGGGTAATATCTCTGATTCAAAATCTGCAGGTGGAAAAGAGGAACTTATCTTGAGGCCAGATCACTTGAACATTTACAACAGGGTGGACAGTGCTAATGATATCCAATTGTCAGGTGATGGTGTTAAACCAATTGACATATTGAGTTTGCCCACCCAAGAACAGGAACAGTTTCTTCATTCAGCTTCTACATAGTTTCCATTTCCGAAATATAAATCACAAGGCTTTGGTGAACAAGTCACTTATTTAAGATGTCATACAGCAAAATCAACCCCCAAAACCTTCAGCAATTCCCTCCATGCTCATACCTTTCTTACAAGTTTGATTTACAAAGATTCAACAGGAACATTATTGGCACTGATGTCACCAGTCTAAGAGAGCATGTGAAAGCCATGGACACTGTCCCTTCCACCATAATCATCAACCCCATCCATCTATCCATCCTTGCTGCCCACTGTTTCTGGGACAAAACATGAGAGTAGAGTCTTCAGGCACCTCCTCCATAGGATCATATCAGAAGCAACTGTCTTACACTTTCCTACAGGATTCTTATATGTAACCAACTGGGACTACGGATATTATCCAACCAGCTCATTCTTAGTCTACTCCTAGGTTTGCCAGCAGGGTCAGCTTGGAGAATCTAGCTTTCTTATGGCATTCTAACCACATGTCGATTGTACAAAAGCTGTGACTGCTCAATGTGGGAGATAATGCCTCAACCTGGAGAGCTTCTCTGATCTCCAAGCTGTGCACTGTGTTGAATAAAGTTACTGCTTTGGAAATCCTTTAAAGAAACTCCATTTCAGCTGCTTGTATTTGCCATCACACTCAGTTATTACCCAGCATTCATGACCATAGGTGAGGATGGATATGGAAACCAAATTGATGGTAATAAGTTGTTGTTTTTTTTTTACCAACCTCACCCCTTTGAGGATCAAATGGTGAAGCTGTACCAGCACCAGCAATTTGAGAATCCAATTCAGCCTCCTGCTTCTCGTAACTTATGATACCAAAAAGTTAAAAAAACAACAATACTTTGTAATATTAGTGTTTGGTTGCATGACACTCAGTATTACAACCAACAAAAGTTTTATGCAGTTTGTTCTCTAACATTGTTGATAAATTCAAAGGTTTATGTATTACACCTGGTTCAATATATATTGTATTATTTCAATACAATGTAGTCTCTAACATAATGCAACCCCCACTTTTTGTACTTAAAAATCAATAATATATTTTATTACCCTACAATGCAACTCACCAATAGTGATGTTTTCTATTAAACCACTTGTATTATTCATTCATTCATTTGTTTGGCATCAGTTTTTCTACATTGACAGAAAACATGGTGGAGGCTTCAGTTTGATTTTGCTTTTGTTAGTATATCTGAAGGGTTTTGGCAATTTATAAGTGAATTAAGGTCTAGGAAGGCAATTGACGTAACAACTATTAAGGTAGGCTCTATCTTTGTGTTGATCACATGACAACAAAAGTGAACTAACAATGGTATTACAGTAGTGTTCTGGTAATGCTAGCTTTGTTTAGCCCTAGATAAGCTTTGGTTATGCAGATCTTTTATCAGAGGCAATCCAGCCATAAACATCACATCTTTTTGTTTATCTCGCCTTATATTACCAATATGTCCTTCCCTTTTTAATGTCAGAGGGTGAACTGAGTAAGATTTGGCTACTTCATCTCACTGATTAAGCAACTACGTAAAAACTCCTGGACGACAACTGTAAGGTTATGAGTTTGATGCCTGAACTGGGTTTCGTGTAGTCTCCTTGAGTAAGGGACTTTATTTCATCTGGTCCCAGTTTACTCAGCTGAAAATGAGTACCAGCCCAGTGCTAGTACAACTGTCTCTCCCTCCATCTGTCACATACTAGATGTACTGCTGGATCGAGGGTGGGAGAACAAAGAGGGTGACTATGTTTGCTTATAATTACATGGACATCCAAAGGCGACGAGCTGGCAGAAACATTAGCACGCCTGGTGAAATGCTTAGTGGTATTTCGTCTATCTTTACATTCTGAGTTCAAATTCCACCGAGGTCAACTTTGCCTTTCAATCCTTTTGGGGGTCAATAAATTAAGTATCAAAAAATTTCAGGCCTTGTGCCTAGAGTAAAAAAGAACAGAATTACATGGATATCCAAAAATAATTAGGAGTGGCTCTGTGATAAGTAGCTTGCTTACCAACCACATGGTCTCAGGTTCAGTCCCACTGCATGGCACCTTGGGCAAGTGTCTTCTACTGTAGCCTCGGGCAGACCAAAGCCTTGTGAGTAGATTTGGTAGATGGAAACTGAAAGAAGCCCGTCGTATATATGTACATATATATATATATATA
>NC_068986.1:5931938-5935503 GCF_001194135.2 Octopus bimaculoides | reverse complement strand
CTCTCCCCCTCTCTCTATCTCTGTCTCTATCTGTATGTATATATGTGTGTGTGTGTGTATGTATGTGTGTGTATATGTTTGTGTGTGTGTTTGTCCCCCCAACATTGCTTGACAACTGATGCTGGTGTGTTCAGGTCCCCATAACTTAGCGATTCGGCAAAAGAGACCGATAGAATAAGTACTAGGCTTACAAAGAATAAGTCCTGGGGTCGATTTGATTCGACTAAAGGTGGTGCTCCAGCATGGCCGCAGTCAAATGACTGAAACAAGTAAAAGAGTGAAAACATGATACATGCTACCAAGTCATATTCACTTGTAAGTGATGGTTATGCATGCTATTTAATAACCGAATAAGAAAAACCCTTCCAGTGTCAACCACAGCACATTGTAAAAAATGTTAAATTTTTCAGAGGAATTTATATGAAATATGAATAAAAAGAGGGCTAATCCACCAAGGGAAGGTATGTCAGAAGAAAGTAATTCAACAACGCGGGTTGATGAACCGTAAGACGTGTGGCCAGAACCTCCTGGAAAATAATCATAGCGAGGGACATTCCACAGTTGAATTAGAACAGTCACAAACAGTGAACGAAGACATGCACCCAACACCAGAGCTGAAGACACCTCCGAAAGGAGGGGCCCCGCCACGTCAAAACGGTAGAGGAATAGGGGCCGAAACCGGACATGGTTCCTCCTGATGATGTCTTGAGCTAACTGGATCCTATAAAGGAGCTGTTGTGGTAGCAGACCACGAAACATGGTTGAAATTCCTTCCTTAAAAGAAAAAAGTATGCATATCCTATTTGTAATTGGAAACTTCATTCTGTTATATCTCTGCTGGTGCCAAAAGCATTTCATTTGTGCTTTACAAATAAAAAAACAATAAAAACAACTAACGGAAAGACAATGTTGCAATCTCTATAACAGATGATGCCAAAAAATACAAACGAATCTTTAAAGAATTCTAAATGGATAACATTTGGAAACAATTTCACAGAAACAATTTACACAAAAAAAATTTATATGACCTTTATTTCTTTACAGTTAGTGATATTTCAAGAAAAAAAGGAACGATTGTTATTTTTAAGTATACAGGCATACATAGTCCTTCAACTTTTGTTCACCAAAGCAGCTTGGCAGTTACCTCATTTACACTTGTAATGATAACAGAAGCTTCTTGGTGGCTCAAATGAATTGCAGTTGCAACAGTTCATGGAAATGTCACCAACTTTTTCAGGAATTACTACTGTTTCCATGGCATATTTTCTTTTACTTATTTATTTTTTTCATTCTTTTACTTGTTTCAGTCATTTGACTGTGGCCATACTGGAGCACTGCCTTAAAAAGTTTTAGTCAAACTAATCAGCCCCAGAACTTCTTTATATTCTATTTTGCCAAACTGCTAAGTTACAGGGAGATATAAACACACCAGCATTATCAAGTGATGGCAGGGGGACAAACACAGACACATACATACATACATACATACATATACATACATATATAAATATATATATCATCATCATCATCATCATCGTTTAACGTCCGCTTTCCATGCTAGCATGGGTTGGACGACTTGACTGAGGACTGGTGAAACCGGATGGCAACACCAGGCTCCAATCTAAATTTGGCAGAGTTTCTATAGCTAGATGCCCTTCCTAACGCCAACCACTATATATATATATATATATATATATATATATATATACACACACACATACACAACAGGCTTCTTTCAGTTTCCGTCTACCAAATCCACTCACAAGGCTTTGGTCAACCTGAAGCTATAGTAGTAGACACTTGCCCAAGGTGTCATGCAGTGGGACTGAACTTCTTACCACACAGCCATGCCTGTGCCTATATAAAAAAAAAATTTAGAATTGAATATGTCTAACACATAACCCTCAGACAAAATATTTTATTCTCTTTCCACAAAATTCATCTACAGCAATGGTTCTCAATCAGGATCCATATGGCCCTTCGGGGTCATATAAGATTTTATTGTTGAAATTTAGGAGCAATAAATTGCTTATACTTCTATAATACACCAAATATTTTAACGATTTTTTAAAATACAATTCCTAATAATATTTAATTATAAAATAATAGGTCAGTTTGAATATCAAATGGCTATGAGGGTCTATCAGTGTAAAATAAGAATCAAAAGGGTCCATCGATAAAAAAAAAATATGGTTGAGAACCACAGATCTATGGTATTGCTTCTAAATAAAATAGCTGTATAGTTAAGAAGTTTTGCTTTGCAATCACACAGTTTCTGGTTCAATTTCACTATACAGAACCTTTGACAAAAGTGCCCTCTGCTATTGCTTTGAGTTGATCAATGCATTGTGAGTGTCATTTGGTAGACATTGTGTGTGTGTGTGTGTGTGTGTGTGTGTGTGTGTGTGTGTGTGTGTGTGTGTGTGTGTGTGTGTGTGTGTGTGTGTGTGTGTGTGTGTGTGTGTTTATGTGTTTATGTCTGTTTGCATGTATTTCTGTATGAGTATGTGTGTTTGTATCTATGAGCATATATGTGTTTGTCTCAGCGTGTGCATATGTAACTGTGTGTATGTATGTGTGTGTGTGTGTGTGTGTGTGTGTGTGTGTGTGTGTGTGTATCTTTCACTGGCATAGGCAAATGGCAGAAAAGAAAAGAAAAATCTGCAAATAACTGGTGCTCTTAAACAAAATCCTTTGCACCAAGTTATGTACATTCTCTTGTCATTTTTGCAGTCAGAAATACAGTGACCCAAGGATTGGTGATTGGAAACCCTATAATCAATGAGTTGACACTGTTGTTCATATGAATGAAACAACAGACAAGTCACTTTTCCCTCATAATAAATAGCAGACAATTTATAAATAATAAATAGCTGACAGGCAAAGTAGGTGGTTATGAAAACATACCTTATAGTAAAGAAAAGAGGAATCCCCTCTTAGAGTAAGATTAGATTAAAACATTAATATATAAGAAAGAGAGAAAGTGTGTGTGGGTGTGTGGGTGGGTGTCTGTCTGTCTGTTTCTCTCTCTCTCTCTCTATGTTAGAGTCATTCTGCCTCTTTAACTTGAAAGGCAACAAAGAACAACTTCTACTGGTACAGCGGCAATGACAATAACGACTGCAGGAGAGACGGCCATACAAGTACGGGCATGTAAATGAACGGATGCCACAAACAGGGCAAAGAGGCATGTACTATGGATTAGTGTAGAATGCACGTGCGACAGAAAAGTAAGACTAGGAAGATGACCACAGAAAAAAAAAAAACAGGATTAATATACAAAGTTATTCAAAAGTCCCTTTGGCACATAATCACAAGGCCAAAGGTTCAATTCTCAAACCAGGCAGTGCATTCTATGCAGCTGTCATAACTTGAATGCTTTGCTGAATTAAGGGTAGAGGTGCTAAGAAGGTATCTATGTCTATTTATGGCTACACAGGACTCAAACAATTATTGAAAGCATAGTGCATGCTATTAAGTCATCCTTGATCCCAAATGACAATCATTAGGTGAATGTGTGTGTGTGTGTGTGTGTGTGTGTGTGTGTGTGTGTGTGTGTGTGTGT
>NC_068986.1:5930786-5931718 GCF_001194135.2 Octopus bimaculoides | reverse complement strand
AACACATACTTTAAGAAATTATTATTTCTTATATTTAATTATTTGTTATGATTTTATTTACTCCATGTACCCACATGGGGATTAACACATGCTTTAAGAAATTATTATTTCTCATATTTAATTGTTTATGTTATGATTTTATTTACTACATGTACCCAGACTTTGTGGACACCCTGTCTTAATAACATCTTTTATATATAAATACATATCCATTGTCTTAATAACATCTTTTGTGTGCATATAACAAAATAGCAAAGATGCAATTAAAAATATATACAAAAACAAAATTGTAATATAAGAAAATTAAAATTTTGTATATCATTTAATGCTGAAAGACATCTGAATCCACCTGCACATGAATGAAACTGAGATGTTAACCCATGTCCATATATATATAAATGATGTTGATGGTGGTGGTCATCATGGTGGTAGATGTAATGGCAACAATAAAAGATCCTAGTGACAATGAATTTCACAGAAAATATCAAATTTTAAATATGAAATACTTTAAATTAAAAACTTGACATTACATCATTTTGTGACTATTACATTATTAAAGTGTACTTAAACCAACACCTACTGAGTGTAGTAAAATCAATTGTTTGAGGAATTAGTCAGACCAACTCAACAGACAAAGGAAAAGCAGATGTATTTGCTTTCTTTTTTTTTTTTTTGTTCATACAAATGATGAGCTATTTATCAGTAACAAACCAAACACTAGAATTAAGGGGGGAAAAAATAATAAATCAATAACATGATGTTATTATATAACAGTAGACAAAGATAAAACTAGAAAAGTTACTTCAACTATAGTAGCAATCTGACAAGATTGAATGAGAGATATATTTTATGTTGTATGTCAGAGAAATCAATGATATTGGCTAAGGTTATTGACTTTGAATGGAAATCTGCCATTTGTTAGTGGATACACA
>NC_068986.1:5927569-5930776 GCF_001194135.2 Octopus bimaculoides | reverse complement strand
TCTAAAAGAACAGCTTCAGTAATCCAACAAGCAGACTAACAGAATCAATATCTGTTCAGAATTGCTTTTCATGGTCAATGGATAAAAGAAAAATTGAAGAGAAGCTTGAAGAATGATAACTATCAAGATGGAGAGTTTAAAAAATAAACAAAGGAAAAATTTACAAGGTGCGTAGACAAGACTACAAGTAGTAAAGGAAGTCTAATAACATAAATAAAAAATTAGCTTATAACAGACTAATAATAATACTACACAGTTGTTTTGTATATTTAAGATACTGAGTTTAACAGCATTTCAACAGGATGGCAGGTAGATTAATTTTTGTAATACTCAAACTGTCAGCTTGCTTGCCTCGTAAAAATTAAGTCAATCATGCAACCCCACCTCACCCTCCAACAGAGCTGGTTTGATGCAGAGGTTATTTGGCAAAGGCATGGTTGTGTGGTTGAGAAGTTCACTTTGCAACTCAACTGTTTCAGGTTTGGTCCCACTGCACAGCACCTTGGGTGTCTTTTACTTTTTCATCCCAGGCTGATCAATGCTTTGTGACTTGTTAAGGTTATCTCAACAGATTTTCTATAAAAAATTATAGCCAGAACTGATTTCGTTACAATGTTTCATATCTGAGAAGCCAGATGTGAACAACAAGATCAAAAATGAAAAGTGGGTAATGGGCATATATGCCATGTTTTAGTAGTTTTCACTCCTTCATCAGCATCCATCCCATTAATCACCCACAAACACATTGCTTAAATAGCCACTAAATATACCAGTGTAATGTTATTGGATATACCAATTTTACAGTCAACACATTCCTGGAAGCTGGTACATCTCTGCAAATTTTCTATAGAAATTATAGCCTGCACTGATTTTGTTACACTATTCCATATCCGAGACACGTGATGTAAACAACAATGAGATCAAAGATGAAAAATGGGTAAAGAGCATATATGCCATATTTCAAGAGTTTTTGCTCCTTCAAGAGCACCCATCCAACCCATTAATCACATTGTGAGTGAATTGGGTAGAGGGAAACTGTATCAAGCTTGTTGTGTGTGTGTGTGTGTGTGAAAATTGATATTTCACTTGTCACCATTTGTGTGAAGTGGTGCTGATGTAGACATTCATTGTTGACATTATGACCAGTTTAGTTGCCCTGTGCTTTCAAAGACTTGGGGAATATAAAAATTTTTCATCTGAAAAACTGCTGAGGTTTTATGACAGGAAAAGTAACTGGCTATTAAATCCAACCTCAAAATCAACTCTCATCCAAGCCATGCTAGCATGGATAAACAAACAAATGAATAAACAAAACAAAGAATAAATCTACAGGGTGCCTAAGCAAGACCGACAAGCTTTAAGAGAAGTCTAAAAATGCAAATAAAACTTAGCTTATAGCAAAATAATAATAGTACGCAGTTGTTTTGTATAGTTAAGATTCTAAGTTCAAGTTCATTTCAACAGGATGCTAGGCAGATTAATTCTGTAATATTCAAACTGTCAGAAAGCCTCATAAAAAATAAAGTCACTCATAGCCCACAACAGAGTTGGTTTGATGTAGAGATTGTTCTAATATTAATAAAACTAAGCTTTAAATATTATTTAATTTTATGAAATAAAACCAAATGAGCATACAATAAGATTAGACAAGATACTGGTTTCAGATTTTGGCACAAGGCCAGCAATTTTGAGGGCAGGGTAAGTCAATTACATCAACCCCAGTGTTCAACTGGTACTTATTTTATCAACCCCAAAAGGATGAAAGGCAAAGATGACCTTAGTGAAATTTGAACTCAAAATGAAGGACAGACCAAATGCCACTAAGTATTTACCGGGCATGCTAATGGTTCTGCAGCTTGCCACCTTAAGAATTAGACAAGATATTAGCATAGGGGCCAAAGAGGAAACTTCTGAATGCTATTAACCTAGAATGACCAACACCAACGCATCTAAATATGGTCAAAACAGATGTTAACTCTCTCTCTCTCTCTCTCTCTCTCTGCTGTTCATATAAAATTTCATTTACCTTAACTCCAAATAGCAAAGCTGATAGTACCTGCTCCCCTTGTTCTCAAGGTTTTACAGAAATATTTATTTCCATTCTTTAAATCATATAAATCAAAGTGAATTCTGTCTTATCTCCAATGGTTTTATCTCTCTTGAAAATAATAATAACTGGTAAAGTCAATATACAACAGTAAAAATGAACATTGCTTATAGTGTAGGTTTTGAGTCATCTCTGTTGGCTTTAATATATCCAACTTATGATTCATATATTTGAAAACACCAATATCATTAACCCTTTAGCATTCAAAGTATGCTGTCAAACATTATGTTTATTTATTCACATTGAAATAATCCTGCTTTATCTTGTAGTTATGAGATTTCGGTGGTGTGATTCCTCATTTTTAGAATGATATTGTAGGGTAGGAGTGAGAGACCAGATTTGGCCAGTTTGAACATAAAACAAGTAGAATATTTGGGCAGGCATATAGCCAGACTAAATGCTAATGGATTAAACCAGAATGGAACTAATAACAAAAAACATACTAAGAGATTCGTAAATTTTTTATTGAAATTCAGAGACCTCTCAATTTAGTTTAAAATATCTATGATGTGACTGTGTGATCAGAAGTTTACTTCCCAACCACATGGTTCTGGGTTCAATGTGTGATACCTTGGGAAAGTCTTCTCCTATAGTCTCAGACCAACCAAAGCCTTGTAAGTGGATTTGGTAGCCAGAAACTGAAAGAAGCCCTTCATATGCGTGTATTTATATCTGTATACACACATATACACACACACACACGTATACATTTGCACATGTATGTGTGTGTGTTTACATATATATATATACACACACACACATACATATGTATATGTGTTTGTATATATACACAAACATATATATATATATATATGTACATATGTGTATGTATATGCGTGTGTGTGAGTGAGAAAGAGAGTGTGAGAGAGAGGGAGAAAGAGACAGCATGTGTGAATGTGTGAGTATGTGCATGTCAGTGTGTCTGAGTGTGTGTGTGTGTGTGTGTGTGTGCATGTATGTATTTACCTGAATGCATGAATGTGTGTCAAAGTGTCTATGTCTGAATATATGTATGTATGTCAATGTGTTTGGGGGAATGCATGTATGTGTGCATACGTGTGTGTATTAGTGTGCACATGTGCATATGTGCACATCTATGT
>NC_068986.1:5916627-5927231 GCF_001194135.2 Octopus bimaculoides | reverse complement strand
AAGAGAATATTTAATGCAGTGAACGGTTAAAAACATTTAAGAGAGATAATAAAGGGAACTATTTCACACAGTGTAATATAATGTGATGTAAAATCAACTTTCTGCAGCCACACACACATGCGCGCACGCACACACACACACACACACACACACACACATATATCTTTGCAGTGAATGCTTTGGTGAATGTACCAAATTTTAAGGAGCTATTTATAGGCATGTATAGACACATATTGTGAAGGAAATGTCTGCAACATTTAGACAACGCAGACACTGTGCCAGTGTGTGTGTGTGTTAGTGAGAGAGAGTGGGTGTGGGTATGCATATGTATATACACACATGCATACACATGTACAAAAGGAAGTGGGCATCAATTTGGAAGAAGAGAAATATGTAAATAAAAAAAAAAATATAGAACTTATCACATAAGAAAAACAGCCTCATAATTGTCAATCCCAATTACAGCAAGTTAATGAATTAATTACATTTATAAAAACATTAACACAGAATTACATAGAAATATGGGGGTTAAAAGTCCTAATTTGGCGAGGGAGTATGTTTGTCAACCCAATTATCAGAATTATAATTTCCCTATAGTTTTGTAAGAACCGACATAACCTGCAGCATGGTAAATTGTATAGTAACTGGCACAAAATAAGTTGAGTTACATTGAGAGAAAACAATTATTTAGTCACTTGCTGTGGAGGATACCAGAAGTTTATCATCATTTTATAGTCAAATCTGTACCTGCAAAGACTTATTTATTTATGGAAGCTAATGTTTATTTTAACAAAAGTAAATGTCAAAGACAACATGGAATAATCTGAAAAGAGCTCATGAAAATTAATATAATGACAATTTAATTACTAAACTCACTTTTTACTTAAATATATTTTAACTAAAATTTTCAACAAAGGATGACTAAGTGTTTAGATACTAAAGGGTTAATGTTCTATGATCTGAAATAAAGAAACTTGACTACAGTAAGGTTTTTAATTATCGGTAACCCTAACATACTATTGGTTTCAGATTTTTTTACACAAGGCCAACAATGTTAGGGGAGGGGTAAGTCAATTACATCAGCCCCAGTACTCGACTGGTACTTTATTTTATCGACCCCGTAAGGATGAAAGTTAAAACTGACTTTGACAGTATTTGAAATCAGAACATAAAAGCCAGTAAATTGCTACTAAGCATTTTGCTTGACATGTAAACAATTCTGCCAGCTTATCGCCTTACTCTTACCATACTATTGCCAAGCCATCCCACTTAGTGAAAGGATCTGATCAACTATTTTCAATCGCATAACTGAAAGCACAAGGATTGCCTTGAATTTAGGTCTTTCAAAAGAAACATTCCAAAGAGTGGTCTCTCTCTACTTTTGCATTTTAGCAGCACTAAACAAAACGTTTTTTTTTGTTTGCTTTTTTTTACAACAACCCAATGATTGTGTACTAAAGTTTACATCAGGAGAAACTAATGTAACCCATAATTTCTTTGTCAAAGCAGACAAAAAGATCTACACTGGATATATCCCTGGTGCTGAGAAGCAGCTGGGTTTAATAACATTTCCAGCAGATATAAGGATGGAACTTGGCCAGAAGAAATGTTCACACATAACGTGGGAAAATTGCTTTCCAAGCGTTGTTGAAAACAGCAAGTGCTACATATAACTTGGTATTGACAAAATATATTATACAGAGGTGTTATAAACAAACATATTACATTTGATTTTTTGTGATTATGGTTTTTAGAGTTTTTCACTTACAAAGCAACATCTTACAATGCATTTGTACTGCAAATATCAACAGCAACGTTTGGAAGGTTTGACTGGACTATAAAAGAAATCTAGTTTAATAACATCAAAACCCATAAGATCCTAACTTTAGTTGGATGCTTTCATAGAAATAGTGACACTGAAACACAAGTTCAGAAAATCTCTTGAGTGTTGCTTAGTATCATCTGAGCAACAAAAGCAACTATATCAAGTGTTCAAGAGCAAGGACATCAACACCTTGAAGAATTCACTTGTGACTCTTAAGAAGTACTTAATGCTTGGTGATATTCCATGGATAAATCTACCACAGTGAGATCTGGAGGGGAAACACTGTGTGCCAACATAAAGTTATACATAGGTAGTCTGGTGATAAAGCAAGCAGTTATATTACCTATTAATTATTTCAAATTTTGATGCACGGCCAGGAATTTTTTAGTGGGAGAGGGTTAGTCATCATCATCATCGTTTAACATCCGCTTTCCATGCTAGCATGGGTTGGACGATTTGACTGAGGACTGGTGAAACCAGATGGCTACACCAGGCACCAAACCGATTTGGCAGAGTTTCTACAGCTGGATGTCCTTCCTAACACCAACCACTCCAAGAATGTAGTAGGTGCTTTTACGTGCCACCAGCACGAAGGCCCAGTCAGGCAGTACTGGCAATGGCCACACTCAAAATGGTGTATTTTACGTGCCACCTGCACAGGAGCCAGTTCGGCGGCACTGGCAACAATCTCACTCGAATGTCTTTACACGTTAGTCTATTACAATATTTGTTTGGTACTTTATTTTATCCACTCTGAAAGGATGAAAGGCAAAGTTGACTTCAACAGCATTTGAAAAATAATGTAAAGAGCCAGAAGAAATGCTGCTAAGCATTTTGTCCAATTCTGACTTGCAACTGTTTCATTAAACTCTCAAGGTTAAACTTTAACAATCAAAGACAGCTACAAAATACCTACTGAGCAATAATTGATACCGACAAGACATGTATAAGAAAAATACTGTTTGAAAGAAACTAGCCAAATCAATATTAAATCAACTATAAAGAGGAGGGAAAAAAAAACCCATTAAATCATATTGCAAAACCTTTGCATCTAACATGAGAACTTTCAGACTAAATTGCTGCCTGACTAGTTTCCATCTCTCTCATCTCCTGGATCAAAAGCTTCTTAGGAGTCATTTTAAATGCAATGACAGAGATAAAATAATAATGGAAAAGTTAGTTATCTTACCAAATCCTTCCAACTTCTAATTATAATGAAATTCTGATTATTTTCAAATTAATTGAAAGAACCAGACAATGTTCCTTATTAGAAATAGGTGGTGGTGGTAGTTTTGGTGGTGGAGTTAGAAAACAGTTAAATCAGTGATATACATTTTGCTATATCGCTTTCATATGCAACACTTTTAACATGAAAACGTTGGGGAAATTTATCCAGATGATAGAGAGATAAATCAGATATAGTTATGAGGGAATGATAAGGTCTTATAACAAGCTAAAATGTCAAGCAAAACTGGACAGAGATTGATAACAGGTTGTCAAAAGCAGTTATTTTCAGAAGCAAGCACAGTAACAACATTACACAGATGTTATCATAGGCAAACAATATTAATTGCATATACAGTTGATAACACTGTATGACGACAATATATCAATGATAACCAGACGCATACTATGACAGGCAAATATGCAAATACACACACACATATACTAACCATATAGCAATAAACATACCATTTGCTCAACATGCAAAATTAAGTAACAAGTTTTTTATATAAGTATTTTGATAATTAGCAATCAACAAAATTTTCATCATAAATGTGCTCCAATTTATGCAAATAATGTATATATTGATATAGAAAACAAAAATCTAGGATTAACCACAAAAGTGTAATCTGAATGTTAAAGGGTTAAATGACACCAAAACGTAAAACACAATTTATAAGGATATACACATAAATTTAACATATCTACGGTAACATGGAATCCATATTAGTATGAGCTCATTACAATATCTATAAAGTGCAAAGAAAATAGACTGATATGAGCATAAGTGACAGAAAATATGCACAGTATTACTGTTGGAATACACTGTCATTGTTTCAGTAAATTTTGAAAATAAAAATTAGTAAAATAGCTGTCATAATTTAGCTGATGTTTGGAACATAACATAAAATTTTAATAAAAATTTTTAATTTAAATCACTTGAAAGATGAAGTTGGTATTAGGCAGTGAGCTCAGACAAATAGCTTTCAACATCCCTTTTCAAATAAATGGGAAAGAGAAAAATCTATGAAAAATTAATGAGGAACTTTCAAATCCTACATCTAGGCTATTATTGCTTCACATTTGTCATTGGAGTACTCAGTGAGATTAGCTAAGTGCCTCAGCACCAACTTTGAGAAGTGGAACAGATGTGACTCACTGATTTCCACACCATTTACTTCAGAAGAATTGTTATATACGTACAGTCAAAAAGTTCATCTGATTTACACTCACAGTTCTATAGTGAACAGAATCAACAGAACACTACTCAACACTAATTGCAACAAATCCTTTGAATTCCCTGTCCATGATTCATAATCATACTGCATTACACTTCTCCAACTCATGGCCCCATTTAATCTGCCTTTCATACAACAAGGGAGAGAGAGAGAGAGACAGTGAGAGAGAAAAGTAGAGGGGCAGACAGAAAAAGAGAAGAGAAAGTTTCCAAATGAGATATTTCTCTAAATATATTTGTTATGGCTTAGTTAAGAAGAGGAAGGGCAACACCCATGATCTTTGTGCATGTCCCATGAGACTGGTAGTGAGAAAGGGAAGAAGAAACCACATGTTAAGGATTTTTCCCCAGGCCTAAAACCTGTTCCAAATACTTACAACAACAGAGTGAACTCTGGTAATGGTTCCACCCAAAGGACCAAGTGGATGGTGTTAAACCAGGCAATGGATTAAATCTACCAACCAAATATCATTGATTGTCATTAGAGCCTCGCCAGTAAGTTATTAAAAAGATTATATTTGGTACAGCAAAGAATCATATTAAACTGATACCATCTGAAGACATTTGTTCAAAACAATGGATGCATATATTTAAGAATAACTGGAGTAAACTAAGACCAACATCTGAGACGGTGAACAATTATAATATGATTTTTCTATTAGGCATTTTTTAAGCTAAGCTAATACAGTGGATATATTTGAATCCTAGTATATTACTGGTACTATCTAATGCAAGAGGACTGATTTAAACTCTAAAATATTAATGTATAAACTATGCCCTACTATGTCTTCATAAATTTTAAAGAATAAAATAATAATGGTGATAATGAAAAAATACAATTAGATACAGGCATGGCTGTGTGGTGAGAAGTTTGCTCCCTAACCATATGGTTCTGGGTTCAGTTCCACTGCATGGCACCTTGGGCAAGTGTTTTCTACTATAACCCCAGGACAACCAAATCCTTGAGTGGAATCGGTAAACAGAAACTGAAAGAAGCCTGTCATACATACATATATACATAATACGTATATCCATGTGCATCTTTACGTTTGTGTTTGTCACCCAGCACTGTTTGACAACAGGTGTTCATTTGTTTACATCCCTGTAACTTAGAAGTTTCAGGCTTAAAAAAATAAGTACCAGGGTCGATTTGTTTGACTAAACCCTTCAAAGCAGTACCCCAGTATCACTGCATTCACAGAAACAAGTAAAAGAGAAACTGAAAGACCAATTATTGGCTAAGATAAAAAATAAAAAAAGACACCTTATATCATTCAACTTGTTTTTAACCATTCAGCAATCACATTATTGTCAAAAGTAATATTTATTTAGTTACATTGCTTTGAATTAATCATCCATTATCTTGTAGCTTTAAGATTTTAAAGAGGTAACTGTTAATTTTTAGAATAATATTGTAGGATTGGTGTGAGAGACCACATCTGGCCAGTTTGAACATAAAGCAGGTTGAATATTTTGTTTGGATATGGCCAGATATGTAGTGTGTGTGTGTGAACAAGTATATGTGTTTGTGTGTTTACACATGTGTAGACATGTGCATGCATGTACGTGTGTGTGTGTGTGAACAAGTATATGTGTTTGTGTGTTTACACATGTGTAGACATGTGCATGCATGTACATGTGTGTGTGGGTAAACATGTATGTGTGGTTGTGTGTGTGCACGCTGTCTATATTCTTCCCCATCTCCACCAGCTTTTAATTTCAGCAACAGCAGAACCTTTACTGCAGCCTTTTCTCACAGAGAACATCAGTCTGCAAAACAATACTAGAAAAAATTGGAGGGTGGACGGGGGAGTAATTTTCAGCCACTGCCAAAATAATTGATATCTAGGTTGAGAGATGTGGGACATTCCTCATTCAGTATATAATCTCTATGAAGAATTCCTCAGTTGGGCCACATTTTCACAAATTCATTACGGTAATTCGCCATTGTACTTCTCATCCCTGTTGCCACTCACTAATCATTCTGAAAGTGGTACCTCCCACACATCATAGCATCAAAATATACAGAACTAAAACAAAGAGAAAGAAGAACAAAAGAAACTATGAAGAGGGTGCTTCACAAAATGCAATCATATTGAGTACATATCCACCACCACCACCACCAACTTCATCACATTCATTTTGCTCTAAACTTAGTCTTAATTTAACATCCATCCTACACAAAAACCAAGAAGGGGGAAAAAATGAAATTAAGCTGTGACAACATTCACCACTGAGCAGACGTTTATTTACAGCACCCCTCCTCCTATATCCTCACATTACATCATTTTCTGGAAGCCAGAAACAATGAACTATTTAATAATAATAATAATAATAATAATAATAATAATAATAATAATAATAATAATAATGTTATTAAATTTCAAAAAAGGAACTGAAAATAAGAGAAAAAAAAATTGAATTAAAAAAAATACTCTAGATTGAATATTAAAATATCAAAACAAAGATAAAATATTGATGTTGTAATTAAATGTAAGAATGTTCTCTCAACAAATCCCAGCTTGTTAGCAAATTGATGTATGATAGCATAGAGGTAGTTAACAACCACAGATGGTACAACAGCAGATAACAACTGATAGTGTAGCAGCAGATAACAAGAATTGACAGTGTAGCAGCAGGCATCAACCAGTGATAGTAAAGCAGCAGATAATAACCACCGCTGATAGTAAAGCTGCAAATTATAACAACCACTGATAGTACAACAGCAGATAACAACCAATGATAGTACAGAAGCAGGTAACAAACCACTGATAGTATGGGCAACAGATAACAGACAGTGATAGTATGGTAGCAGACGACCCTTGATAGTATGGCAGCAGATAATAACCACTGATAATGTAGCAGCAGATATCACTCATAGTATAGCAGCAGATAACAACCAGTGATAGTATAACAGCAGATAAGAACCACTGTGAGAAAGAAGGGAAGCATAGTTCCAGCACGAGTCATTATACACTCTTGAGAGATATGGAGATGTTACACATGACACATACCAAAAAGATGTCAGCAGTGAAATGTGTGGGCTGCAGATGCAACATGCACAGCGGAAAGGGAGAAAGTAGGGAGGAACAAGAGTGCAAACAATGAAACTGACAGATATACAAAATAAATATATAAAAGTATAATTTCTTTTGATTAGGTTCAATACCAAATTAAAAAAAAAAAAAGATAGTAACATTTTCTTAGGCATACATAAACCTGAATATTTTTAGAAAATAAATGGAAAATTGTGATGTTCATGCCTTGCACAAAGAGCATGCCTATAAGTGGAGGGATTCTAACAAGGAATTCAAACCAGGTCACAGATATGTTTTCTCCAAGAACTTATTACTGCTTCACAATTGCAACCGCTGCATACACAAACATTATGATAATAATTGCTTGCTTTATATAAGCTTGAAGCTTGAGACTTTAGAAGATGGCTGGGGGAGCTGAAAACTTATGGAAAACTTGTTTAGATTTTGGAGAGAAAAGTGACAAAGAATGAAGAGAAAAAGGGTAGAGAGAGGTGAGCAAATCCCTCTTCCTACTCTCTCTCTTTCCATCTCTAAAAATATAAAAGGTTTCCTTATATGCTTCTAGGGTATGGATTTTTCTTCTTTTTTTTTTGTTAGGATATGTAAGGACTTAACAGTTATATTCATATCAAAAAGAAGGATCATGTTGAATACGGGGGGAGGTTAAAATACAGCACAATAAAGCAATTGAAATTGACTTCTAACAAAGAGAAGTTGATTTAATACATGCTAACTAAACAAGCAAATGTATATAGATGAAACTGATTGCAACTCTCACTCACACACACACACACACACACACACACACATCAATAGTACACCCTCCCCTATTTCTATAGCTTATCACATTACACACATTGGTGACTAATTAGTGACAGTGGCTGTCTTATCAATATTTACTATGGCATAGAATAGATGGAAATTAAGTCATCAAATGATAGCATTTGGTGAGTAGTAGTAGTAGTAGTAGTAGTAGTAGTAGTAGTAGTAGTAGCAGCAGTAGCAGTGGTGGCAGTGATGGTGGTGCTGCTGCTGCTGGTGGTAGAGAGCTGAGGGTGGAAAAACCCAGCTCTGAAGATGAATTCATTTTAGTTAGGTGAATACAGGCTAAGCCACATCTGTTAATATTAGTGACAAAAGGTGATGATGAAGATCATCATTATCACCATCATCATCATTATCACCATCATCATCATTATCATGACGATTTGCATGAAAGGCATAATACTCACAAGTGTTCAAAATAAATTCAGTCTATAATTCTTCTGCACATTGAAAAACGTAAATAATGAGCTACAAGACCTCAATCAACTGATAAGGGAAAATGAGATAATGAGTATTCATATTTCCCTCAAAAATACTGATTTATCAGTACATGTTGTAAAGCTGAGTTTGTGTGTGTGTGTGTGTGTGTGTGTGTGTGTGTGTGTGTGTGTGTGTGTGTGTGTGTGTGTGTGTGTTGCATCTATAGAAATCCACACCTTACAAGATAGCAATCTGGGAGTCGCACCAATGGATTCCTCATGGTCGCAAATGCCCGGAATTGGCAATTTATTATTTTTTTTTGCTTCCTAAGACATGAATTTTTGTATTAAAAATAATTTTAAACCATAACTTCTAACAATTTTCAAGTCGGAGCATGAGTTAAGTCCCCTTCTAGTTATTCTATAAGCATAAAGTCACAAATGTGGTGAGAAGGCAAGAGCAATCAATTATAACAAATCCAGTATTTAACTATTATATTGTCGGCACAAGTGTTAATCATGATAGCATTTGAACTCGCATCATAAATATAATTAAATACCACAAAATATTTTGTCTGTTGTTCTGCTTATTCTGCCAATCCATCACTCTACTCCCAAAAATATTAATATCATAGATAAACTCAAATGGTTCCAACCTGAAATTGAAACCCAATTTCAGACTTGGTTCACTGAAAGCACAATGCTCCTCAACAATACTCAAAAGATACTAACATCCACTTTCAACGCTGGCATGGGTTGAACAGGGTTTGACCTGGAGCTGGCTAACAGGGAGCGGCCCAGACTACAACTGTCTGTTGTGGCATGGTTTCTACGGCTGGATAACCTTCCTAACACCAACCACTTAGCAAAGAGTGCTGGGTGATTTTTTTTTTACATGCCACTGGCACAGGTGTATTTACATAGCACTAGCATAGGTGTGTTAAGGTAGCACCAGCAAGGATGCTTTTTAAGTGGCACCAGCACCAATCTGTTTCAAAAATCTTCAAACAATCAGACTGGACTGATAGCATGTCAATTTTGGAGAATTCTTGATTCTTGAGATTCCCCTCTTCAGACTTGGTAGTTAGTACCAAATGCCACCAACCAACTGGTGTACTCTCTCTAGAACCAAAAATAATTTCAAGAAATCAAAAATTTCTTTTGTGTATTAATTTGTGTTTGTTGCTATGGCCATTTGTTTAGCTCATTTTCATTTTATATATACATACATACATACACACACACTTCTACAAATGTGTGTATATGAGTGCTTGTGTACACACACACACACATCACCACCATTGTCTTTTAACGTCCACTTCCCCATGCTTGCATGGGTCAGATAGAATTCATTCAAGCAGACTTTATACAGCTGGATACCTTTACTGCTGCCAGCTTTCACCTATTTCCAATTAAGGTAATATTTCACCAACACCAGACATGTTTTCATGGAATATTAGAAACAAAGAACACCACTTGTACAACAGTGACACTCATTTACAACTATTGTGTAATATCAAAAGAAGGTGAGACATGCACACATGTACATATTTCCATTCGTGCATGCACGTGCATACATGCACGTACATGCATGCATGCACACACAGTGATTTCTTTCAGGTTCTGGTTACTAAATCCACTCTCAAGGCTTTGGTAGGACAGAGGCTGTAGTTGAAGACACTTGCCCAAGATGTCATGCTATGCAGAGATACTAAACCAGAAACCTCATGATTGCAGAAATAAATTTCTCAACCACACAACCATGCTTATATAACCACCTGTTGACCTTCTACCTACACTGTCTATAGCGTCCACTAACCAGTCCTGCTACTAATTTCTTCCACTACGTCATACACACACACACACACACACACACAAACACACTCACAGATAAACCACCAAACCATGCATGCACACACACACACACATACATACGCACACACACGTTCTGTTATCACACACACACTCGCAGACTTTCGCACACGCACAGATTCATCTCCCTTTTTCACTCTCCTATCTTAGAAAGAACTTTTCCC
>NC_068986.1:5913628-5916039 GCF_001194135.2 Octopus bimaculoides | reverse complement strand
TATACATATATATACACACACATATACATATATATACACACACATACACATATATATACACACACATA
Source organism: Octopus bimaculoides (assembly GCF_001194135.2). Lineage (NCBI taxonomy): Eukaryota > Metazoa > Mollusca > Cephalopoda > Octopoda > Octopodidae > Octopus > Octopus bimaculoides. The sequence continues at coordinate 5,915,971 of NC_068986.1, read as the reverse complement.
CACATATATACACACACACATACATATACATACACACACGCACGTACAGGGTGATTCAAAAGTCACCATACATGGGATTTTTTTTTTTTATAAGAAACAGTTAAATAAAAAAGCTATTTCTTATTAAAAAAATAATAAATTGTTCTTATGTATGGCGACTTTTGAATCACCCTGTATACATGTATATAGTTATTTTATTCTATTTGTAACTCAAATTCCTGTTGCATTCACTTTCAGTTATTTCGTGATAATATCATACATATTTCAATGCAATTTCAAATATAATATCTGGTCACCCACTTTAACTAATTGAATATCAGAATTATATATATATATATATATATATATATATATACACATACACTTAAAAAAAAAAAGTTGAGTATAATGCTACCTGTCACTTCTCACTCTGATGTTTTGTATTAAATTTCTCACATTACGCATGAGTAAATAAATATGTTATATACAATGAAGTATCATAGTTTCCACGCACTTTTGCAACCTAGTCACCAACACACTTTCACAATATTGGTGTGTTCTTTCTTAACTGGCTCTTTCACAAAGGAATTCTTTCAACTTCAACACATGATCTCAGATCATGTGACTTGTGAAGCAAGCAGTTCCAAACAGAAAACACACACACACAGAGTTGTTTTACATCAGTGATCCTGTTGTTGCAAATGTGCAAGTGTAGCATGCTTATTTAGTTATTCATTTTGTTGCGTAACTGGCCTGTTAAAAGCACCCTTCAAATGTTGGGCAATATGCTGTGCTTGTGAAGACCTGTCAAGCCAAGTGAAATCTTAGTCATGGCTGATGCCAATGCTGTCTGACTGGCACCTGTACCAGTGGCACATAAAAAGCACCGTTCAAGCATTGAGCCTCATGGAGGCAGTGACAGGTGACAGAGACCTTTGGCAATACACCATGCTGTGTGGACCTGTCAAGCCAGGCGAGACCGCAGTTGTGGCCAATGTCAGTGTCAGGTAGATGGCACATAAAAAACACCCACTACACCTTCGGAATGGTTGGTATTAGGAAGGGCATCCAGCCATAGAAACCTTGCCAAATCAGATTGGAACCTGATGCAGCTCCCAGCTTACCAGTTTTTGGTCAAACTCATGGCAGCATGGAAAACAGACATTAAATGATGATGATTTATTTCATCTTTTGCTCAAGAAAAGACAGTGTCCATGACCCATCACAGAGGTATTTGAGCGGGAGGGAAGACTGAAGCTATTTGTAAACCAGAGACCCAGTTTGAGAACTTACCACAGAATGGACTCTGGTTCCAGGTTCAGTTCCAATGTGTGGTACCTAGGGCAAGTGTCTTCTACCACAGCCTCAGGCTGACCAAAGCCTTATGAGTGAATTTGGTAGACGAAAACTGAAAGAAGCCTGTTGTTGTGTGTGTGTGTGTGTGTGTGTGTGTGTGTTTGTCCCGAACTGCCACTTGACGACCTGTGTTGGTGTATTTATATCCCTGTAACTTAGTAGTTCAGCAAAAAAGACCAATAGACTAAGTACTAGGCTTTGAAAAGAAAGTTCAGGGATCAATTCATTCAACTAAAAATTCTTCAAGGCAATGCCCCAGCATGGCCACAGTCCAATGACTTAAGAAGTTAACGATAAAAAAGATATGAGAGGCATGCACACACTCACACATACACTTGCAAAATATTTCAAGGTAGCACAAATTTACCTCCTCCCCCAACGAAGCTATCATATATCCTCCAATCAAAATGCTAGAAAATTAAAGAATTATCTCATCACACTGAGTACAAAAAATGTCAATTAATTCTATAACAAATTAAGGAGGAAATGAAGAGATTTCTAATTTTACTTGATTTCCCTGTCAAGTTTAAAGTGAAGTACAAATAGCTCAGTTTCTGGTGATCAGTCATTCTCTCTCTCTCTTTCCATCTCTCTCTCTCCAATTTCCTGTCTCCATTTTCTCTTGATGGTTTTATTCCTCTTTTGAGACTCGCTTAGTGAGCAAATATTTAAAAAAAAAACATAAAAATCAATATCAGTATGAAATTGGGTGCATAGAGTAAGAAATGTGAGTTCCCAACAAACACAGTCCATGACACAATTCTCTATAGAAGCCATTCCAATCAATTCACTTACATTCAAAATGCCAATGGGTAATGCTTGTATATTACATCATCCAATTTCTCTTCCCTAATATACTTAATACTTTGCAATTGTATAGAACACATAAAAAAAAAGAAAATCAATTTTCACATGGAATTCAAAAAACAAAAATGCAAAAATTGGAAATGGAGCCAAATTGCAAACACCACACATTTAGAGAAAAATCTTTGGGAAAAAAAAAAGGTA
>NC_068986.1:5884064-5913618 GCF_001194135.2 Octopus bimaculoides | reverse complement strand
CAATAATAGTTAAAAATTCAAAAACGAAACAATGAATAAAAAAAATAAGTAAAAACAAAAAAAAAAAAAAGCAACTCCACCTCAGTTCCCCACAAAATAGTTTAAAGTGTTCCCTACACACACTGCAACAATCTTAGTGTGAAATGCTGCTGCTCACCCCTCTTTCAACCTTTTCAACAACCGCCACCACCACCAACTACTATTCCTGCCACTACACACAATGCCACACCAACCATCATCACCACCACCTTCATCAGTAACAACAATAGGAAATCTATCACAATCATCACCATCAGTCACAGCAATAGTGAATCCTCCACCACCACCACCATCACATTTTTCAATAAGATGCTCAACTGAATAAGATTTCCCTTGACTGATAAAGTCAGTGATGCAAAAACATCTGTAAACTCAGTAATGCAGTTTTCTCCCTAAAATTAGAAAAATAACCCAGAATTTTTCATTCAACCATCACTTCCTTCACACTACTACCCTACTATGCAGCATTGTAATATCACTGCTCTCCCCACCAAAATAACTGTAAAAGAACTGAAACAAAGATTTCCTTTAATACCAAAAATATCCCCTGAGAAGTAAGATAAAACATTTAAAAATAAGAAAGGGGGGTGGATAGAGGAAAGAAAAAAACGGTAAAAAGAAAATACATTTTTTTTTTCTCTAATAGAAAAAAGGTGTGTTATTTTGCAGAAGATAGGAATATTCAGAGAAAACATTCATAAAGAACCGTTTTGTTTTGTGCTGCTTTTTTCTTTTAGTTTTTGTTTTTCCTTCTAAGTACTTGCTGAACTCAAACCTGGATCCAATCAAATGTCAGCATTGATAAAATAACTATTTGGTAGTAGGAACATGAAGGTGTTGTGGACTACCTTATTTACCCTTTCTTCCTACCAAAGGAACACACACACACACACAAGGTTTTCACAGTCCTTCCTATCAAAAAAAAAAAATAGTATTACCAAAGTAGAGGCAAAACACAGGAAAAATGAGGTTAATATATTGATTTTTGCAGAAAGAGCATTGATTGCATAAAACTTAGAATAATACAGAAAATAAGTACCCCTCCTACCAAAAAAAAAAAAAAAGAAAGGAAAGAAAGGAGACAGAAAAGAGAACTATGTGGAGGAGGATCAAAAAGTGTGGAAAAAATTTGCTCCTTACTCCAGCCACATTTGAATCACTTGCTGGGATAATCCAGCTATTTATACAAGTCTTATCTAAAATTTACATAAAGTGTTGGATTTACTCTCTCCACACGCTCACCTTTGTCATCAAGTAATCCTGGAAACAAATAATGTGGTTTTAGGTTTAATCAGAGAACAAATGATTTGAACTCTCACTTCAGATTTTCCAGTTTGCTCCATTAAACTCTCATGTTATACAAAGCTGCTCAGCAAACAAACCAAATACTTGATTATCTTTGAAAACAATGAACAGAGTGACCCTCATGACAGCAACCAATTCCCTCCAAATAAAAACAGTTAGGGAAACAATTAAGTGATCCACAGAGATTGACTTCTCATATAAGAACAACCCTCCAATTCCAAGATCACTTCATAACAGATATCAGTGTTTTTGTCTCTCTGGATACAATATTGTATTCTACATACCTCAATTAACTGCATTAGCAAATATCGATACTAGAAATTCTGATAAAATTGCCTGAAATGTGCCAGGGTTCTGTAAACGTTTGGAAAGTAAATTTGGCTCAGCTGTTTAATGTTACTAAAACTGAATAAAGTAACAGCTTTGATTCATAAAAGTGATGTTTTCTTCACTTTAGTATAGGATGATTTCTTATTCTTGTTAAATAACAAATATTAACAAATAACATGGGTCAGGCATGGCTATGTGGCCAAGACATTCACTTCCCCCATGTGACTCCAGGTTCAAACCTACTGTGCAGCACATCTCATTTACTTAACTAAATGGAAAATTAATCTCCATGTTAGCCATATTAGTTACACCACATTAATAACATTTGATAAATAACTTACTTTTTTTATTTTTATTATACCCCAATTGATATTTCTTTTATTTTCTTCTTTAAAATGAAATAAAAACACTGCACTCTTAGTGAAAAGAAAACCAAAAACCTCTGAGAAGTTCTCTAAAGAAAGGTTAAAAGTGACTCTTTGGAACCTAAAGCAATAAAAACTGAGCTGTTTCTCTTTCTATTCAAAAAAATATATATATGACCAATTCTAAGAAAATATCTTCAAAAAATTAAATCCCTTTGAAACAACCAAGACATATTTACTTAGAAACAGCTGCACCCATAAATTATTTGCTTTCAATGTTTACATAAAAAAACAAATATTTCCAGGTCAACTTTTAAGACTAAGCAATTTTTCACCCCCAACTCAGTGTACCCCCACCACCACCATTAGATTTCTATTTATAGAAAGGAAATACCATGATGATGACCTGACTGGACTACAACCTTGTACCGGTTCACTGCCTGGCGTATACACTCAAAGAAACATGTTATGAATTTTTGTGACTCAGGATTCCAAATGAACAGATCACCAAGATATATGCATTCTTCAGAAGAAGAAGAATGGGAAAAAATACTATATTCCACTTGTAATCAGTTTGAAGTCCTACTTGAAGTCAATTAAGACCATTTATGTTGTTAATGCTTTTGAGAAAGTCAAGAATGTCACACAATCTCATTCTCCTAGAAATTTATGGTTTTATGTCTAATTACCACCAGTAAATATAATTCAACTCACTTCCTGTTTACCAGCAAATACAAGAAAGTCATTTCACAATTGTTGTTGTTGGTGTTATTGTTGGAGTTTAACTTCAAATCAGCTTAATGAAGCTGATACCCAAGGGCTAAATTATCCTAAGTATCTTTACTTTAAGATGGTAAGGTATGATTTGAGGAAGATTTGACTGATATTTCTAGCATACCAAGCAGCCACATAGAGGCTTCTTCTTTGTCTTGTTTGCAGTTTTTTTTTTTTAATCTATGGCAGCTTAATAGTTCAATAAAAATTATATTGTCTTTGATGGACAGATGTTTAAGAAAAGATAGTTTGTTCATTAATGGCATGGTGTAACCACAGAATAAAAGCCAGTGAACCAAAAATACATTAAAATCAGTTTAATTATGTAATAACTATAATTTGATTTATCTCAACAGACTTTGTTAAGTTTTCAGTTAATTAATAGTACATAGTTGTAGATTGCCTAGATATATTTTAAGATGATTTGGAATAATATTCTTTGTTTTCAGGAGCATTAATCATGACCCTTTAAACTTTCCATTACAACGTCCTGAGAACATACTTTTACTTTTGAAGCTCTTGGGAAAATATGCAATTTTTGTGCTTGACAACTTAGAGCAGGCATAGGCAATCTCATAGGCTGCATGAGACATGGTTCATCATCAGGTGGGCTGCACTACTAAAAAAATTCAAGATAAATTCAAGTTATGCATTCTATTCATTCTATTCAGAAAGTCCTGCATGCTACAGTATGCCTGTGACTGGTTTAGACAGTTTCTTAATTAGCAAAATATGTTTATGATACATTTTTTTAGTTCCAATCATTTACAAAAAAGTGACAGGTTGCCAGGTTGATGACATGACAAACAGTTGAAAGATTAACGGTTTGTCACAAATTTACTTTGTCTATATGCAAAATACTTAACTCTTACTGCTTCAGAACAGCCTGTAAATAAATGCTAAGAGTTGGTTTCAATAATATACTGTTGTAATGGGCAGTATCAATGTTTGATTAACAAGCAATTATTTTGCAGTGCTGAAGTCAAATCCCTACAATAAACTTTTTGCAAAATGTTCAGCACAAGTGCACTGTTATCGATTAAAAATGTGAAATTAAATTGAGAGTTAGAGCTAGTCAAGTGAACTCATTCCTCCTACACACATGTACACAGATTTAAAGAGATAAATGGCAAACCATTCCATTATATTTATCTTTCAATCACTAAAATACAAAGACCCCCAAAGGGTTACAAGATATTACATCAGATACAAATGAAAGATTATGTCCACAACACGAATAAATAAAATGCATACATATAAATGCAGACACTGAAAAGTTTGAAATATAGACACTCAGATATAGTTATATCAAAACCACAGACACTAAGCAGCACAATGAAATGATTTTGTATGTTAATGCTTTTGTGTGTATATTGTTTCAATTAGTTTCAAAAAAAAGAGTGAATTTAGAGAGATTTACTAAAATAACTTTTCGTCTTTAGGTCTGTGTTTTGAACAAAATATTTTTATGTGAAATTATGGTAGATTTGTAGCAAATCCCTCATGTACCATGTCCATTATTTATAATGGTTGGAATAGCTTGTCATGGTTATATTGATTGATCAACCAGAGGAGAATGTAAATAAAACTATTGTTAAATGTTATCTTCCACTTTTGTTTATGCAGGCCAGAATTTATAATTCCCTACAGGTTTTAATTTAAACATGATCACTTTAAAATGAGAGGTTTTCTGTTGTAGGATCAACGATAGTTTCATGTGGGTTGGTATCACAAGAGCTTTAAAGTAGCTAGCACTAATGACTGCAATGTCAATTATATCAACACATGACTACATGATAATGAGAAATATGCAATATTCTGCAGCACCTTATTATCACTCCACCATGATTACAACCTCCACCCTCAGCAATCTAGTTATTACCATTTTCACAGTCGTTATTTCATCAAAATATTAATCTTTAAAAGCATGTGTCAACTACTTGAATCTTTAAAAACAGAAATTGCACCTCAACACCTATCATCATAGTTTGTACAAGTAATGTAACTTTTAAGCTGCAGATTACTGAATCTTCAGGGCAATAAGCAAATATAGAAATGAAAAAAAAAGAAGAAGAAAATTAGAATTTAGCATTTTCATTTGAAAATGTTTAAGTGAAGATTGAAATTTTCTTTTAATGAATAAATTAGTTGGAGACCAGTACACAATAAAACTTTGCAGCCACCTTTAAGTCACTAAGTGATTTTATCAGTTACTTCAAGTGATTGGAGATTAACCTTTTAAAGAACTTTTGGATAAACATTTATTTTTTAATACACATAAAAACCAGTCTAATTATTTCTAAAATGCCTTTAACTGTTAGAGCCAAAACATATTTCAGTTTTAAACAGCTAGTAACCCTATTTGAGACATTATTAATATGCATCACAACATACACGTTCACCATTGGCCTGTCATAAAACAATATATACCTTCTGCTATTATTACAACTACATTGTTAACTTTATTACAACTCCTGACTAGAACCCACTTAAGTACTTGCTTTTCCATCACTCTTAAACACTTTCACAGTATTTTATACTTAGAATTAAATCTCTTTGGCAATCGCATTTTATACAGAAGCTGTACAGCTCTTTAATGTTATTTGTCAAATATAACTTATTTTAGTTAAGTTTTCAATCACATAAGATTTTTATCTTTTTATGGTTCAATCAGCTGAAGAGCAATACCCGTGACACTTGCAGGATTTCCAAAACTTAAGCAGAAAGAAAGAGATAGGAAGGAACAATAACACATCTACTGCATCAATATGAAGATATAAAGCAGCACATCAAGATATTGAGCTATCTTCAGACAAAAGACTTGATGCAAATACAACAGATTGGAACCTGCTAAAGGAACCCAAAGAACTCGGTAGTGCTTCTAAATTTTCTGACATTAAACTTTTAGCATTCAGATTACTTCCTCAAATATAATGCCCATTTATTCACATTGTTTTAAATTAATCAAGCACTATCTCGTAGCTTTCAGTTTTTATGATGTCATTGTTTGTTTTTAGAAAGACATTGCACAGTAGATGTGAGGGGCTGAATCTGACTTGGTTTGAACACAAAACAAAGCTGACTATATAGGCTGGACTTAGCCAGTTTAAATGCTAAAGGGTTAAAGCTAATAAATTTTCTCCTCACAGTTACTATAATTTATTTTGATTTTAAAAAAAGGGGAGGTGTTTACTCACTACATTAATTTTCCCCCATTTAACTACAACATTCTTATAGCCTTTCCAATAGATTAATTTGACACTATGTTTCATAGAAGCTGTGATATTTAACATAACAAATTTTTCCAGTATAATTCAAATAACCAAACTATACTGGTAGATACTCTCAACAAAATATAATAATGTCACTGCAGAATAAGTAAAAACTACACACCCACATTTAGGCAAAACAGCTGAATGATTAAGATTAAAAACCCAAAGATTAGAAGTTCAAAGCCTCATTACTAGAATTATATATTCAGACAACAAACCAAGATATTTTACTAGAGGGAAAAAAACTTCAAAGAAACTATTGCCAGTTTGTATCATTGAAACTTAGATAACCCATTGATTCTTCATAGATCTCTGAAGAAGGGTTCCACTCAAAATGTTAGAATTCCTATTAATCGCAGAGAATACCAGATTTATTCAAATTTGTGAATATTATTTTGCTGCCTCAGTAAACATATACAACACTATTTTACAGTGGAATACTTCAATTAATGCAAGTGTATGAATTATATGAAATTGTTACAAGAAAGAGATATAAACCAATGAAATTTTGTTTCTAAACATTCCATTCATAGGACAATTTGTTTCTTTTATTGAGAAACAACAAAAATCAGTGCACAGCTTGTTACAGAGATATTAAATGATTTCTGTTAACAATACCAGCTATTATCTTCCATAATCATATAGTTGTACAGCAATTAACGCTTAGAGTGACAGACACATAATCAGAAGGCTGGAAGGAAGTGAATAACTGAAGAGAAAGCAGAAAGAGAGATATCAGAGAAGTGAAGAGTGGAATAGAGACAATGAAGAAAAGGTATAGAAACATAAGAGAATGAGAGAGAGAGATGTATTATATAAGAGAGAGGGAGGAAAGAAACACAAGGAAATGGGGAACAGAGACATAAGAATGTGAAGATATTAGAAAAGGGAAATAGATACATCAGATGAGGAAGTAAGAGACATCAGAGAAAGGAGAATAGAGACATTGAAAGAGGAAATTGATAGAAACATCAGAGAGAAAGTAGAAGAAACATAAGAGAGGGGGCAACAGAATCACCATAAAGGTGGAGGGATAAATAGAAGCATCAGAGAGAGGAATAGAAAGAGAGACATCAGAAAGAAAGAGGGGTGTATAAACAGATACATCAGAGAGGGAGGGGATAGAGACATCAGGGAGTGAGGGAATAGATAGAGACATCAAAGACGAAACAGAGACATTGGGGAAACATCTAGGAGGTGATACAGAGACATCTGGGAGGAGATATTCTCATTTTCAGATGTCTAAGGGAGTGAGAAAGTGGAAAGAAATAGCAGCAGGTGGTGAAAGCAGAAAATCAAATGAAAGAAACATAAGAAGTAAATTATAGGAAGGAAAAAGGACAGAAAACTACAGTGTGATGAAAAAATAACATCAAAGTAAAAAAAAAATGTGAATTAAAAAGTGCAAAGTAAAAAACGATGGTGAAAGCAATTATTACTATTATTCCATTTAAACTGAGTTATTCACAGATGTCAGAGACATATTAAAAAATATGAATAGATTAGAGAGCAATAATGAATATTCACAGTAATTTTAATTGTTAATTAAAAATAACCAATGATAATCAAATCAGAAAATACAAATAGATAAATATGAACAGTGGAAGTCGAATGAAGCTGGACCAAGAACAGCTGAATAAGAACTTCTGAATGAAAATAGAAATAACAATACTATACAAAATAAATCTCTAAGATGAATCATATTGTTGTGATTGTAAATAGAAATTGTAATGTATTTTCCCATTGGCATTGTTCTAACAATAAATCAAAATTTGTTGGCACCTAACAAATTACCATTGTTATTTATACAATTTATCTTTCATATAATTCTTTAGACATCCCTGTTTATTTCATTTCTAAAATATCTAACTTTAAAACTGCCTACAACCAACTTTACTTGAGCTTAAAGAAGTCACCCTCTCAGTTAAAACTATTTTGTACTTTCTTTGTATTTTCCAGCATACAGATCAAAATTCTCAGACCAAAATTTACAATCAAAAATTGTAGGCTGACATATACACCAAGAAAACTTTGGCAGACCAAAAATTCCATATGAAATACAGCAGTATTTGAAAGGATAGTGACAATATTTGAATATTTACACTACGTGTTTACATTATATACTACACTGACTTCTATGTTGGAAAATACAATAAAATGTTAACAGAATAGCAAAAGATATCACTCTTTACAAGATGTAAAACAATACAAGTATATACATTTTCGCTTCAACAAACATTGTTGATTTTTATTAAAATATTTTATGCATGTGATAAAAAGTACAATCTTTTTAGAATTAAATTTAAATATTAAAAAGTCACTGAGAGTTCATTATGCCACCCAGCAATGTTTATGCAGAGCCACTGTGCCATTGAAAATGAATAGAAAGAGGTCTCTAAAAAAAACAGTTAAAATTAGGAGTGAGTTAAATATTAAAATTCAAACCTACTTCTCAGAAAATAAGCACCATGTTTGAATATAACTTGAAAATGATGAATAATCAACCAGTTTCTTGATTTCGATTTCTTTAAATAAATGTGCTTACCTGAAAAAAAAAAAAAAAGTTAAACTTAGATTTAAATACATATTACTGGAATATCTAAACAATGAAATAAAAACAATAAGAAATATCCATGTTTAAAGCATGTCTTTAATACAAAAGATTTTATGATCATTATATTCTTATCCAAAGTAAAAAAACCTAAGAAGTAAATTATTAGAAGCTTGTTCATAGAATTTCATTTGTTCATCAAATCATTTTTAATGACATTTGAAAGGGGTTATTACCAAACATTTTTGTGATAATATTAACTTAAAACTTTTAATTCCAGGGTGACATTAAGAAGGATCTTTCAGAAATTTTATATGCATTAAAAGATGTTGATACTTTGTGTGACTTATGTATTTATTCAATATGCTTAAATTTCTGAATGAATCCCTTTTGTTTATTAATTGACATTTTTCATCTATACCCCTCAATAATTATAAAAGAAACAGAAGCAGGTTTTAATCATTTAGATCTTGAGATATGATTAAATGTAATTAAAGATAATATAAGAAAGTTTTTTTAAACTCTAAAAGTTCAAATAATTTAATGTTCTATTAGAGATCAACTAAATTAGATAACTAAGCCAAACATTAATTTCAAAACATTTTGCTAAATTGAATATTTGAAGAAAGACCAACATTAGCAACATGTTAAACATAAGCCAATAGGATAGTGACTGCTTTGAAAAATATTTTCAATAAAAACATAGAGGGAGGAATTCACCTGGAACTGTCATGACTGGAAGTGTAATTTATCTGCTTTAGTTATACTGAATGATTGTAATAAGGGAACCAGGCAAGAAAATGTGGAACAGATGGAATTTGCAGCAAAGGTTTAGAAACCATATTAGAGGGATGAAATTTTTGGAAAGGGATAACTTGGATTGACTAAAGAAAATACACAACATGAATCCAGTCTGGTAACTTCAGTTATGATCTAGAAGCATGATATATTAGATGAGGAGAGTGATAGAAATAATATGGATCCTAGATCCTTCTTATAAAGTAAGATAATACTCTACACTAAATGATATCTTTCAGTTCTTTTTACAATTCTTTCAATGTGAAATTAGGGATGATACAAAGTCCACTGTTTTCAAGTAACTATTCAACTAAATCAAGAGAATGCTAATAAATTTGAAGGTTGTATATTTATTCTGAGATACAAACTTAGGAGAAATCATATTTTGTGATTCATATATTTTAGATTTCTTTCCTAACAATCATGAGAGAAAAACAAAACATGACTTATCTTTCAACATTTCTAACACCAAAATTATCAATGTACAGAAAAAAATTATTTCTTGGTCTTTTTCATTTTATTGAAGGGTATAAAGAATTTTATTGTATCTCAAGAGTGTCATTACACCAATAACAAACATACACTGGTTCAATTTCACTTCTTTATTATTTAATTGGTTAACTGTTTAACCAGCTAACTAAACAGTTGTTTGGTTAATCATTCAGTTACTAAATTAGTTATGCTTGTCAAAGTCCTTTCATCATCATTCGTGACCTCCTCAATGCCATGCCCTGAACTGGAGTATTAATGAATAATAAGTGAAATAGAATCAATGTGTGTGTTTATTATTGGTATAATGGCCCTCCTGAGATACAAAATCTGCTTCAGTACATTAGTTCACATCAAAAATCTTTTAAACCAAATACAAAACTGAAATATTCTAAAGTAAAGAGACTGTATGTAATGTGTTAGCTTCAACATTCGGTCATCTGAAGAAGGGAGTTACATGTAAAAGCCAAACTCACTATCTTCAATCCAGTGTTCATGCCTACCCTTATCTATGGTGATGAATCTTGAGTAGTGACCAAAAGAGTAAGGGCATGAATACTAGTACCTGACATGGGGGGTTCTCCAAAGATTCTTCGGAGTAACATTACTTAATAGAATGCATAACTCAGAGATCTGAGAGGTGCTCCAGGGAGAGCCTACTTCTCCAAATTGAGAGGTCACAGTTTTGATACCATAGACATATGGTAAGTATGCTTTGGGGAAATTACCGGACAGGTTTTACAGGCAAAAGCAACTGGCAAGAGATGCAGGGGAAGATCATGAGCAAGACAGTTGGATAATATCCATGAGTTTGGTTAGTCTCACTTAACGATCCAGCCAGACCAGTTAGAGATTGTTACTTCTGACAGGACCCAAGGTGTGCTTGAGGACTCTGCCCCCCCACCACAACCCTCCTAAAATTAAGTGGGTAATGAAGGTGAGATGAGATAAGACTGTTTGATGTAAAGGAATCAAATTGTCTTAAACTGGCTGTCACTCAGGATCAAGGACAACTTCATAACATACAACATGTTTTCAGTAGTCGTTTTATGTATTTACTATGAAATAATGAGCAAACAAATACTCCCTCAGCCCATCCTGACATGACCCAGCTGGGATGTGACAGCTGAAGAGATTTAAGGCTCCACCAACACTTGGCTGATAATCATTTAAACTGAAAGAAATAAAGTGAAATGAAGTGCCTTGCTCAAGGAAATAACATACTACCTGGTCCAGGAATCAAACCTTTGGATAAAATTATGACATTATGATCAGGAGTGCAACACCCTAATCACCAGGCCATACGCATAATCATCACCATTGTTTAACGTCCATTTTCCATGTTGGCATGAGTTGGACAGTTTGACATGGAGTTGGCCAGCTGAAGAGCTGTCCAGACTCCAATTGTCTGTTGTGGAATGATTTCTACAGCTGGATGCTTTTTTATGTGCCACTGGCATGGGTGCACTTACACAGCACTGGCACAAGTGTTTTTTATGTGGCACTGGTACCAGAAAGACAAGCTTTTATGTATGGAAGACAGCGATTTTACTTAGCTTGACATGTCTTTTCAAATACAGCAAATCACCACAACTCCCAGTCATTTGTCATTTCCTCAGTGAGGCCCAGCATCTGAAGATCCTTTCTCACCACCTTGACCTGCATCTTCCTGGGTCTACCCTTTCCACAGGTTCCCTCCACAATTAGACTTCAGCACTTCTTTATGTAGCTGTCCTCATCCATATGCACCACAAGACCAAACTAGCACAGTCTTCTCTCCTGCACACAACATCTGATGCCTCTTATACCCACTTTTCCTCTTAAAGCAAGTCCTCTGCAGTCATAGCCCAGGTTTCACTGCCATGTAACATAGCTGTACATACACAGGCATCGTACAACCTGCCTTTCACTCTGAAGGAGAGGCCCTTAGTTACCAACAAAGGTAGAAGTTCTCGGAACTTTGCCCAACCCATTCTTATTCTAGCAACTCCACTTTCAAGAGTAACAGGTTGCCTCAGATCCACATTACTTAAAGTTACATGAGTGTAGAACACACATCCACATCATTAGATGTTTGGAGTCAGAATGAAGAGAACGTAAAAGAAATTTTAAATGGCTTCTAAGTGAGAGCATTTAGGCCTCCATAGGTGAGTTCAGTTGCATGTTTGTGTTAGCTATCTTAGTGGCAACAATTTCTTGATTGGAAGTGCCACATGGTGAAGCAGATCAGTTTGTTGAAATTCTACAATGTGTGGTGACAATTGTTACCAAGAAAGGTGATAGTCAATTTGATGGTGCCAGGTTACATAATTTGTGTGACTAGCATGAGTGATAGTAAGTCGTAATTTGTACAGACAGCAGGGATCATATGTCCCACCTTCATTCATTCATTCACACACATCCACAGTGTTATTCACAAATATATTGTGCAATGAGCACCAGATATTATAACTACTTGCATGCAATAATGTTCAAATCGAAAGAATTTTCAGAGTCGCATCCAAGATTTTGTTGTTCTCTCTTCAAAAGAGTATGGTATTTGAAGTAGCAGGAATTATTAACAAGAGGTGTTATAGAGTTAGCATATTGTTCATTCAAATGTTTGCAAGAAAATAATAATCAACAAAGGAGATAATCCATATTTTACTAATAATTCACTTTCACAAGCAAGCTGCCTCCATTTGAGACATATCACTTAGCAAAATCGGAGCCAAAACACTCTAAACAAGGACAGTAGTTGAAAAGAATCAGACAACTCCCTTACATTTCAAACTGATGGCACTTGGGAATAACAAAGCAAGCTCAATGGACATAATTAACTAGGCAATGACAACTTGTTTTAGAAGTGAAATCCTAACCCTATAACTAAAAAACAATTATACAGAGCAGTGTTTTTCAAACTGTGGTTCCCGACCCTTCAGTGGGTCGCCAGATAAATAAAATGGGTCACAACAAAAAAAGAAGGAAAGAAGAAAAAAAACACAAGTGGGTGCAAAATGCAGAATATAAACCAGTGTTTTTAAAACTGTGGGTCACAAGATAAATAAAAAGGGTTGCAACAAAAAAGTTTGAAAAATGCTGATATAGAGCATATTGATTATATATTCATAAAGCATGATTTTAAATTTAAAAAAATATCACAACTCAAACTTTAGTATTTTGCCTAATCATAGTCTAGACATTCAGTTTTATAAAAAGAAAAGCTCTTGCAAAAATATAGGTGTTAATGTTAATAATTCCCAGATTCTGTATCCAAGGAATTTAATTGCTTTAAAATTCTCTTCCATCATAGTTCTATGTAAAATCCTTGATAGAATGGTTATATAAGTATTCTTTACTCCATTATTATCATAGCCATGAACTCATAATTGTCTTCATTATAAGATAAATGAGAAGGCCTCAATTTGGTAAGAGACATTATCAGCTCATGACACAATGTCAAAATTAATCTTTATACCTCTTTTCATCATCTTTTACTTGTTTCAGTCATTGGAACATTTTAAAGGGGTTAATAAAACAAATCAATCCCAGCACATTTTTTTTTACTTGTTCTATCATTCTCTCTTGACAAACCATTAAGTTACAGTGGTGTAAACAAATTAATACGGATCATGAAGTAGTGACACACACACACACACACACACACATATTACATGGAAAAATGCAAGCATGGAAAGTCATATTCTTAAGATTATAAACCTGGAAAAGTACAGGACAAGTTATTACACCTGTAAAAGTATAGAACAAGCTATTACACCTGTAAAAGTATAGAACAAGCTATTACTTCTAGTAAAGTAAAGAATAAGAAACTTCTTACTTTAAATATTGCAGCTAAAATTAAAATTTGAATATTAAAAAATATATTATTATAGTTTACAAATAACACTATATTTATTTAAGTAGAATTTGGCTAATTTACTACCTTAAATACAGAAAAAAAGTGACTAATTAAACAAACTTACAAATTAACTGAACAGTTTTGTACAATAAATTTAAAAGATGAGAACTGTAAAGAGTGATAAATTAGAAGAACTGGCATTCTTTGCTGCAACTCACAAAATGTCTGATTATTAATAGACTGAAAAATGGATGTTAATTTAATGTGAAGCTGGAAGAAACAGGAAACTATGCAGCAAGTTCTCTACTCTTTTCACTTGATCTAAACATCTAAAGAGTTCATAACCAGACATTCATAAAAACTTCAGAATGAAAACAAGCCAAGAGCTGCAACAAGAACTTTGAAACTTGGATAAACAACTTTGAGTCAAAATTCCCTGAGACCATGACCAACACAAAGTAATGGGAGCCATTTAGTTTCAACAGCATCAAAAAAAAAAAATTGCCTTGCGTATTAAGCAAGATCTCAATAATGTAGACAGTGCAATCAAAGGGTCCTTTGAAGATGCAATAATCTGTGGCAGAATGACACAAAAGCAAAACTTTATTTGCATCAAATGTACAGGAAGAGCTAGCAACATAATCAACATTGGCTGAATAGCATGAATACTTGGATGACCAATGGTAGGTATTGTGTTATCTGGGTGATATGATTAGTGTTGTATGTGGATTATAGTAATGATACTGATAGTGAAGTGGTTTTGGAAGTGGATGATATAGTTGCTATCAGAGGTAACAATTCTTAGATCTAAGTTAGAATTATGATAATGTATGGCAGTGACTGTAGATCTACAACAACTGGAAAAAAGTAAGTTGTGAATGGTTAATTGAATGAACAAAAATAATTTCTTAAACTCAGTTGAATAAAGAAAGCAAATGTGCATCAAGATATACAGGAAGGGAACATAATCTAATGGAATGTAATAGGAATAGATTGATATATGTAAAATGGAAAAGCAGTGGAACTTTGTGGTACAAGCTACCCAGACCAAAGAAGTCTTATGATGTCAGTATGAAAAAGAAAGACCAAATATAGGGAAGATATAATCAAACAGATGGATTAGTCCTTAACCTATTAACATTCTGATTATTCCATCAAATGTAATGCTTATTTATTCGCATTGTTTGGAATTAATCAAGCATTATCTTGTAGCTTTGAGATTTCAATGATGTGATTATTTATTTTCAGAATGACATTTTAGGGTAGGTGTGAGAGGCCCGATCTGGCTGGTTTGCACATAAAACAGGAAAAATATTTTGGTCTGATATAGCCAGTTTAAATGCAAAAGGGTTAAAAGATAAAATACAAATGAGATAACATATAGTCAACAACAGAATACTGTATTGCACATACATCTACACATGTAAGCAACAAAAAATGAGTAGGATGATAATAATAATGGTGGTGATGGCATTGGTGATGGTAGAGATAGTAGTTATGGTGATGGTAGAGATAGTAGTTATGGTGATGGTAGAGATAGTAGTTATGGTGATGGTAGTGACTGCAACCATGCAAGGTTTAACCAATTGATACTAATTTTATTAATCTTCTAGTTACATTGTCTTAATAATGTAATCATTTTGTAGCAAAGTAACTGAAAGAAACAAATTTTAATTGTTAAGCAAGATGCCCACCAAATATGAGAGTTTTTACCTTTCTCAAAGTTACTCCTGATGCAAAATGATTTCAACTATAAATCAAAACAGATAGTTTTAAAAAAAGAACACCAGCAATGTTTAAAATTAGCAGAATACAAACTAGATCTGAGAGATAGTGCTGAGAATGATGAGAATGAACAGGAAAATAAATCCATAACATCTTTGCATCATTCTTTCTGCTGCTTTATCTTTGCTGTTTATCATTTGACATGCAATATCAATATAAATCAAGTAAAATTGTTTCAACTAGGCTTTGAGGCTGAGTCACAAACTCAGTGCACCAAGAGAATTATGATAATGATTTCTAAATAAGAACAATGATTTATAAGGCAACAGAAGAGTAACCCAGACTCTTTAAGAGTCTGTGGTATATAAATAGGCAACTGAAGATCAACATTGACATGTGCATCAGAGCTCTAAAGCACTACTAAAAGATGTAAGATAGTATTTGCCTTGCCATTTACCCACATGTTTGATTCACAAACAGCAGTAGTAGCATGATAAACTACTTTATGATAGAGTTTCCAATGTCATTCTCATGACTATACTCACTTTTTTTTTCAATCTACGATAGGAAAAGGCCACAGCAACAAAGCTAATTTTAGGCCTACCTGACCATGCCGGCCAGGTTAAATCTGGCCACTGGCATCTAGGTGGAATTGGAACTCAGAAGGCAAAGAGCTGAGACAAATAGCACAAAGCACTCATCCAGCATTCTTAACAATTGCATGAACCCACACAGACTGGTACTTCATTGACCCTGAAAGAATGAAAGATAAAGTTGATCTCAATCTGCTTTGAACTCAAAACACAAATGACCAGAATAATACCATAAAGCACTATAACCTCTCTGCCAATTCAAGGCTTACACCTACATACCAACATTCTTTTTCATATCAGAGTAGTGTTTATTTAGGGTTTTTTTTATATCCCTGCTAGTCCTAACAGGAGCTAGATTTGCATAGTTTAACAGTTTTCAATCTCAACTGAACTTAGCTATAAATTTACTTTAAAAAATGGTTAATGTTTACATAATCAATAAACTATAAAAATATGGAAACTAAAGATACACAAAGGTATACAAAAATTGAAGGAATTAATATTTATCATTTATAGATAGCAACATATAAACAACTTTATAGGACAAATTAGTAATACACTCATTGTTAAGGCGCAGGAGTGGCTGTGTGGTAAGTAGCTTGCTTACCAACCACATGGTTCCGGGTTCAGTCCCACTGCGTGGCATCTTGGGCAAGTGTCTTCTACTATAGCCTCGGGCCGACCAAAGCCTTGTGAGTGGATTTGGTAGATGGAAACTGAAAGAAGCCTGTCATATATATGTATATGTGTGTGTGTGTGTGTGTGTGTGTGTGTGTGTGTGTCATCCCAACATCACTTGACAACCGATGCTGGTGTGTTTACATCCCCTTAACTTAGCGGTTCAGTAAAAGAGAAGGATAGAATAAGTACTAGGCTTACAAAGAATAAGTCCTGGGGTCGATTTGCTCGACTAAAAGCAGTGCTCCAGCATGGCCGCAGTCAAATGACTGAAACATGTAAAAGAGTAACATTTTATTGTAAAGTTGATACAGCAGTTTATGAACCCTATTTCTTTCAACTAAACACCCTACTATCCTTCAAAATGAAGAATATATTGGATATGATCCTGGATGCCAAAAACAAGAAAATAAAGACAGGGTGGTCATGCTTGAAAGCCTCAGACCAAATGCCTGCTCAATCAGGGCTGACAAGGGGCTAAACAACATGAGACAGAACTAGGTTAAATAGTTTACCATAAGTAATCTAAGCTAGTACAAAAAAAAAAAAAAAAAAAAAAAAGAAAGATTGGCAGCAAACTGACAACAATTGACTTATATGAAAATCAACTAAGCCTTTAATTATTACTAATTAGACAAAATGTAGAGGCTTCCAACAAGGGAGCTTCAATAGGTTTACTCAATCTGCTAGAAATAGAAACCAAACCTCCTACAAATCACACACACGAAAGCTTTAACCCTTTTGTAACTGTATTTCTAATAGAATATACCATCCTGGTTTTGAATTAATTTTGAAAATAATGAACAATTTAGTAGTATAATAACTTTGTCATTATTAAGCAAGTGTTTGAAACCTAAATTAACCTGAAATTTGGAAGAAAGATTTTAACTTATATCCACTAATCCTTTAGCATTCAGATTACTCTGTAATACTTATTCACATTGTTTTAAATCAATCATACATTGTCTCATAACTTCAAGATATTGATGATTTGATTGTCTATTTTTTTTAGAATGATATTGTAGGATAGGTGTGAGAGACAAGACCTGGTCATTTTGAACATAAAACAAACAAAATATTTGGACTGGATATGGCTAGTTTAAATACTAAAGGGGTAAAACAAGTTGTGTGCCACAGAACCAAGGCTAGGCTTAGATGGATTGGTACAAAATGGGTTAAATGATGAAGGATACTCTTAACAATGTTGTCCCTAGAATACTAAAAACAAGTTGGTTATGGCTACTATACCTTTGAGCATAGATAAATGCAATCAGGGCTAATTTGGAGCAAAACAACAAGAATAACAATCATGGAACAGAACTTCCATATTGCTCATTCTTGCAATAAATTTCCAGTGAAAGACTTGAGAATGCTCTTCACAGCCCTAAGCTAACTCCCCATGAGAAAAAAAATAAGCAAGTCTTTTATGAATATTATTACCAGCCCTAGACCCCAATCATTTCCTCACACATGTGTCAAAGCACACACAATTACTGATTCATATATTTCCAGTTTGTAATGGCCTTATCAAAATAATGACAACTTCAAATTATTTAGTGATTATTTTTAATGAAGTATTTTTGTTGTTTATGTTGAGTCATCATGATAAGCTTTGCTAGATAAAATGCCTATCTATGGGGGTGGATGTATCTAATTAAACATTTGGAGTTCACCATACAGAAATACCATACTTCCATCCGTTTTCTGACACTGTTGTATCATTGTATACTAAGGGGTGCTGAAAAGTTCCTAACTTTGGATTAAAAAAAAGGTACAGGAGGATCAGTTAATTATGATTTTATCCAACATATTCCCCTCTCAGATTCACACTTATTGCAGCAGTTCTTCAGTTTTTCTAAGCCTTGTAAAAGAACTTGGAAGGTTGAGCCTCCAACCAGGCCTTTCACAATACCTCCTAAAGCCAGGAACTGCTCAGCACCCTTTCATATATAGTGTTATAGTATATCAGTGGTTGCCAACCAAGATCCATATGACCCCTTAGGGGTCCATATAAGATTTTGTTGTCAAAGTTTATGTGCAGTTTCATTGGTCATACTTCTACAATAAACAAAATATTTCAACAATTTTTTTAATACAATTCCAAATGATTATCTAATTATAAAAGTATAATAGGATTTCTTTAAAAACAATGAATGGTTATGAGGATCCAATAGAGTAAAATAGGAATCAAAGTGGTTCACAGACAAACATTGGTTGAAAACCACTGTAGTATATGAAAAGAAAGTTATAATCAGGACATGTGTTGTCTATGTTAATAATGACCTGCTACTAGTATGGCTATAAAGTTATTTTATTCCTTTTTTTTATTTTCTCTCCATTATAGCATGGTTCAAAGTATGTCATAACACTTCACCACTCATCATGGCTCTTTATTATCTGGTTGTCCCAACAAAAGAAAATCATTGATCATTGTTATGCAATGTTTTGGGCACAGATTTTACAACTGGATGCCTATCACCAACTCTTTTCACTAACAAGTCCTCTTTACCCTGTATAAGGGTGTTTATTCAAAATTACTGTTCTTCTAGACAGGTTATCTGCATGTGAGGTTGCAGAGTCCATGTTCTCCTTCCCTCTACATACACATGTAGTGTATTGCCTGTGAACTCATAAGGGATAAACTGTAGACAAGAACTTTTATTGCAGACTAGTTACTGAACTAGTCAGCAGAGAAGGGACATCTGGTTAAGCGGTTAACAAGACCTGGGCTTTAATGACAAATCCTTGTTTGTGGTTATTTTTTATGTGTAGCTTAACAAACAACATTTGTTTCTTCCTATCTATTTTGGTATAGTTTTTACAGCAGGATGCCCTTCCAGCCAACAACTTTATAGCATATCACCTCCATTCATTTATAATTTTGATATATTGGGTTGGCAAGAAGGTAATTTCGTTTCTTGCAAGCAGAGTTACAATTTTTTTTAACGACTTTTGTCAATGTTATGATTTTTTCCTTTTGAAATTTGATAGCCATTACTTTTAGCTTATTTTAGAAGCAAATTGCCTGTAATTTTGTTTACAGCTGTTAGTTCAGTGTCAATTTTAACATGGAGTACAAAAACGAACATTTTTGCCATATTTTGCTCTTTTATTTCCGTAAAGACAAGAAAGCTGCTGAGGCTCACAAAGAGATATGTGAAGTTTATGGTGTTGATTGCTTAACAGAATGCACATGTCAGAAATGGTTTAGAAAGTTCCCTTCTGGAGATTTTTCACTCAAAGATGACCAATGTTCTGGTCGACCTACCAAAGTTGATGATCAAAGCTATAATTGAATCTGATTGTCATATAACTGTGCGAGAGCTTGCAGAGAAGTTAAATGTATCACACACAACAATTGAAAATCACTTAAAATGTCTTAGTCTCATTAAGAAGCTCAATATTTGGGTTCCACATAAATTGAAAGAGATTCACTTAACACGACAAATCAATATTTGTGATATGCATATCAAACGCAATGAAGTCAACTTTCTTTAGAAACAAATCATCACTGGTAATGAAAAATGAATTGTCTACAATAACATCATTTGAAAACGATCATAGTCCAAGTGTAATGAAGCAGCACAAACCACATTAAAAGCTGAATTGCATCAAAAAAGTTCATACTGTCAAGTTGATGGAATTACAAAGGTATTGTGTATTTTGAGCTGCTTCCAAGGAACCAAACAATCAATTCAGATGTTTACTGCCAACAACTAATGAAACTGGAGGAAGCAATCAAAGAAAAATGGCCAGAATTGGCAAATCGTAAAGGAATCATATTCCACCATGACAACGCTAGACCACACACATCTTTGCTAACTCATGAAAAATTATTGGGGCTTGGTTGGGAAGTGATATCATATCCATCATATAGCCTTGACCTTGCAACATCAGATTACTATTTATTTCAAAGTTTGTAAAATTCTTTGAATGGTACAACTTTTAATAATGATGATGACCTAAAATTGCACTTACTTCAGTTTTTGGCAGATACAGACCAAAAGTTCTATGGCAAAAGATCATCAGGCAAAATGGAAAATATATAATTGATTAAAGTTCATTCTTTGTATGAAAAAAAAAATGATTTTTATTTCATGCTAAAAAAACAAAATTACTTTCTTGCCAACCCAATAACTTTAATAAACTCATTAAAATTATGGATGGGTAAGAGTGGGGAGAATAAAAAGAAAATACCAAAAATTGAGGAAATCCAACAATAAAGAATAGATATTAAAACTTGTATCCTAAGGAAAACATTGACCAAACCAAATGATACGAGAGACTTATGGTCACAAACAGTGGAAGTAAAAAGCTTGGAATAACTAAAATTGTGTATTTGTTTTCTTGTTCATTAAATAGTAAGAAATAATTCCTTGGACTACAAGCAATTTTTAGAATCAAATACAACTCTTTTATATTTTTAAACTTGAACAGTCATTGAACTGTAGCCATGCTGGAATTAATTAAAATTAAATAGCAGATGAATGAGAGCACACAGTGGGAAATTAATTTAATCTAAAACAGCCATATCAGGTTCAAATATTCTACCAGTTTTATGTTCAAAATGGCCAGGTCTGGCCTCTCACACCTACCCTACAATGTCATTCTAAAAAATAAAGTAGTATATATAATAACATCTTTGAAATCTCAAAGGTATGAGATAATGCATAATTAATTTAAAATAATGAATAAGTAAATATTTTAATGTAACAGAATAATCTGAATGCTAAAGAGTTAAGTTGTTTGGTTCACTACATTTTGCACGTTAGCATCAACATGGCCAATTATTTTCCAAGTAGAAAATGAGTCTAGGTAATTTCAGCCAGTCGTTCTTCAGACTCTATAAATGAGGACAGCATGTCTGCCTTACTCATCCAAGAGATGTTAACTGCAAGGTTGTCTCTCCCAGCATAAAATAGAGAAACTAAATATCACTCACAGAAATAGTTATAACAGCTAATGTTCTAATTACATTTGATATTTAATTCCAAAGTGTATTTCAATGACAGTATTTAGTTCAACTCTAAAAAACAAAATTAACAAATTTACAAATCACACAAAATATTTATCAAAACAAAAATGTCACAAAACAGTTAATTAAATAATTTTTTTTTAAATTAAAAATAAAGCAACTGAAACAAGCTGATGCTCATTCTTATTTCCTCTAGAGATTCAATGGTATTTCATAATCTAACAGGAACAAGTGTTATTACCAACAAAATCCAATCCAATAACTGCAAAGATATATATGTTTACCTACAATTCTATCCACTAGGTAAGTTATGCTTTTAAATCTAAGCAATTAAAACAGTAATTAGTGATACCAGACTTGTAAATTAATGCATAATTTCATTAGATAAATGCCATATCTAAGAGTTGTGATGGGAGGGTGAGGGGAGTTGAAGCTGTAAGTAAAAGCAAAAAGTATTTTAATTAGTCTTCTAATGTATTAAAGTAGAGGTATTCAAATTTTTTCTTCCAGTGTACCCATTCATCATGTCTAACAGTGTTAGTGTAACCCCTTGTGAAGAATATAGAGTAAAATGATTAGAAACCATAAAACAGACAGACTGTATGCTGTTTTATTTAGAGACATCATAAAACAAACAATGAATCAGTTGTTTATTATATTTAGAAGTCAAGACTTCCAAACAGCATATTTTACTTTTTTTCTTTTCTTTTAATAAGTACTATTTACTAAATCTGAGGATGCACCATTGAAAAGTGTTTGACTTTTTAGCATTTAGATTACTCTGTCAAATGTAATGTTTATTTATTCACATTGTTTTAAATTAACCGTGCATTATCTCTTAGCCTCAAGATTTCAATATGATTGTTAATTTTTTAGAATAACATTGTTGGGTAAGTGTGAGAGGCTGGATCTGGCAAGATTGAACATAAAACAGCTAGAATATTTGGGCTTGATATGGTTGGTTTAAATGCTAAAGAGCTAAAGTAATGTTTGCCAAACTCTAGACCAATCATGAGTAATCTGCAACCTGTGGGACTGTCTGAATGGTTTACCTAATCAAAATACTACTTAAATTTTTTTTAGCTTTGTGGCCCACCTGATGACAAGCCATGTCTCATGTGGCCCACTTGTCAAAAAAATTTGTCCATGCCTGTTCTAGACCATAACTCTACCTCATCACATGGTTCAGGAATTGAACTCACTACTCTGTGATTGTAATCCTGATGCACTAATACAGCTTGGCACCTGTGACATTGCAACTCATTTCTGCAGCTGAGTGAACTGGAGCAGTGTGAAATAAAGTGTCTTGTTCAAGAACACAACACAACCTGGTTCAGGAATTGAACTCACTACCCTGTGATTGTGAGCCTGATGCGCTAACCACTGAGCCATATCTTAAATTTATAAACAACACTAGAGTTAACTGTACTTCAAGTTTTACCATGAATGTCTTGGTTTTAAAATAGACATCATGTTCTGTGTATTTATAAGAGGCAAATAAAGGGGCTGGTGATAGGAAGGGCATCCAGCTGTAAAACACTGCCTCAAAAAACCCATCTAACCTACACCAGTATGAAAAAGAAGATATAAAACAATGATGATGATGATGATGATGACTGTACTTTATCTTCAATAAGCTGGAGTATATATACATTTCTATATTCTTGTAACAAGGGACGGATGCTGATATGTTCTTTAAGAGGTCAAAGCATCAGTGGATGGTGCACTAAAGTATTAATTGGTTGCTAAAGCATCTGATTGGTACTTTAGAAATCATTTACTAAATACTTGTCTGGCTTGAAAATTATTTAATTTGAGTAATCTAATTACAAGGCCTCCTGCACTGATTGGTCATATAATTAAAACAAACACAATGCTGAGATATGCAAAAAATTCAAATACAAAGACAAAGACACCCTATTCTCTAAAATTCTTGATACTAACAATAACATCATCATGCAATCTTCATATTATTTGGCATTGCTTTTTAAAATTTTCAATTTATTGTGAGAGGTGGGGAGTATGCATATATGTGTGTGTGTGTGTGTTCTCTCTAGTAGTTAGATAAAGCAATACCATGGAACTCTCCATGGCGTTGCTTTATCTAGTGGACTCGTATATAATCTTGAATTGTTTATCCTCATCATCATTTTAAGTTCACTTTCCACGCTAGCATGGACTAGACAAGTTTGTCATTGTCCACATGACTTCTTATGCAGGGTTATTGCCTTCCTTGAGGAGACACATCTTGCCCAGGTTTCCTTTTTTTTTCTATGGCTGGATGTCCTTCCAATCACCAACCATTTTACAGGTGTACTGAATGCATTTTATTTGCACCAATATTAGAGAGGTTGCCATATCCTTGACAAGACTAAAGGGTTTTCTTGACCCTATGCCATTTCTGCTCATGTGCCAACCACTTTACAGGCAGTTTCAGAACATTGAAGTATTTAGTACAAGCTCCACCAAGTGAAATATACTATGTAATGCCTGTTGTATCCCACTTTTTAAGGGCCAGCACTTGATGCAAGTTTTATGGTGATATGTAGATGAGAGATATATTTACTTCTGGATAGGACTCTAGTCTATCAAAATAATGATTTCTAACAAAGGGGCAAAGCTTCAAATTTAGGAGGGAATATGTATTCAGTTACTCTATTACATGACCAGTATTTATTTTATCAGTTCCCAGATGGATGACAGACGAAGGTAACTCTTCAGGATTTAAACCTTGAATATAAATAACCATAACTAAATACTGTCTGAAGCTCCAACAAAGAAGTTAATTAGCAGAGTCATTAGAATGTTAGGACAAGACGCCTTGTGGTATTTGTTCTGGCTCTCTGCACACTGAGTACATATCCTGCCATGACCACATTTGTCTTTCATCCTATGAATATCAATATATAAAGTACCATTCCTGTCTGTAGACAGATTGGAACAGAATTGTCAGAGTGTGGGACGAGATACTTTGCAGTATTTGTAGCAGTTCTTTGCATTCTGAGTTCTTAGGTGGGAAATTTAGTCCATTGCCTAGTTTAACAGCACCACCCAGTCCTTGGAGTTCACTCTGTTGCATTCAGGTCAAGTCTTTGGTTTGAGTATAACACCTTCCTTTATTCTCACTAGTCTCAAAGGCCTTGGAAAATAAAGAACCATGGGTGCTGGCATTCCCTTCCTGACTTAAAAGTTAAAAAATCTTGTCAATCCACCACCTTCACTCATCATCATCATATCATCATCATTTAATGTCCATTTTCCATGCAGGCATGGGTTGGATGATTTAACTGGATCTGGCAAGATACAGGACTGTGTTGAGCTCCAATGTCAGCTTCAGTATAAGTTCTATGGCTGGATGCCCTTCCTAACAAAATACACTTTATAGAATATATTGGGTATTTTGTTTTGTTTGTTTTTTGTGCCATCAACACTAATGAGGTCACCAAGTAACTTGCAGGACAAGAAAAGAACAGGAAGGAGTAAAAAGCTCCCGTTATGAAAATTTTGTCAGAGAATCCAACATCTATTCCCAACAGTTAAACGAATTGACAGAATGTAAAACAATGTTCTACACCAAAAACATAATACTTGCAGCCAATTTGTTCTCAACCTATTACACGAGAACAATGCCTTATCCATTCACTTATCCCACTTTTCCTAAATATAAGTCATACAAGGAATAAAAGTAGGTGTGGTGAATACTATATTTACATTAGAATAGAGAGGGTCCTGAAAAAGACAAACTATAGTAACACTTTACAGTCCAAGACAGTAATCACTGGAGATGATGAGTTCCTATAGGAGAAATAACTTTTACTTAGATCTGATGTATTGAACAGTATCCTCCTAGATGTATTGCATCGAAGAACATACTTGACCCTTATATGACTACTCCAGTATTTACTTTCTCTAACATGGTTACATCTTCTACAATATCAAATACATTAGATTCAAAGTGCGCTGGGTTGTTAACTACCACCAATAACTCCTACATGTTTCCGTAGAAGCTACTATCACAGCTTTCAATCATACAGAAAGAGACAGGATGAGAAAAGAGACGAAATTTCATGAATGCCATGCTACATCCTACATGGTCAACCATTACATGATAAAGTATTCATCACTTCTATATCAAACTTATAGAATTGCTTGTAAGCATTTGACTGGCTCCTGCCATGCAAATAGGTTTCTCTTTCAGTCAGAGATACCTAGGGTTACACAAACTAAAATACTAAAATTATTCCTGAATACAAAGTACTTTAAAACAAAATCAATATATATATATATAAAATGTTTTAAAAACCTAGTATCATTTGGTTCACAAGAGAAAATCTTAAGTATATTTAGATCAGCTAAACCAACATTTCTGGACTGAGAAGAGTGGAAATATCTTCAATAGAACATTATATTTACTCATCTAGCCTAATAATAATGAATGCTGATTCACATGGGTGGAACAAACTATTTATATTCTGATTGGTTTACATGATTTTGTTCAATAATAACTTGAGAAGTCATCTAGTACATGTTTGTGTATTCTTATATAGTACTACCAAAATACATTGTAATATACATTATTCAATATTGTTATGAAATAGTACCAATCAGGAACAATTCCTTTCAGCAATTTATACTTTTATCTCTTTCTCTTTTCAAATATTTTTAATGTTTTGTTAGCAATTTATGCCAACTAACCAGCTACAACATACGGAACAAAAATATGTCCAAAAACAAAGAAACAGATAAAAGATTTACACAAATTATTAAAATACATACAAGATTCCATGACATTTTTTTCTATAGCAATGTCATTTAATCTGTTACTTATTTTCTCATGAACTGTCATGTATGTTAACTAATTATTAAAATTCTGAAGGAAATTATGAAACAACTTTTATAAAAGATTTTGAAACAAAACAGCAGCAATAAAATAAACAATGTATCCAACTCAACTAAAACCATGGTCTAAATTTGACATGGAGACTTGTGTTGGATCAAATATAAATAAATATAGAGTTTTTCTCTTTCTTTTTCTTTTCAGTCTTGCAACGTACATGGCAACCTCACTAGTGCTGGTGGCACAAAAAAGGAAGAAAGCACCCAGTACACATTATAAAGTGATTAGCATTAAGAAGGGGCATCCAACCATAGAAAACATGCCAAAGTTGACACTGGAGTTTGGCATAGCCCTGCAGCTTGCCAGATCCTGTTAAACCATCCAACCCATGCCAGCATGGAATATGGACATATGATAATGATGATGATGATGATGATGAAGCAGCGAAATGACAGAGTCATTGGAACATCAGACAGAATACCTTGCAGCATTTGTTTCAGTTTTTTGTACTCTGAGTTCAAATCCTGCTGAGGTTAACCTTTTCTTTCATTCTTTTGGGGTCAATAAAGTACCAATTCAGGATGGTAGATCGATAGAATTGTTTAAGCATCCGACAGACTGTGTTCTAAATTCAAATTCAGCTTTGTCATAAAGCAGGCCATTTGGGAACAGTTGGTAGTGAAAAGCTGCAATATCATACACAGTGATATGGTTATTGCGCAACATCTTCATCGCATCAATGAAAACAAGTGGATTCAGCATAAAGAACAGAAATAAATTCTATGCAGTTTTCCTTACAAGTAGAAAAAGCATGTTAAAGTGTTAAGCATATTCAACCAAGTTTAAAATATCTACAGAGATTATATTTAACCCTTTGACATGCAGATTTCTGTCAAATGAAACGTATTTACATTGTTTTGAATTAATCATGCATTATCTTGTAACTTCAAGATTTCAATAATGTGATAGTTTATTTTTAAAATTACATTATAGAATAGGTGTGAGAGGCCAGATTTGGTCAGTTTGAACAAAGAATGGATAGAATATTTGGGCTAGATATGGCCATTTTAAATGCTAAAGGATTAATACTGAACAGCTGCAAGAAGAAACAACCAGGCTTAGACAAGAACTATAGTGACAATATTTATGAAAGAATAACAATGGTTAAATGTAAGCTGAGGTACCAAAAGTGAGATTTCAGTCAATCATACAAAACTTCTCACTTTCTCGAAATAAATTAAATAAACTAGCTTCATTTTTTTTTTTTTTTTATTATGTCATTAAATTCATCTTTAAGTATAGGATTATCCTTATAACTTGAGTAATAGACAATCTGTTGCCCAGTTTAAAACCACCACCTGGATTTTGTTAGCAAACAGTCCAGTATTGCAAGCATTCTCCAGTTAGAATATAGTTTCCTTATTTCCTCCCACCAATCATAGAAGCTCTGAAAAGGATTACAGCTGATACTGCTCTTCCTTGGCTAGACTATTTTTAAAAATATTAGAGACTACCATTCTCTGCAGACTCTATATAATTATGATTGTTTATTACAAGTATTAACATGATGTTATAGAACAAATGCTCATCTTTTGTTCAATAAAACTTACAAAATATAAGATAGGTATGGTGAGACTCAATGATATATAACATTCATCTGTTATATAAACTGAACAATGAAGGAACCGTTTAAGCTACTTGAAATATCAACTAAGTCTTACTCAAACCACACTCTACCTACCATATCTAAAAAATTTTTTAAAAAAGCAAACATTAGACAATATAATCCTAGACAACTGTAAAATATTAACACCCAACAAAGGTGCAGCCAATATAATAACCACCTGAACATTTTAGCTCTATTGTCAATATAAAACATTTTCAGTTTACATTTAGAATGCAAATTTAGTAGCATCAAGAAATATGCAAATAAGTCTTTATTAAGGATGTGACTCAAAGTGGTTTCAGCTACAAATTATACTAGCTTATAAATACATAGGGCTAAAAAAGACCCTTGGATGGAAAAAGATGGAAAATTGTTTGTGGGACTTAAACTAAGCATTTTAAAAGCACTCAAGTTACAAAATACACTAAAGCATATTTTTTCCTTCAGATGAAATGCTTTAAAGTCCTGCAGGTAACTTTCTGGATCTTTTCCGCCCAGGGGGTTTTTAATCCATTGAATTGTAAAGCTGTTATTTATAGCTGACTTTGCTTTGAGATGTTAATAAAGACTTATTATTTTTAGTGATGTAATAAAGACAAAAGAAAACAAGGGGTGCATGTAAAGTGACTCAGTACAAAAGTACTGACAAGTTACAATTTGAAATTTAAAGCAGGGGAAAATACTATAATCAATTTTAGCTGACTGTTACTTATCATAATTGATCATCACTGCTGATGGTAACGATCTGAAAACAAAGCTAACAGGCTTTCATTTTTACTCTTAAACAGCAGGAATGAGTGCTTAGTCAGACTAGAGATTGGTTAGACACTATAATTATCATCACAGGAGCCAACCATGATAAAAAACAATTCTAGAAAAACAATTTGGTTCAGTGACATCAACATTGAAAACAACATAACCTACTGAAAAATAAATTAACAATACAGCTTTGCACCTAAAGTATATTGCATCATCATCATCATCATCCTTTAATGTCCGCTTTCCATGCTAGCATGGGTTGGACGATTTGACTGAGGACTGGTGAAACCGGATGGCAACACCAGGCTCCAATCTAATTTGGCAGAGTTTCTACAGCTGGATGCCCTTCCTAACGCCAACCACTCAGAGAGTGTAGTGGGTGCTTTTACGTGTCACCCGCACGAAAACGGCCACGCTCAAAATGGTGTCTTTTATGTGCCACCTGCACAAGAGCCAGTCCAGGGGCACTGGCAACGATCTTGCTCGAAAATCCTACAAAGGCCACTCAGGCAGTACTGGCAACGGTCACGCTCAAAATGGTACATCTTATGTGCCACCCG
>NC_068986.1:5880431-5881259 GCF_001194135.2 Octopus bimaculoides | reverse complement strand
AAGGTCCCTGTCCCTTGTCGACGAGGTAGTTTGCAAGAGGGTGTCATAGAATTGGTATTTCAGACCATCCGGGAGCCCCGGTTGAGGGGCATAGGCTGAGATGACAGTAGCTAGCCTATGATGAAGCACTAGTTTAATCTTAAGTACTCTAACTATCTCAATTACCTTATCATACTCTAACTATCTCAATTACCTTATCAACCCATTTCTCTGCTAGAAGTATTCCTACGCCCCCGACCCCGTCAGTGTTTCCTGCCCAGAAAATCTTGTACCTGTGTTCTTTGCCTGTGAGGAACCTCGCAGAACCTCCTCTCCATCTTACTTCTTGGATGCAGCACAGATCTACGCGTCGTCGTTCAAGCATCTCAACAATCTCACCAGACCTACCTTTCAGCGTGCGGACGTTGAGAGTGCCAATCCTGACAGTGTGGGAGGAGTGGGTGTCAGAGGAGTGGGCCCGTGTGACCCTGGGATGGAGGTAAGCAGTGTCGTGAACCTGAAAAGAAAGCTTACATTTGGCAGAATTCATAAACAAAACAATACCTACAACCTTCATATACTACCCAATCTTTATGCGCTATAAGGTCGATAAGAGGCGGGGTATAAGGTCACTGGCAGTGTTCGCGGAAGATGATCTAAAACTTCCGGTACTGGTGGAGGGGGTGGGAGAGCGGGCGTACCGCGAGCTAAGGGAGCTTCGTCGTGGGTTCTATCAGCATAGAAATTCCAATACGAATTGGGATGAAGTTGGGAAGTGAACTTGGTTATATGTTTGGGGTCGCGTGTGAGTCGAAGAGGAGGAAGTGGGGGAAGAGAGTAGTGATTTAG
>NC_068986.1:5874889-5880421 GCF_001194135.2 Octopus bimaculoides | reverse complement strand
CAGCAGGACATCATGCTGGTCTCAAATTCGTTGGGGTTTTTAGAAAAAAGTTGAAAGAAACACAGCAGTGTTTAACCGTGAGATTAAATGTTTAAATCGGTAACAGAAATGAGAGTTAAAATCATAATTTTTAAAGGTGGGGAGAGACAAATTTCAGTTAGGTTTGGGCTAAGAAGCAAAACTTCAAGAAAGTAGAGCCGAAAACGATAAATCAAGTGATATAGAGAATAGAATAGAGAATAGAGACACATAAATAATCATGAATTTAAGACAGAAATGTATAGTTAGAGAAACGGGGTGGGGGTGGTGGAAGGGGAGCGCATCAGAGGGGATAATATATAGCAATTTATTTATTTACAAAACAGATCACATTTATGCTCTCCTTTGCACCTAAAAGCTTCAGTTAGTAGATTCAAGTATGTAATATAAATCAAAATAGTCGCTAGTTTATTTTTCCACAGATAGCAATAAGGGGAAATGAAATTTGTGAACATATGCATATTGTTAGAGCTTTTTTTTTCTTTAACAGAAACATTTTTTTACCACAAACCACAACACTTTATGAAGTAGAAATCGTATCTATTTCCATCTACTTAAACAGAGATAAGATTAACAAGCAAAGACTGTAGCAAATTCTAAACTTATGACCAACATCTCAACCTCTCGTTATTAAGACCTGTTTTAATACTAAATGTATTTACTGATATCAAATATACTAATATCTTTTCAAAAGCCCAGCAAATAACTTTAAAGTGAAAACACATAACAGTCAAAAGTTTGTGATATCTAATAATAATCATAATAATCCTTTCTACTATAGGCACAAGGCCTGGATTTTGGGGGGAGGAGATAGTCAATCACATCAACCCTAGTGCTCAACGGGTACTTACTTTATTGACCTTGAAAGGATGAAAGGCAAAGTCGACCTCTGCGGAATTTGAACTCAGAACGTAATGGCAGACAAAATACCGCTAAGCATTTCGTCTGGCATGCTAACGTTTCTGCCAGCTCGCCGTCGTCATCGTTGTCATAATAATAATAATAATAATAATAATTAAGGCAAATAGACCAGATATAGTTGTCAAAGATCATGAAGAAAAAAAATGCTTTCTAATTGATGTATCAATACCAGCAGATGACAACGTTTCTCTAAAAGAAATGGAAAACTTTCAAAATACAAAGACCTGGAAATAGAGATAACTCGAATGTGGAATCTAAAAACAGAAACAATTCCTATCATAGTAGGTGCCTTAGGTATAATAAAAAAATATTCAGACAAATACATAACAAAAACAGCAGGACTTACAAATATATATAACATACAGAAAATTGCACTACTGGGTACTGCACACATTCTACGCAAAACACTTTCAATACAGTAAACATAAGAGCACCACAGCAAACCACAGCACATACCCAAGGCGCACAGAGCTGCGCTCGGTAGTGAAGTGAAAGCACGTTATAAAAATAAAACTACTGAACAATAATAATAATAATAATAATAATAATAATAAAGGGATCCAACACAAAGCCATGAAGGAAAAAATCAGGAAAGAATATTATAGGAGAGTAAGACTGATTATGATAATAGAACTGAATTTCTAAAATAGGATTCAAACCATTAATTCATTTGCCATCCAAGTGGTACAGTCCAGTTATAATTAATTGGAATATAAATGAACTCCAACAAATGGACACATAAATGAGAAAACTAATGACAACAAACAAGATGCATCATCCAAAAACTGACGTTCATAGAATTCCACCTGAGGGTGGTAGAGACCCCATCCAGCTAGAATTATCCTACAAGACCACCACAATAGGCTTTAATCCATACATCCAGAATAACTACAACTGGAGATGATAGAGCTAGTAAATCAACACAAAGGGAACAAAAAGTCATTAAAGAGGCACAGAAGTATAAAAGAGAACTAAACTTGGATGTAGATGATGCTGAAGCTGCAATACCAATAGTAACAACAACATATGACAAACAAAAAGTTAATAAAGAAGGCCTGGGAAAGCTTATAAACAAATGACAAAAGAAATCACTCCACGGTCAGTCTCTCAACTGGATAAGGAAAGCAGATATAGATAAACAAAGAACATATCAGTGGTTGCACAGTTCAGGTCTAAAGGCAGAAACAGAAGGTTTATAATGGATCAATCTCTATTCACACATAGCAAACTACCAAGTAAACATTCTCCACAATGGTGCTGACCTATGTGGCAAAAGTATTGGAACCATCAATCACATTGTGGCTGACTGCTCTATAACGGAATACAATGCCAGACATGACCAAATGGGGCAGTACCTACATTGGAACATCTGTTGTCATTAAGACATTCCCATTCCTAAAAAACCCCGGGCATGAACACCACTTGAAACCAGCCACAAAGGGTAATAAAGTTACTATTCTGTGGGGCTTTACTGTTCATACTGACAAACAGATAAATGCCAATAGACCCAATATTATTATCACAGATCATCAACAAAATGGCTGCTATATAATAGATATGACAATATCAGCTGATCAAAATATCTCGGTCAAAGATTTCAAAAAGTTAGCTAAATACAAGGACATAGAGATAGAAATTAGCAGAATATGGAAACTGAAAACAGTTACTCTACCGGCAGTAGTAGGATCACTAGGCATGGTTAAAAATGGGTCTTCAATCTTCATTGATAAAATACTGGGAAAATCAAACATACATGATGTCCAAAAGGTTGTACTAACTTCAACAGCCCATCTCTTGAGAAAACACGACTGAAAACAATACCTCCACCTTTGCTAAGGCGGAGGTAATAATAATAATAATAATAATAATAATAATAATAATAATAATAATAGTTTGTTCGCTTTCCATGTTGGCAGTGATTGCAAATAGAAAACAAAAATGAACAACATATTAGCATAGTTGTTAAGTGTTGGTCAGTCCACTCAAATAGGTTACAATATTTTATTATAATATTAACAGATTCAACAAAACCTTTTCGAAAACTATTTACAGAAAGAAAGAAAAGTCAGGCACAGTAAATAAATGATAAACCTTGAGTAAATGTTCTACATTAGGTCAATAAAACAACAACTGGGGACTATGAAAACAAGGGTTCATGTTTAAAGTAAAGGAAAAAAGAAGAAATGTAAACAGGTAAAAGGATACAAGCAGCAGAGGCTATGGAAACAAGGAACAATTTGTGATGTTGTTTAGCCCCAAGTAAGCCCTGCCTGAGCAGAAATATATGAGTAAAGGCATCCCAGCCAAGCTATGCTGTCTTTTTTGTATATTTTACAATACAATTTTTTATGTAGCCTTCATATTTTAAAAGCAAGCATAGAGTATGATTTGAAGGTGATTTGGTTACTAATTCTAGTCCTAGATGTAGGATAGTTTTATAATTTGTAGTTTTTCAATTATAAAACTATATTTTTTTTTTTATGTATCCATGTGTTGCTTTAACAATCAAAACCATACAATTAAACAGAAAGAAAATGTAATGCACCAGAGTCAAGAGAGGAAATTGAGACAAGACATGCTTTTAATGATGCCACTTTTGGTAGAGCAACTATTATATTCCATGTCAATAGGAGTGGAATGGGAAAAGTTTACTTAGCAGCAGCAAACATCTATTAAAGACTTAAAATAATAATTCAAGGACTAACAAGTGTCTCTGTTATTGTCATCAAACAACACTTTAGAGCAATGACTAATATATGTAATTCAGAATTCCACAATGATGAATGGTGCCAAAATATATCACATTTAATGCAATCTACTTAGAAAAGAAAAGTAAGCTCTCATAACAAAATACTATTCACTTCATATAAAAACTATAAACAATATGTTTCTCATATATTTCTTGTTACACATGATTAAAATAATTAGTTTTATATGCATATTTCATCTTCATTATCCTTGTTACTTTAGCAATTATTTTCTACTATGCTGACATGCAACTACAATGTATGGTCATCCAGTTCCAAATACTCATGTGATTGCTTTGAAAGACTAAAATTATGAAGAGAAGGTTAAGACAAGTTTTGAGAGACAACCACCAGCAAACTAAATTCCTCAGCAAGCTGACTGCCTGTATACATATACAGTATTTAGTACTTTCATATATGCTGCCATCAACTGAGTTATTTATATGAGTCAAACTTGCTCATTGCCCACTATGTTAATGTGTAGAGAGAGGGTTTTAACAAAGCTCTATATAAGATAGAGTTGTTTATTTTTTGTCATGTGTTTCCTTCAATTATTTGTGGTACCATGCCTTATTAGAAAACAAAACATGCTCATATCACATCCTTATGCTCTTAAGATAGGAAGGGTACACTGAAAATCATATTCAATATAAACCCAAATGATAGGATGGTCATCAATCTACTCAGTTAGGACTCGCCTCAAATTAAACAACATCTCAAAATACTTCCCGTTTCAAATATTTTTTTTAGCCTCTGCTGTTATTTTTCATAATATAAATATCTGTGGTCCTATACTAATAAAGCACGGAACCACAGAATAGAAAACAAAATTATATTCTGCTCATGTCTTGCACTAACTTTGTGATGTGTCTTTTATAAACTTCATAGCTTGATCCATTAATCCAAATCTTCTGGGATTTCTTTCTCTGGTGCATCCCCTCACCTTTCTAACAATTGACAACAATAACTGAATCATCAAGAAAAGTATCTTCCAACACAACATACTTAGTGAAAGGAGGGACTTGTGAAGCCAACTCATTCTAATGTTTCCAGCATCTCTCCATGGAAGTGTGCATGTAACATACATTGACATTTCTAAGCACACACATAAAGGAAGAAATACAAATAAACTATGTATGAATCAACCTCATAATCTTGCATGTAAACAATGTGATGGACATAGGTATAGGTGAAGGAAGCTATGTTGTTTACATGTAATGAAGAAATATTTAACCTTGAGCGGGCATTGAAAATACTTCTCTAATAATAATATCCAGCAGTGTTTCCACACACACATACACACACACACACACACACACACACACAGGGTAACTGAAAAGTAACTCCCTATTTTAAAATACTTATGAATTATTAATTGTAATTTTTTTCTCAAATTTTTGGGATTTGTTTTTTGAATTTTAAATAAAAACCTCATGCTAAAAGCTATCCTTTCATATTCACTTTTTTGTAAAAATTACAATTAATAAATAATTTATTAGTATGTTAAGATAGGGAGTTACTTTTCAATAATCCTATATATATATATATATATATATATATATATACTAGCTGGTGTATCCGGTAATTCCCAGGGATAAAGAGGTTCTAATGAAACGCCTTATTACTCTGATAGAAAGTAATTTCGTTATAACTGCCACAAAAGGTGTATTTTCCGTCACGAAAAAGTACAAAAAACTGTCAGCTGGAGGAGGAAGAGATAGTTGGAGATTGGCGAGAGAGGTTTTCAGAGAGGTTTTATGAAGGCTAATTTATTAAAGGTAATATATAAATGTAGTATATATGTATATAAATATATGAATGAAGT
>NC_068986.1:5870958-5874511 GCF_001194135.2 Octopus bimaculoides | reverse complement strand
AGAAGGGTCAAGTGGTAAAGGCATCATTCTGCTAAGCGAAGGCATCTGAGAAATGTATAACTGCTGTCATTCACAGAAAAACTATTGTTTTACCATGAGAAAAGCACTGTTGAAGTGTTAAGTGAAACTTGGCAATCGGGGATTGAATCCGCGCTATGCCTGCATGAAGCCACTACAAATGCATTGTGGAATAAAAAATGTATCTACTGTCATGGAAAAAAGTGAAACTGTGAAAATGCAGAATTATCAGAGTAATGAGCATTCAAAAAAGTATGTATGTATAGAAATGTATGAATGAAGTCTTTAAGATTTAATATTCAAATAAAGGAAGTGCAATAATAATGTTTAGCAGTTCAAAACTGAGTAGTGAAATGCAGAATTAGGTTGGCTGGTTGTGAGAATCAAACATTGATCACTTTGCTAAAATCTGCAGGTGGTATGGGTTATTCCCCTTGGGTTATTTAAATAAAATATTAGTAATATGTAGCAGATAGAAGGATCCATTGGAGGGGCCCTATTATCAATTTTTTTCAACAATCTAAGTATTTCACGAGGTTTCCTGACTTGAGTTCTACACAAGTGTCAAATAAAGTAATAACAGTGACATTGTCTGCAAAAATTAGAAATAGGACACACAAAAAAATCAATATTCAAAGTAATCAAACATAATCAATGAAACCTATAAGATATTTCTAAATTCGATGGCTCAGTTAGTTTCATGAAAATGTTGTATGAACTGTAAATAAACAATAAATACTATGATTTGTAAAATAAGTATAAGTGATACAGGGTGTCCCAACTGAATGTGGTGTGGAAGTTTGGTTTTATTTTTTAAGAATTTTAAGCATTGAAAGTATGAGTTCATTGTATTGGAGCACACTTATTAAATACGTTCTGGAATCAAAAATCTATGTACTGTCATCAGAAACGTTTAACTGGAAAAATGCAGAATTATCGGTGGTATGGGCATTGAAAGTGTGCATGCATCAAGAAAGTGCAATAATAAGGTTTAGCAGCTGAAAACTGTGAGCAGTGAAATGCAGAATTAGGTCAGCTGATCGTGAGAATCAAATATTGATCGCTTCACTAAAAACCAACAACTGTAAGTGCAGGTGCTATGGGTTATTTCCCTTGAGTAGTTAAAAAAATATTAAGCAAGTGCTATGGGTTATTACTATTGGGTGTTTATATGAGATAGATATAAAGATCCCTTTCAGGGGCCGTATTATTGATTTTTTTTTCAACAATCTAAGCATGTCACAAGGTTTCCAGACATGAGTTCTACTCACATGTCAAGTTTCATCAAAATCAATAAAATGATGTAGGAGGAGTTAGCTAACAGCGCCACAAACAAACACACACCGATTTTCCACATATGTAGTAGATATATATTTTCCATTGGCATATGAACCTTTCAAATCCCACCAAGCTTATAAATTGTATCGACTTTTGTTGTCAAATTATATCTGTAGTCTGTGAATTGACATAAAACAACATATTCATGTTTCACACACCAAGCACTTTTACAAACATACTAACATCAAATACCCAAATTTTGTATCACTAGTAGTAAAAAAGAATTAACTATAAAAAATTGCGAGACTTCTTTTTTTATTGAGACAAACCTAATATAAGTTCTCGTATGATATAATTGGCAATAAGTATAGTTGATGTCAAACTGACAATATCTGCAATACAGTATCAGTAAAATTAGACTTTAGTATTGCAGAAGATAATATCCCATGCAAACAACTTAAAACCCCAATGAAAATAATTGTAAGTTAACATTGAAGTGGAAATTTTAAAACACTTGAAAATGATATTCAAGAGGTAAAAAAAAAATGTCATTCATTATTCACCAGGAGAGAGAAAAAAGACTTTACAGTGAAACATAGAAAGTAATAGAAATGGCACACTAATAACCTGATTTAGAAAATAAAGAACCACAAAAATATTACTGCCAAGGAATATGAGCAAATTAGGAGCAAAAAAAAACACAATAATCTTTGGTAATTTATTTGAATGAATAGTAACGGTTTTTTAGGTCTGGTTCTACAGCCTTTATTTATGGCTTAATGTTATAATGACCTTTTATTTGTTGGGATGAACAGTGTTTACATGAGAATTACTAATTTCATATCCATTAATTTGTGAGGTAAAAAGAAAGAAAATATGTAATAATAATTCTGAAATTTTTGAGGCCAGGATTAGTCAACTGCATCGAAACCTAGTACTTGATTGGTACTTATTTTATCGACCCCAAAAGGATGAAAGGAAAGTTAACCTCAGCAGCATTTGAACTAGTATGCTAGTAATTCTACCAGCTTGCCATCTTCAAATGTAAAGAGCCGGAACAAATGCTGAAAAATATTTTAGCTGAGGCTCTAACAGGTCTGCTACTTCACTGCCCCCCACCTAATAATTTCTTTCTACTATAGGCACAATGTTTGAAATTTTGAGAGAGGGGACGACAAATCGATTACATCAACCTCAGTGCTCAACTGGTATTTATTTTATACTGGGCAGAATTTAAACTAAGAATGTAAAGAGCAGGAAGAAATGCTGCCAAGCATTTTGTTCAACATGCCAACAAGTCCATCCTGCAATCCCAGACCTATTGGGCAAACTGCCACTAAAAAGCCACACAATCTGCTTGAGATCAAATAGCACTCCACAGACACACATACCCTTAATATAGTTCTCAGGGAGATTCAGTATGACACAGGATGTGATAAGGCTGGCCCTTTGAAATACAAGTACTACTCTCTTTTGCCAGCTGAGTGGACTGAAGCAATATAAAAGTGTCTTGTTTGAGGACAAAACACAGTGCCAGGTATTGAACTCACGACCTTACAATCATACACCAAATACTCTAACCACTATGCCACAGAACTTTACACACACACACACACACACACACACACACATATATATACATACACTCACAAACACACATACACAAATACATATATACAAACACCTACATATAGAAATACATATATATATGTAGTATTCCTTTTCTTTGTTTCTTTTATCTTATTTTATTTTGTCAAAGGGTTTACCCAAAAAGCCAGTCTTCCTTTCTATTTCCATTTTCTGACATACTATTCACTGTGCATAATTTGTTTCCTTTTTGTGGGTGCTTATATTTTATACATCACTTTACCTTATTTGTCTATCTGTTGTAACATCTCACGTTGTCCATCTGTCGTCCATATCTTATTCTCTTTCCACTTGTGCTATTTCATCTACACACACACACACACACACATATATACATGTAATTTATGTGATAAGGTTTCGACTATTTGAAAAGCACTCAGTCAGTTAAGAGTGTAAAGATAATCTTATAATAAAACCCCAGATCTTATTAAATACAGCTACCCAGGGTTTCCTGGTTGAAATAATGATTTATTTTGCCATTTTTCAGGTTGAAAAGAAGATTGTTTGTCAGTTGTCTTTTGAGCAGATGACATTTATATACACACACACACACACATATATAGACATAAACATACATACACATACATACATATTATATACATATATATAT
>NC_068986.1:5870556-5870948 GCF_001194135.2 Octopus bimaculoides | reverse complement strand
TATATATATATATATATATATACACACACACACACACACACACACATATATATATATATAACTACATGTATACATGTATACAGGCATATACACAGGTCTTACGTAATGACCTCTGATTCTGTAGTCTGATATGGAGATAATACTATGTCCCACTTATGGAGCGATAGCTTTTGTATACAACAGAAACGTGACTGAAGTGACACCAGACTGAAGAAAATTAGTCAAACAGGTTACGCTTAATTTATGTCTCAGTAATTTGGCTAACTCACACACATACACACACAGATATACATACACGTGTATGCAAATATACATAAATATATGTGCACAAACATTTACACATACATACATATATATATATATATATATATATATATATATATATATATATA
>NC_068986.1:5866229-5870546 GCF_001194135.2 Octopus bimaculoides | reverse complement strand
ATATATATATATATATATATATATATATATATAGACATGTATGCATATATATATAAACACAATTGTATACATGTGTGTGTGTGTGTGTGTGTGTGTGTGTGTGTGTGACAGAGAGAGGTGTATGTATGCATGTGTATATATATATTTATATACACACAAACACACCTATATAAACACAAATATAATAGACCTACATAGACTTACACGCACATATATATACATAAAATACATGTGTACATTCATAAACATACATGCATCTATGAATATATACATACACATATGTACATAAACTACATATAAATATATGCATATACAAATTTAAAATACAAGTGTACATACATAAACATATATATATGCATATATAAAGATATATATTTTGAGATAAGGCAATTAAGCCGTTGGCTTTAAATAATACACACATTTCAGTAAAATGAATGTCATTATTATTTAAACCAGTTGCCTCTATTACTTAAAACAATCCACTCACTTCTGCATTATCAGAAAAACATACCCTGTGCAAATATGTTCATGCTTAATACACCCCAGTATGTAAATTATAGAAGGAAGTCACTGTCAATAAGGTGTAAGGAGAAAATCTATAATTTGTATCCAATATAAACTATGGGTATACAAAAGATTCAAGATCACTGATAAAAGATTATATATGTAACAGTTACACAAGAATAATTATCAGTAAGAGCAAAGAAGAAATGCATTCTATCAACTGCCCAGAAGCTTGTTGTTGGCAGCTTCAGTTATCAACATGACCTAATCAGCAGAAGAGATGGGTGATACAAAAGCATAATGTTGGTGTAAAAAGTTAATGGAGCTAATAGTCATTTTGGCAACAAATGGTTTCGCACTTCAAGCAAAGGGCAGATTATGTGCTGCATGTACATGAAATATAATACTGCATGGTAGCAAAATATGAGCACAACATATTGAAGATGAGGTGAAGGTTGAAACAAAATGAGAAGTATGCTTCATTGGATATGAAATATTGGCAACAAATGGTTTCACACTTCAAACAAAAGGCAGTAGTTGAATAATATTCTTAAGGCTGCAATTTACTCCCACTTAAGCATCTTCAGTTCTTGTTGCTAATTCAGTTATTAACCAAATTGAAAACTTAACATTTTTGAAGAGGATTGGTCCCTAGCTACATTTTGGCATAAAACAATTGAGATTTGATCGAGTAGAAAAAAGTTTACATCAAAATTCATAGCAACATTATAGAAGAGTAAGTAACACTACCAATCAAGTTTAGATCTAAACTTTTTTATTTTAAAAACAAAATATATTTATCTTAACTTCAGTGATAGAAAAAAGCATCAAGAATTTCATAGTTTTGTTCCCATGCAACAAAAATTTGTATCAAAAAATTTGTATCAAAAAAGTGGGGTATAATATCATGAAAAAAATATATAAGTAAGGCAAAAAAATTGGGATTTAAGTATAATTAACGTTTTTATTTTAAAAACAAACAATATTTTAATTAAGCTTAAATAATAGAGCTCATTTCAAGGAATTTCATGGTATCAATCTCATGCAATGAAGTTTTAAAAGAAAAAAAGTTATGAGTGCTTGTTTCTCAAATTTGAGGGTGATAATATAGTTCTATACTTTTTTATGAATATAGTTCTATAAGGGGTCTTTTAATATGTCACTGGCATCATTGAGGTAAGGAAAAAATTATCAACGACACCACTAATTGACACATCTGACACATTATTAATTAGCATAATAGCATATCCTGAAAAAAAAACATGGATTACATGGGAAAATGTGAGCAAGAGAAATAATATTAAGATTATAAACCTGGAAAATTACAGGACAATTTATTACATCTGGTAAAGTACAGAACAAGAAAATTTTAACTTAAAGTATTGCAGCTAAGGATAAAATTTGAATATTAAAAATTATTTGATTTTAATTTACAAAGTAACATTATAATTAAAAAAGGTACAATCATTTTGTTAAAATATTGACACACTTAAAAAATGAGAGCCAGAAGTACCAATATAGCTAAAGTTTTAAGCTAAGTGGAATAGTATATATGGTAGGCAAATTCATTATGTGAAAAATAAGCATTGGGTCAAGACTAAAAATGTGAAGACTTGGCAATAACTTAGGCAATAACTCAAACAAATTTTACTGTGAATTTGTTGTTATAGGTAGATTTTACTGTAATATATAACTCATTTTTGTATTATTCTATTTATTGTATTAACTAATTATGTACAACTATTATTTTTTATAACCTATCTTCAAATTTATAATTATTAATTAATAATTAAAAAAATGAATTTTTTTTTTAAGTGCCAAAAATATTTTAATTGAGTTATTTTTTTTATTTCTAATAGAAATAACAAGTAATAACAAATAGAAGTAATAACTTATAACAAGTTGTTTAGTTTTAATGAAAATTAATATTTTCTAAATATCTTATTTGAAATTTTATCCTTAGCTGCAATATTTTAAGTAAAAAAATGTTCTTGTTCTGTACTTTGCCAGATGTAAAAAGTTGTCCTGAACT
The DNA here is from genome assembly GCF_001194135.2 of Octopus bimaculoides. Taxonomy (NCBI): domain Eukaryota; kingdom Metazoa; phylum Mollusca; class Cephalopoda; order Octopoda; family Octopodidae; genus Octopus; species Octopus bimaculoides. Next base: position 5,868,010 of record NC_068986.1, on the reverse strand, counting down.
TTTCCAAGTGTAATAACTTGTCCTGTAATTCTCCAGGTTTATAATCTTCAAATATTATTTCTCTTGCTCACATTTTTCCATGTAATATAGGTAGGCATGAACAACAAAGCACCAGTGAGGCAAGAGAGAACATGGGTATTAAAGGAATCACATGTCACAAACATATACACAAATGAATTTCATTAATTACTTCCACCATCGTCTACGTAGAGCCGGAGATGTCGCAGACACACGCTGAGACTGCGACATCTCTTCATGCTAGCTTAATCAAGGAGCCATCTTGATAATTTGAAACATCATATACAACTAAATTAAAGCAGTAAAAATAATTTTTAACAACTCAGATATATCACTTCAGCTTCTCATTCATTGAAGGTGGGTATTATAGTGGTTTGGGTGTTGGGCTCACAGTCTTTGGGTAATAGTTTCCAATCTCAGATGAAATGAAGTACTCTGTCTCAAAAATACAAGGCATCATTTCAAATTGCTTCAGTTCACTCAGCTAAAAGTGAGTACTAGCAACAGCTGGGGAGTTAAAACTGCAATGGACTGACATTCTGTCTAGTAGGGAGTTTGTATTCTCAGTCACTTAAATTCTGTGAAAACAGAGATAAACTCCAACCTAATGGGCATGTAGGCTTGAGACAAACTTTAACTTATCTCTTTTTAGTTAAGACTTACAAAAACAGCAATATAACTGATAATATGCCACACATTGACAAATATGAAGCAAAGTTTGTTTAGCCCTAAGCCAGCACTGATTGAGTAAATATATGATCAAAAGTACTCTAACCAGTCTTTTTTGTTTAGGCGAAGTGTATTTCAGACTATATCATCTAATGTGTACTTTAAAATATATCTGTGTAATTTGAGGGAAATTTGGCTGGTATTTCAAATAGGTTGGGAAACCCTTTAACAACTTTCTTGTTAGTTTAAACTGAAGAAGTTGGTGTCTGTGACATAAAGGTGAAAACTGATATGTTACAACAGTAGTTTAGTCTATTGAGTAGCAAATGATCTAAGTTATTAGCCTTCAGAGAATATGATGTATTGGTAATGCCACCCAGATACAGATGACAAAAGATGGGAGATAATTCAAAGCAGCTGCTCAAGACTCTTTCTCTATGCCAACTCAAAAGTTAATGAATTTCATAGTGAAATTTTGAACAAAATGTAAAATACTAAAACCAAAGAAAACTTCTGGTATAAAGTCAGATATATAAAGAAAATTTGTCATTTTTAAATTAAAAAATTATTTCAGGCTTATTATATAATGCTTATTTCCTGAACAAGTATCCCAGTCAACATTTTCTCAGAAAATAAACAACAACATTAAAGGAAACTTCAATTAGTTTGATAATGAAGGATCAAAAGCATATTTCTAAATATGCAGGAAATATAATATGGGAAGTGTTTTAGTGATTTTATAAGTTATCCATATGGCTCTATTGTGATAGTTTAAAATTTCATAAGAGCATTGCTTCAGACAAGTCTTCTTTCTCTCTCTCTCTCTCTCTCACTATATATCATCATCATCATCGTTTAACGTCCGCTTTCCATGCTAGCATGGGTTGGACGACTTGACTGAAGACTGGTGAAACCGGATGGCAACACCAGGCTCCAATCTAAATTTAGCAGAGTTTCTACAGCTGGATGCCCTTCCTAACGCCAACCACTCAGAGAGTGTAGTAGGTGCTTTTACGTGTCACCTGCACGAAGGCCAGTCAGGCGATACTGGCAACGGCCACGCTCGAAATGGTGTCTTTTATGTGCCACCCGCA
>NC_068986.1:5857270-5864607 GCF_001194135.2 Octopus bimaculoides | reverse complement strand
AGTGGCTGTGTGGTAAGTAGCTTGCTTACCAACCACATGGTCCCGGGTTCAGTCCCACTGCATGACACCTTGGGCAAGTGTCTTTTACTATAGCCTCAGGATGACCAAAGCCTTGTGAGTGGATTTGGTAGACGGAAACTGGAAGAAGCACATCGTATATGTGTGTGTGTGTGTGTGTGTGTATATGTATGTATGTATGTGTGTGTATATGTATGTGTGTGTGTATATGTTTGTGTGTCTGTTTGTACCCCCAGCATCGCTTGACAGCCGATGCTGGTGTGTTTGTGTCCCTGTAACTTAGCGGTTCAGCAAAAGAGACCTATAGAATAAGTACTAGGCTTACAAAAATAAGCTCTGGGGTTGATTTCCTCAACTATAAAGGCGGTGCTCCAGCATGGCCGCAATCAGATGACTGAAACAAGTAAAAGAGTAAAGAGAGAGAGAGAGAGAGAGAGAGAGAGAGAGAGAGAGAGAGAGAGAGACAGACAGACAGACAGACAGATAGACAGACAGATAGACAGATAGAGAGAGAGAGAGAGAGAGATAGATAGATATAATTTCTTGTAATTTCAACTTTAAATCCAGTTCCTGAAGGTCAACCATGTCTATTATTATATTCTAATTATCAACAATATCATTTAAAGTAGATATTTATAAAATATGCCACTAATCACCTTACATGTACTTACATCACTTTTCAAAACCAAACTAGACCCTTGAATGTACAACAGCTAAATCCTTAACTCAAAATTTCTCAAAGATGTTAAGTGATTTTCAAGTAATAATCTTAAGGGTATGTCCAACAAAGATGGTCTCTGATCAAAATCAAGTTCCAGATACAAATTGCTAAATTTAAAGGCAAGGCTGTGGCACAATTGTAAAATACTGATCTAGACTTAATAATTGGTAAGCTATTCAGCAGTTTATGTGTCAAGGTTGATTTTACAAACTGAACTTCTTTACAAGGACAGTGAAATGTACTTTCACCAACATTTGACACATCATCTATAATACCTTATCCCTGTTCTCTTAACAGTAGATTGTTTGCATCTGTGTTGGAGACTAACAGCAATTAAAGAAAGATCTGGAAGGAATAATCAGACATAATCCAAGGATTTTAATACAACCAATCACAAAACCTAAACTTAACAGAATTGATAATGTTAAAGTGGATTGTTCACTTTCAAATTGACTCTGGAGAAATATCATCATCATCATCACCACCACTATCATCATTCTTGTTCACTTTTTCCATACTGGGTTCTATGAGGCTTACTGAAGCAGCATTCCATAGCTGGGTACTCATTTTGTTGTCAACCTTTATTTGTTTGTTCAAAGTAGTGAATGGAGGATGAAACCTGAAACTACATGTTGTGAAGTGAACTTCTTAACCACATAGCCTTGCTACGGCAACAAAAACATTAAACAAAATTTCTGTCATGGGCCTGCAAACCCAAGAAAGAATTCAAGATCTGTGTTTTACTCTAATAATTGCAATATTTCTGTGTCTAGGTTTACAGAGATATCCAACTGCAATATATATTTCACCTTGTTGGTAACATAAAAACATGTCAAAGGGGAAACTAATTTGGAACAGACATACAGAGGAAAATGAACAGAAAGTTGTGAAAGGAAATGATTTTTTAAAGTACCATCACTCAATGGTCAGTTTAATAAATAAGAACATATAACAGCAATTAAGACAAGGGACAATAATATTAAACATTGAGTAATAAAACTAGTTCAAGAAATAAAATTCTATTCAGATGTATATATAAATAACTTAAGAAAAAAGAGGTAAATATCAATTCTAAAATGAGTTTTGAAATTTTACAAAAACTACCTTCAAATGAATCAATACTGCTACTGTATAATTTCACATTTGCAGAATACAACAAGAGAATACAAGAACACACACACACATATATATATATAATTCAGTTGTTTGTTTATTTGAAACATGATTGCATAATATTTCATGCACTGAAATTACTTTTTAGAAAAAAATCAAATATAATTAAAGTGGTTAATTGGTTTCTCTTGTTTTCCAAAAAATTTCAAACAATAATTAAACAAAGAAAATAAAGAAAATAGAGAGAGACAGGAGAAAAGAAGGAAACACAAGCAAAATTGTGGGAGAATGATATTTTGATAGAGGGAGAAATATAATGAGAGAGAGGGGTAGGGAGAGAATGAAAAATGTAATCAGTTAGGATTATTTTCATAAAATGAAATATTTAAATGATTACATTATGAAGTGATGACAAACTTTGTTTTCCTTTGTAAAATAAGGGTGGGAGTGGAACATGACTGAAATGGTGACATAGTTTAATTTACAATAGATCAAACTATGGAGATAGGAAATAAGTTCCAGTAGGATCGTTGCTGAAATTCCACTAATTAAATAAGTTTGGAATAACCTCTGAACATGCCAATCTATTAACTCATGAATAAAGATGAAAGGAATTGGGTGTGGGGTGGATAGAGATAACTGATAGAGCATGAAAGAAACTTAGACATAAAAAAATGTGTGCATGCAACCTCATTGGACGTCCACTTTTCCATGTTGAAAGAGAGAGAGAAACTGTAACCATAACTACAACTTTACTTCATTGCTCAGATTGTTTATGTGATCTTTTGCTTTTACCATATTTTGATTCATCATTGTTTAAAGCCAGGCTTTCCCTGATTGAACAGGGGCTATGATAAAAACCATTCCAACCATAACCATTTGGTAGATCTATTTACAGAGTAGCTACTGCCAACATTCTACTTTCTCTTTAATGTTGAATCAGCAAAAAGTAAACTAACTTATCAGTTCAAAAACTTTATGGTAGCAAACAAAAACAACTTGGAACTGAACTGCTATAAACTATTTTAACTGTATCAAATCTTATCAGCTGCTTTGGCCCTTGACCCTTTAGCATTTAAACAGGCCATATCCAGCCAAAATATTCAATCTGTTTTATGTTCAAACGAGCCAGACTTGGCCTCTCATCAGATCTATCCTACAATATCATTCTGAAGATAAACAATCACAGTATCAAAATATTGAAGCTATGAAATAATGCATGATTGATTCAAAACAATATGAATAAATAAGCCTTACATTTGACAGAGTAATAATCTTAATGCTAAAAGGTTAAATCAAAGTGTTGTTTAATCATTGATATTTACAGGTCTCCTGCTCCTACCCAGGTCTGAACCAGTTTTACAACCGTCAAGTCTTGAGCGTAGTCCAATAAGAATTCAGCAAACACTTCATTCTTGCAACACAGGAAATTTTAGTGAACTTTTCCATTATGGTACAAATTCTTTTATATTAATAATTACTCCTTTCAAAGATAGAAATGTAACTGAATCATTTCAAGTTGGTGATTTATATTAGCTAAAATGCAACTTGGTGTAAAGGTTCATTATATTTAAAATTTCTTTCAATATGCTTTTTATATTTTTAATAAAACATAATATTGCTTTTTAATGGGTTGTGAAAAAACAAAAACTGGGAAAACAACCAAGTCACCATCAAGAGATTGTGAAACATTATCTGAGAATTATCAGTAATGTAACTTGAGAAGAGCTATTGCAAAATTGTTAACCTAACATTTACATTTTGGTAACTACAAAAAACATAGAACACGAATACCATTCAGTCACATTAACTCTTTAGCATTTAAACCAGACATAACAGGCCCAAATATTCTACTGTGTTTTATAATCAAAGTGGCCAGATCATACCTCTTACTCCTACCCTACAAGGTTAGTCAAAAAAATAAACAATTACATCAAAGAAATCTTGAGGCTACAAGATAAGCCGGATTAATTCAAAGCAATTTGAATTAATAAGCATTACATTTGACAAAGTAATCTGAATGCTAAAGGGTTAAAACAATAAAATAGTTAAAACCAAAGCAGAGAAACTGGAAAAAATTTATTTCAACTCTGAAAATATTAATAATTAATTTGAAGATACTAGTTTTGTAGTTGACTTAAGTTTGAATTCATTAACAACAGAAAATAAACGATGATTTAAACCAATTTTCATGATGAAATGGAGAAGAGGCCTCCCCAACTGTGTCAGCAATTAGAGAGTAAACACAATTGTAAATGATATCTGAGGACATCCAAATGCGCAAAATATTCTAGCTAAATCCTTAACAAAAGTCTTTTAATTAATGTAATGTGACTGCAAAAATGTATGTGAATTTGTCTACTTTATATATGCACCAGATAACAACAACAACAACAACAATCTTCTTGATTATAGGCACACGGCTTGTTGCCACCATAAAATATTTACTGAGGTTTACAAAAAAATATCAGCAGTTTCAACAAATACTGTGAAATATAAATCAAGGAATGCATTTCCTGAAACATTAAATCTGAAAGCAGTGAAAATATAGGACTTCCCATTGACCCTGATAGTGAGTGGTTTATGCATGGTGACAATGTACGTGTTAAAAAAAAAAAATAGAACATATTTTTAAATGAGACATTACTGTAACTTTTCAATCCGCATACTTCATATATTTTGACAAACAAAATGTTGCTGAGTAAAAGAAAAATGTTTTTAAAACTCAAAATGAACTTTGAACATCTAACTTTATCAATCTAACAGGTTTTGACTAATTGTTTATCTTTAGTAAACCTTGTTTCAGAGCAATCAATCACAAACTCTTGTAGCTTAACAGTTCCTTTTATTAAATTTCATTTTAAAACACCCAACTACTTTAATCAAGTAGAAGTCAATTTTGTGAAATGGTTTATTATCCATATGTTCCTATACTACTCCTTCCAGGATCTGCTTCTTTATATTTGCTTGAACTAGTGCTCCCATGTTAAATTTTTATGGAAATTATTAAAGGTGAGAACTTATATAACAAAATTCTACTGGATCTTGGCTCATCAATTATGCTTCTTCTCACACATAACATATTTTAAACATATTCTAAATTCAAAACAAATTCATTTTTTTATAAACATGTTTAACCTGTTAACATTCAGATTTCCTTGTCAAATTAATTGCTTATTTATTCACATTAATTTGAACTGATCACACATTACCTTGTAGCTTAACGACTTCAATCGTGTATTTGTATATTTTTAGAGTGGCATTGTAAGGTATGTGTGAGAGGTTGGATCTGGCCAGTTTTAACATAAAAACAAGTAGAATATTTGGGCCAGATATGGCCAAATTAAATGCTAAAAGGTTAAAATATAAGTATTACACTTAGTTTAAATATCTAATTTCTAAGAAAAATCATGATCCCTCTAAACCTCTACTGCCCCCACTTCCCCACAACAGCCTCTTGTGAGTTTACAATGCCCCCAAGGGGGTGCTACCACCGGGTTATGAAACACAGCTTTAGATTCAATGCTCAAAACAAATCCATATTTACTAATAGAACAAAACAATAAAAACAAAATTGATCAAATTAAATTAATTAAAAAACAAAAGCAGTATGTAGCTACCATGATTCATTTTTCATTTTTTTATACACAATATCTTAAAATCTTAAATTAGCATCTAAACATATATTTGTGGAAGTAAGTAAATATATCAATCTAAAAATTAATTAAAATTATCCTGCAAATATTTGATAAGTCCATAGTGTCAGTCAACTTCTAAGTATTTATTTACACAAATTTATTTTTAATTTTATTTTAATTATAGTGAAACAGTCTTGAAATGGTGTATAAGATACTTTGAAATATGAAATTAACATTAAGATGAAGTAGACAGTAAGAACTGAGGTAACAAGTGGAGGTATGTGTCAGCAATTAGGGAGTATACACAACTGAAAATGATATTTGAGGGCAGTCAAATATGCAAAATATTCTAGCAAAATCCCGGAAAAGTAATTGTCTTTTAATAAGTGTAATATGACTGTAAAAATGAATGTGAACTTATCTACTTTATATATGCACTGGATAATAATAATAATAATAATAATAATAATAATAATAATAATCCTTTCTACTATAGGCACAAGGCCTGAAATTTTGGGGGAGGGGCTAGTTGGTTTTATCAACCCCAGTGGTTAATTTATCAACCCCTAAAGGATGACAGGTGACGTCAACCTCAGTGGAATTTGAACTGAGAACGTAAAGACAGATGAAATAATGCTAAGCATTTTTCCCAGCATGCTAATGATTCACCACCTTAACAATAATCCTTTCTACTATCGACACAAGGCCTGAAATTTTGGAGGAAGGGGCAAATTGATTACATCAATACCAGTACTCAACTGGTACTTAATTTAACGACCCCGATACGATAAAAGGCAAAGTCAACCTAGGTGGAATTTGAACTCAGAATGTAAAGATGGACAAAATACCACTAAGCATTTTTCCCAGCATGCTAATGATTCTGCCAGCTCACCACCTTAATAATAATGCTTTCTATTTTAGGCACAAGGCCTGAAATTTGGGGTGGGGGTACTTAGTCAATTACATCAACACGTGTTTCACTAGTACTTAATAATAATAATAATAATCCTTTCAATGAAAGGCACAAACCCTGAAATTGTAGGGGGAGGAGGTAAAGTCAATCACATCAAACACTGGTACTTAATTTTATCAACCTCCAAAAGAATGAAAGGCGAAGTTGACCTTGGTGGAATTTGAACTCAGAACATGAAGATGGATGAAAATTTTATCTAGAGAACTGACAATTCTGCCAGCTCATCACCTTAATAATAATAATTCTTTCTACTATAGGGATTAGGCCTGAAATTTGGGGAAGGGCCAGTCAATTACATTAACCCTAGAGTTCGACTGGTACTTATTTTACCAACCCTGAAAGGATTAAAGGCAAAGTCAACCATAGTAGAATTTGAACTCAATGTAAATTCCGATGAAATGATGTTAAACATTTCATCCAGTATGCTAACAATTCTGCCAGTTCATAGCCTTGAGAAGAATAATAATAATCATTTCTACTATAGGCACAAAGCCCAAAATTTTGGGGGTAGGGGGCAAGTCGATTAGATTGACCCCAGTATGCAACTGGTACTTATCGACCTCAAAAGGATGAAAGGCAAAGTCAACTCTAGCAGAATTTAAACTCAGAACATGAAAATAATAATTATGCCTGAAATTTGGAAGAGAGGAGGCTGATCAATTACACCAATTCCCAGTATTTAAATCTTACTTATTTCATCAACACCGAAAGGATGAAAGGCAAAGTAGAAAAGAATAATAATTCTTTCAAATTTTGGTACAAGGTCAGCAATTTTCAGAGGAGACAGCAAGTCATTTACATTGACCTCCCAGTACAGTACTTGACTGGATAACTCCCTTGGCAAACAGGACACAGTCGTGTGTCGATAAGCCAG
>NC_068986.1:5854431-5857170 GCF_001194135.2 Octopus bimaculoides | reverse complement strand
TATATATATGTATACATACATACATACATACACATCATATGACCAAATACATCACAGTCTTCTCTCTTGCACACTACATCTGATGCCTTTTATACCCAGTTTTCTGAGGGTTAAATATTGCCATTTGAAAATAAAAGTATATCAATAATAGCATGCAACCATGCAAGTTCTATAAATAAAACTTCTGTTTTCCTGCAACAGAAAGAGTTCAAAAAGCTAAATTAGGCCATTGAAACAGGATTAACAATGGAAACAAAATTTTGTACACAATTATAGTACAATGCTCTAATGAGAAGAAGGTGAAAGTAGATTAAAATCAACTTGAAAACCATAAAATGAGGATGAAAGAAGTCCCAGGAGTCTTCTACCATACATGCTTCATACTACAAAGTTTTTGAAAAAAAAAATCAATAACAGGCATGGCTATGTGATAAAAAGTTTGATTCCAAACCACATGGTTCTGGGTTCAGTCCCACTGTATGGCATCTTGGGCAAGTGTGTTTTACTATTATAACCTTAGGCCAACCAAAGCCTTGAGTGGATTTGGTTAGCAGAAATTGACAGAAGTTTGTTGCACGCGTGTGTACATGCGTGTGTGTGTGTGTGTGTATTCCCCACCACTGCTTGACAACCAGTTTTGATGTGATGAAGTCCATGTAAGTTAGCAGTTCAGCAAAGAAACCAATAGAATAAGTACCAGGCTTTAAAAATTAAGTATTGGGATTGATTCATTCTTCAAGGTGGTACAGTCTAATGATTGAAACAAGTGAAAGATAAAAGAACAAGACAAGAGGAAAAGGCAAAAAGAGAGCAGTTTACTTTGTTACAAACCAAATGACTTATTTTGTAAATAACAGTGATACACAGTCTCATCCAAAGTTTCATATCTGAAATGAATACATGAATTATATTTTGGATAAATTGCTTTAACCCTTTAGCATTCAGATTAATCTGCTTATTTATTCACATTGTTTTGAATTAATCATGCATTATCTTGCAGCTTCAAGATTTCAATGCTGTGTTTGTATATTTTTAGAATGACTTTGCAGGGTTAGATTTGGTCTGTTTTTACATAAATTAGGTAGAATATTTGAGCCAGATACAGTGAGATTAAATATTAAAGAGTTAAATCATCCACATCTGGCCAAAATGTTCTACCTGTTTTATGCTGAAAATAGCTAGATCCTGCCTCTCACACCTACCCTTCAAAGGTCATTCTAAAAACTAAGCAATCACATTTTCAAAATATGGAAGATGCAAAATAATACACGATTAATTTTACAAAATGTGAATAAATAAGCAATATATTAAACAGAATAATCTGAGTTAAAAGAAAGCGGACACTCTTGGTCTGAAACTACTGGTTCACTTACACTTGTTGCATCTCAGCCAGTCAGAAGAAAGTTCAACTGGAGTTCCATAAAAATGTGCAAATAAATAGAGACCTAAAAATAAACTTCTTTTGTTCTCACAACTTTTATTTTCTCAGAAAACATGCAGTTTTTTTGTTGTTTTTTTTTTTACTCTTTTGTACTAATTTACATAATCATTCTAAATTTCATTATTTTTCTAATCTATACATTTTCCAAGGTCAACTATATTACTTACAAACAAGAAATACAATATTCTTGGGGGAATTTTCAGAAAAATTTTAGAAAACTTTAAATAGCTTGACTTATCCCTTCAAAAGATGTGCATCTATGCAAAACCGGTTATGCATGTACGAAGTAGGCACGAGCATGGCTGTGTGGTTAGGAAGCTTGCTTCCCAGCTGCATGGTTTCAGGTTCAGTCCCACTGCGTGGCACCTTGGGCAAGTGTCTTCTGCTATAACCCCGGGCTGACCGAAGCCTTGTGATTGAATTTGGTAGGTAGAAGTTACTGCCGTGTGTGTATACGTCTGTGTATGTGCTTGTGCCTCTCTCCCAGAGAGTGAGAGGGGGAAACTTTAATCAACAACTTCCAGCATACATTCACTTTTTGATACTAAGATAAATACACATTGAAATATTCTTATTCTTTTATTCTTTTACTCGTTTCAGTCATTTGACTGCAGCCATGCTGGAGCACCATACAAACATACACAGTCACACACACATTTTTATATAGAAAGATAGATGGATGAATGGTGGATGATCAGATGGGTGGGTAGGTGGGTAGGTAGGTAGGTAGTTAGATAGATAGGTAGTTAGACAGATAGATAGATAGATAGATAGGTAGGTAGATAGATAGATAGATAGATAGATAGATAGATAGATAGGTAGATAGATAGATAGGTAGATAGATAGATAGGTAGGTAGGTAGACAGATAGATAGGTAGACAGGCAGACAGACAGACAGACAGGCAGGCAGGTAGGTAGGTAGGTAGGTAGGTAGATGGGTGGACAAACAGATAGACAGACAGTTTCAGAAATTTGCAGTCTCATTATGTCTATCTGTATTAAAAAATGCATCTCGTATAATGCAAAATACAAATATACACTTTTTGTATATTTTGATCATATGACAAGCAACAATGCCTATTCAGAGTCCTTCCCAGGCTAGCTGACTGGTGTGTCAATAGAAATGACTTATAATATAAACGTCATATTCAGTTGTTGTTTACCTTCTAAAAAATGAAAGAGAATTATATGAATGGATATAATGTACAGTTCTAGTGAGAGTAGGCTGTTTGTGGTTTAGTTTATTTGGTAATTGTAAATGTTGAGAAACTATCAGATTCTTATATATATATATATAT
>NC_068986.1:5846100-5854276 GCF_001194135.2 Octopus bimaculoides | reverse complement strand
GTGCAGGTATGGCTACATGGTAAAGAAGTTTACTTTTCAATCACATGGTTCCAGATTCAGTCCCACTGCATGGCACCTTGGGTAAATGTCATCTACTATAGTCTCAGGCCAACCAAAGTCTTGTGAGTGGATTTGGTAGACGGAAACTAACTAGCATTGATGTGTAAAGGTGCATGGCTCCATGGTTAGAGTGTCAGGCTCACAACCATGAGGTAGTGAGTTTGATTCCTGGACTGGGCTGTTTGTTGTGTTCTTGAGCAAGACACTTTATTTCACACTGCTCCAGTTCATTCAGCTGCAGAAATGAGTTTGTGATGTCATTGGTGCCAAGCTGTATTGGTCTTTCCTTTTTCCTTCAATAAGATCGGTGGCATGGAGAGGGGAGGTTGGTACACATGGGTGACTGTTGGTCTTCCATAAACAACCTTGCCCAGATTTGTGCTTTGGGGGGTAACTTTCTAGGTGTAATCTCATGGTCATTCATGGGGGTCTTTACTCTTTACCCAATGGTAGGAGTTGACTTCAGAATTGTGTGGTCCAGAGTTAATTGCCACTGCATGGTATGGTGGGCAGATATCTTCTATTATGGCCTTGTGATTGGAATTGGTAGACTGAAACTGTAAGAAATCCAAAATGTCTGTATGCCTCCGTCTGGTATTGATGATTGCATGTTGATTCCACTACAATCTGCAGTGAAAATGTGTCCAGCCGTTGAGCTGTTAGATATCTGAAGGACTACAGGAAATATTGCCTTGCTTGGAAACAAGTGAGGGTTGGTAGCATCAAGGACATATGGCCAGAGAAAGTTTGCCTAAAGTTTTGTTTGAACTATGCAAGCAGCAAAAACTTGACGTCATGATGATGATGAAACAGGTCAAAAGTGGAGTAAGTTGTTTTTTTCCCGAGGAAGGGGAAACGTGTGATATTTCATGCAGAAACATTTCATCAAATGGTGAAATTTTCTGATGATACCAAATAGATAACATGAGAAAATATTTCCAACATCATGTTCTGTTTTAAATATTAAAATTTTCAGCTATTCCATGGACACTAATTTGCCCCAGCTTTATCATCATCAGCATCATTAATATTTAGTGCCCAACTTCCATGCTGGCCTGGGTTGGACAGCTTGACAGGAACTGACAAGGCCAGGGGCTGCACCAGGTTCCATTGTCTGTTTTGGCTCGGTTTCTACAACTAGATGCCTTTCCAAATGCCAACCACTCCACAAAGTGTACTGGGTGCTTTTTATGTGACACCAGCACCCACACCAATGCTTCTCATGTGGCACTATTTATAAACATAATACCATTTTTAGCCAAAACTAAGATCTGAGGAAACTAGTGATGATTGTCTATATCACATGTGGTTCTGTGTCAAGAAGTCTGCTTTGGAGCCATGTAGTTTAGGGTTCATTTCCACTACATGTTGCTTAACCCCATGTTCACTATCCTGTTGTTGTAGCACTATCCTGTAGCATCATTATCATCATTTTAATGCCCACTTTCCCATGCTCACATGGGATTTGTTGAGGCAGATTTCTTACAGCTAGATGCCCTTCCGCTTTGCAACTCTAACCTGTTTCCAAATCAGGTAATATTTCCCCACGACCAGATATGTTTTCACAGAAGACTAGAATCAAAAGACACTGCTTGAATGATGGTGATACTTGTTTACAACTATCACATGATGTCAAAGGCAAGGAAAGAGTAACACACACCCATGCATATGTGCACACACCCATGCATATGTGCACACATGCACGCACTTGTAGAAACGCCGTGCGCATGCGTAGTCTCATGCATGTGTGGAATTCAACATCCAAGCTTTCCCGCTTTATTCTGTCTCTTTCTTGCTGGCCATATATGATGTGCTTCTTTCAGTTTCCCTCTATCAAGTCCAGTCACAAGGCTTTATTGGCCTGGGGCTATAACAGAAGACATTCAAAACCATCCTTTGTTTTAGAATGGTAAGATGTGATTTAAAGGAAGATTTGGCTATTTCTAAGCAAGTCAAACAGCTACAGAGAGGATCCCTTGTTGGCTTTCGATAGTAGAAGTTTTAATCAACAGTCACATACAGGTAAGATGACTTAAGTGGGTGGACCATTAAATTTTTTATTGCCATTATACAATAGCTGGGTTACCTATGTGCAACAGGTATCAAATCATTTAAAAAATTTAACACATTAGTTATAATCCAGAGATATATTAAGCACAAGCACATGACAAGGATTCCCTTGGAGGAGGAAACAAAGACACTTTTGTGTCTATCCCCATCTTAAATAACATACAGAATAGGCCAGAAGAAATTCTGTGTCCCTTCACATATACGTCGAGAAGGCAGGCTAAACTATTCTATTCTTGCCATACCTCTTCTTACTATCATCATACAGAATCCAAGACAGACTCAAAATTCAGCTGCTTCCGCCTCTTCTATTCATAAAATAATGAAAGAACTACTAATCTAGACAGCAGCTGTTACGGAATGCAAGTCTTTTAAAAATTCTTTCAACCACTTTGAAGTATGCTAACAGCTGAACATTAAATTGGTCACCATTTTTCAATCACTTGTTCAAATAAACGTTTACAAACACACGTATGTGTCAGTGTGGGTACGCGCGCGTAAATCTTTGTTTACTTGCGTAGTCACATATGTTTGGAGAGAGATTTACACACACTCGCTGGAATTGTTTGTGCATATATACATATTACTCACACACGAGCCAACGATAGACCCTCTAAATCAGAGATTCTCAACCGGGGTCCACGCAAGATTTTGTTAAAACTTATGTACAATAAATTGGTTTTACTTCTACAATACACAAAATATTTTGGCAAAATTTTTAATACAATTCCTAATAATACTTAATTATAGAAATATAATGGAACTTTTTTAAACATCGAATATTTATTAGAGTCCAGCAGAGTAAAATTGGAATCAAAGGCCTCTTTGTTCTAGGCAATCATTGGATATGCTAGAAATATCAATCAAAATTCCTTAAAATCAGACTCATATCGTCTTGGAAAATGATGCAAGAGATAATGTGTCTATGAATAAACTGCTCATGGCTGGAACTTTTTTTGACAACAGGTCTACTCGATCAGGGCTTTCATTGGGTAAAACAGCAACTTAAATGCAGCAATATAATCTATGTGAGTTTATTGTCTTGTAGTATACATGTTGTATTGAGTTACGACCAAGATTCCTAAAAATTCAACAGACTCCTAAAAGTATTGCAATCAAGTGTCAGATGACAGGTACCATTTTCAAACATCTAGTGTCAATGGGGGTGGGGGCTCGAGAGGACCAACACATCCTCCACACACGCACGCGCTTCCGCACGCGAAATCAGAAACGTGCGTGTGTGAAACAAGCTTCTATCTCAAGAGCAGATCTTAGTGGTCGGTAACGAATAAGTGACATTACAGTACCATGAGCCGCCGCCTAAACAGGAAACACTAGATTAAAAACAAACAGATAAAGCGAAAGATGTAGAAAAAAGTGGAAGGAATGAAATAGAAAGAAAGAAAACATACCGAAAGAGCGAAAATGAGAGATAAGGAAAGAATATATTAAGATAGCAACGATTTCTTCCGCACACATCACACAGAAAATTGTATTTCATATCTAATAGCAATCTTATTTTCTTTTTTCCTTAAAATCTTAATTTTTAAAAAGTACGCTCGCGCGCGCATTATTGTTGGTATAGGGACTAGTTTCGTTATTTCCATGACAAGGCTTTTCAGGTTTAAACTCACGTTCAAAAACTATACGAAATCAAAGCGTTAAGAGATTGAAACACGTTTCAATAGATCAATGGAATATACTATACTGCAAACTGAATTATATATTTATAGTAGGATGTTGTTCTTTTAAATTTTCTCTGCAAAACTTGCTGGCACAAATTGTAAATTCAGATCGCGTCAACACTCTAGCATGCGGACACACATTTTATTCTTTTTATATATTTTTCTTTACTATAAAGTATTCTTGTGTATGTAAAACAACCATCAATATTATGAATGCAATATCGAATTCACTATCTATTTGCAGGAAATTATTTCCTTTGATGTTGATGGTATCGTCAATTGACGGACATGAATCTAGAATAAACTTTAGTACCATAAAGGTAGTACCAAAGGTGAAATGAATTATTGTTACTGCACACGTTTTGGGAGAGGAAATTAAAGGCCCAAAAGAAATTAATAGATAAAAAGAACCTTAAACCGGCACTTAATGCAGCCATTTTATCTACGTAAACTGCATGATGTCTCAAAAGAAAAAAAAAGTTCTCACACTGGTAGTTGCAGGAATTGGTGTCGGGTCACAGTGCCACTAAATCAACTTCATATGTAGGTGTGCGTGTGCTATGTCAAAAACAAGAATTACGTGGAATCCTGTTTATTATTTAAAAGAATGCTGCATCGCAAATTAGAATATGTGTAATACCATTATTGCAGTTTAACCCCTGGTTCCCCCTCATCAGGCAGATCAATGATCAAAGGTGTCCCTACTTCGACCATCCTTTTATATTTATATGTATATATATACACACACACACACACACATACATACAAAGACATAAGAGACTATGTTCTCCAATGTTTTCTTTTGTTATTATTACTAAGATGATTGGGTGTGAATTTAGGAAGTCGTGGTAAGTGAAATTTACTGAAAACATCAGAAATTCATTTATTTAAAAAAAATTTTGCAAACGGTAAAGCGATAACGCCGAGGGAGAATTTAAGTGCAAAAGTATCTCACCTATGGTTATTTTCCACATGGCGCCCTGGCCCCATAATATAATCCAAGTAGATCTCCCAACAAATATACAACCTGATATCGTTTCCCCATTTAAAAAATTTAATTCTATTAGAGCTATTGGAATTATGATAAGGTATGAAGGTCTCAATTCTAATCTTTCTTCCATAAAATGCTTAGTTTCGGCGCCTATTTAAAAATCGTGGTAAATAATCACAGGAAAGACAGAAATATAGTGAAATGAATGGAAAGATTAAGAGAGATTTTATCTAGATTTACAAATACTTAGAGAAACACTGATTTGCATTACATGTGGTTTAGATTTCAAGCGAATTCTAACAATCAATGCATACATTAACACATGCTAGTTTGAAAAGATACACAAACGTGTTATCGATATGGTGCTCGTTTGAATATTGTAGCGTACGTCTGTCCCATTTCATATAAGCCGGCCTTAATGAAGAAAAACATTTCATATTCGATAGAATGAAAAAATTATATTGATTCTTTTTTATTTTTCCCATAAAGTACAAAACCAAGGTTCTGTAGAATAAATCACAGTATATTACTGGTACAATGTATTTTATCGACCTCTAGGAAGATGAAGAATGAAGTCATCTGGCGAGATTTTAATTCGGAAAAGTGTTATCGAAATATTTTTAGATGAATGGGAAAATACGGAGAACTGTATAATCGATAATTTCTTGTTCAAAACAAAATTATAATTTGAATAGAGGAAAAAAATTAATAAAATATATATGCGTGAATTGAGGTAAAATATGATGAAAACAAAGGTTCTTACCTTACAACCGTACAAGAACCGTAATCTTTCGTCAAGCCAATCTTCAACTTTTAAACGTTTCCTAATCAAAGACATTTGATGCTGACCATACTTGGCGGTCAAGTATTTCTTTTTTTGTTCTTTAATCGCCTCTCGCTGTGTGTTGAAATTTACCGATCGGTTATGAGCTGATGATGAAGGGGATGTGGCTGAACGAGCAGCAGGGGAACGATGCTGGGAACTACTAGAATTGCTACTACCAGTGGCTACTTTGTCCAAAGAGTATGTTGTGGTCGCCATTCTTGGAGAGAAGGTCCCAACACAAGGAACCAGTCGACACTGCAAACTTTAGATTTTCAATTTGTTATGAATTATTTTAAATAATAAATAGAATCTTGAGTTCTCGTGGAAAAATGTTGGTAGCTATGAACTAATTTTATTTCTCTTCTTTCTCTCTCCGGCGTTACGTTGTCTACCTATGCCGCCCTGGGAGATGAAGCAAAAAGTTAACTTTATCTGTTAAACTAACTTTGAAATAAAAAACGAATTCAACTTCCAGTTGAGGCAGTAAATTTGGACACGTGTCCATGTAACTCTCTGTAAATTAATTAATAATCCAAAACAAGATTGTTATACCAAGCACATTTTGTCAGTTTGTAGTTATATATTCTCTGCTTGAATTACTTGATGTTCGTCAAACAATAACTGATATTTGTTTTTTTAAAGTATACATATGTGTGTGTGTATATATATATATATATATATATATAGTTATAGCAAATAATTATAACAGAATTAAAAGATACTATATACAAATTGATACTTTGATCATTAGTAACGATACCTACAATCAACAATCTGCGAGAGCCAGTTTCGACTACGCGTATATTAAAGTAGTATCACAGATTTGAGTGCTTGCTTGCTAATATAACTTAAGGTAAAATCATCAATCTCAAGAAAGTGGTGCTGGTCTACGGCGTCGGCAACAATTAGTCCACGAGAGAGTTCATAGAAGAGTTCACTAAGATCAGTCGAAATGCCGTGAGTGAGTGAAAAATCTAACACGCGACGAAAATAGACAGAATGTGTTGTTACTTACGCTTCCAGCTAGCAAACTGCTGGACGAGATAATGTTTGCTTTTATACAAAGCACAAAAACGATCGCTGCTGCTGCTGCTTCTGTTGCCTGACCTTGCATATAGACACCCCCCCCCCTCTTACTCGCTTTATCCCTTTTCTGCTTTCTCTAACACACATACACACACACACATACTCTTAACATACACGTCACTTTACTTTAGTCATTTAAAGTTACCTCCCTTGGAAGATGCTTTTACTTAAATCAGAAATTGAATTAAAATGTTATTTTCATGTGAAATAAAATGTTAATAATACTGATCTTTTTCCTATTGTGCAATAATTTCAAACCATAAAGATATGCGCAAAAAATTAAGAAACTAATTTAGTCATTTCTAGACACACACACACATTATGAGTGTGTGTGTGAGTATATATATATATCATCATCATCATCATCATCGTTTAACGTCTGCCTTCCATGCTAGCATGGGTTGGACGATTTGACTGAGAACTGGTGAAACCAGATGGCAACACCAGGCTCCAATCTGATTTGGCAGAGTTTCTACAGCTGGATGCCCTTCCTAATGCCAACCACTCCGAGAGTGTAGTGGGTGCTTTTACGTGTTGCCTGCACGAAGGCCAGTCAGGCGGTACTGGCAGAGACAAGGAAATAGGGAGATGATGTGCAGTGTTGGAAGGTGGAGAGAGAGAGAGAGAGATGGTGGTCAAAGGTACACATAGTTAGGTTCAGTATAGTTAGTTTGTGGGGGGAGGGCAAAAGTGAAGGGGAATATCAATGGTAGATATGAGAAAATGTTGAGAAAGATAGCAGATATGAGAGGGTGTTAAAAATGAGGTATAGCAGTACCCAAAAGGTAACTTAGAGGAGAGGGAAATATATCTGGAAGTAAAGAGAGGGGTAATCAGTGGAAAACAGAGAAGGGATGATATCGAAAATAAGGGAGGATGTTGAAGGAAGTGGTTCCAAGGAGTGGCAGAGGCAACAAGTAGCACAAAGAGGAAGAAGTGTGTAGATTCTGCTGTTATATGATTACAGTAACAGGATCGTCGTCGTTTAATGTCCGCTTTCCATGCTAGCATGGGTTGAACGATTTGACTGAGGACTGGTGGACCAGGAGGCGACACCAGGCTCCAATCTGATTTGGCAGCCTGGTGTCGCCGAAAGTTTTTGAAAGTTTTTTAGTAACTAAAACACCTAGCGGTGGAGCAGTTCAATTCTTATTTGAGGTGAAGAAAAAGAACAATAGAACTATATCCGTAATCAACAGAAACACTTGCCCAATCCTTGGCGAAATCAAAGTTATCAATACTCCCATTGCAACCCCATGGCAAAATCCATAGCAAAATCCATACTTGGATAGAAATTACGTTCATATATCTATCGCAAATAGATGCATCTTTTTTTATTTTTTTATTTTCTTCCTTTTACTCTCTTTAAGTCCTCACATGTATCTATGTTTGTATGTATGTGTATGTGTGTATATATATATATATATATATATATGTGTGTGTGTGTGTGTGTGTGTGTGT
>NC_068986.1:5841216-5846081 GCF_001194135.2 Octopus bimaculoides | reverse complement strand
ATATATATATATATATATATATATATATATATATATATACATTGAGTCATCCAATAAATAATACTTATTTTTCAATTGTATGAACTAAAAGTCAGCGGATGACGGGATAAACTAACTGCATCAACTTGCTAGAATAGCAGGTAGTAATTTTACCTTGTATTTATTCTTAGTGCAAGTTTTGAAGAGTGCAGTTCGATTTTAATAGTTATTTTTTAAAAAGCTATAATGTAAGTTGTAAAGGAGCATATTCAGCATATTTTGCATTATGAGTTCAATAAAGGTAGCAACACAATGGAAAGTGCGAAGAATGTTAATGTAGTATATGGGGGTCAGACAATTAGCACAAGCCAGTGTCAACGGTGGTTCCAGAAATTCCAAGCCGGAAACTACAGCCTAGATGACAAGTCTCGTCCTGGAAGATCTGTAGAGATTGACAAGGACTTCCTGCAAACTCTGTTGGTACAAAATCCCATTGTAACTGTTGAGGAACTAGCAGAGATGCTTGGATTTGATCATTCAACCATTCATTGACACCTGTTTGCCATCGGAAAAGTCAGCAAATTGGGTCAATGGGTTCCTCCAAACTTTCTTAATCTAATCGCGTGAAGGGATTCTTTGCTGTCATGTCTCACGAATTAAACTCTTTTGGACTGAATAGTGACTGGTGATGAGAAATAGGTTCTCTATAAAAATGTCAAGTGTTGAAGAGAGTGAGTGTTGTTATCTGTTTGGTGGGATATGAAAGGTTTAGTCCACTTAGAGCTTTTAAATCCAAACCAAACAATAACAAAGGAGATCTACTGCGAGCAGCTTGAGTGGCTTCAGTCAGTGCCAGAAGAAAGACAACAATCTTCGGTTTCAAGACGAAAGGTGTTCTTCCATCAGGATAATGCTCGGCCACATGCAGCAAGAAAGACATTCCAAAGGCTGGAGCATTTTGAATGGGAAATGATGCCCCACCCACCATATTTGCTGGACATTGCCACATCAGATTATCATTTATTCTGCAGTCTTCAAAATCATTTGAATGGAAAAAATATGAATTCTGTAGACAAAGTCAGAACGGTACCAGAGGAGTATTTTTCATCACGGACAAGTGAATTTTGGAAGAGGGCTCTTGCAAATCTACCAGATAGATGGAAGAGCATTGTAGGAAATGAAGAAGAGTATATTTTAGATAAGAAAAAAACTTTGTTTATTTTAATTTTGAAAAATAAGTGTAAAAAACTACATTATTTATGAGATAGTGCAATTTCTCTGATATATATGTATATATAACACCATCAGTCCAAGGAATAAGGCTAACCTTGAGCTTGCTGGAGAAGATACTTGCATGGTCACTTACAAAATCCAACCCAGAGAAATCTTGTGATCTGAGTATCCTGAATCCAGAAAGGAAAAAGCAATACAATGCCTTCAGAAGAATTCTGACAACATCCTGTAGTACAACAGTAATGCCAAACATACTATGACTCATCAAAACAGCTAGCTCAAAACATTTGACAATAACCAACTACTTGGGATGTTTAAGATGAATTTCTTCCAGAACAGCAAATATTCAAATTGCAATGGCCATTCCTTCTTTATGACTTCCCCATGATTCAGGTAGAGGTGATGGGGAGATTTGCAGTAAATTGGAAGTTGGGTGGCTACTCCCTCAAATTTCAGCTCAGTCAACCTGTACAGAAGGACCTTCAAACTCCACCTACCATCGGGGCTGAAGGAATTCAAAGCCACTAAGGTGAAACCAGTCAAGTACATTGCTACTGTCTGAGGATGAGTGTATCAGACATGTCAACAAAGCTGTAAATGGTAGTGTGGAATGAAAGCTGTGAAAGAAGATAAAATGTACTGAGGGTGCAAAGAGATTGTTGGAGTAGTCTGTGAAAGATAGACAGAACTTAGTAACTAAAACAATAAGAGGTGGAACAGTGTTCAATACCAAAGGCAAGAAAGGGCTCATAGTGCAGAGCATCTGAAAGGTAAAAGAAGACAATACAAAAACAGTAGTGCTTGCCTGACAATGATAGTGTATGCAATGGGACCAGGCACTCAAGTGACCACTGTTCTGGAGAAAATTCTGGAGTACTGACTAGGAAAAGTTGTCCTTCCTTCTATGTACTGTCACTGACCCCTTTCTAACCACAAACAACCTTAAAATCTGGGCAAAGAACAAAACCTATCCTGCAAGCTGTGTGAAGCAACTCTTCACATTCTGAACCACATTTTTGACCAGATGCCATAGAGCACTAGAAAACTCTAGAGGCTCTTAAAGAAATCGTCACATGAGTGGACCTGCAGAGAGTTAAGGCTGACAAACAACAGACGTCACCACTCAAAGGTATCAAACTCTTTAAAGAATGTGATGAGACTCCTAAGACAAAAATAGCTGTGGGAAACTTGTCTTCTATTATACATCAAGCATCTAACTGATAAATGCAAGGGAATTTGAAAGGCAAGCTCATCTTTCCAGAAGAGGTAACTGTGACATCTCTCAGATCATTCATGGTTATTCTATCCAGGAGTGCAAAACCGATCACCACAGTTGAATTCACAATGTCATTGGAGGATTAACATTTCTCACCAAAAATACCAGTACCTAGTCGATGAGGCTCAAGGCACACAGCCTCATTATCCACTGAAGTTGCTTGTAGCAGCTTCCCAGCAAGATCATTGCACTATTTCTTGTAGAAGATTAGCTTGGAACCCAAGCAACTGAAGAAAATCATGTGGAATATATCTGTGGCAGCGGAGATCAACTGAAGGTGAGTGTGGTTGACAAGAAACCAGAGATGGAACCCTTCTGTAGGTGAAAGCTGATTTATTTGCTACCCCACCCATATCTCTATATACGCACGCATATATCTACATATGCAACATCCACGCGCACACTCACAAGTACGCATATATAAAGTTCCTTGTACATGCCTATAGGTGTACAGGAAAAAAAGGGGTGGAGGGGAGAAAACAGAAAAATATATGTGGAAAAATACAAAAACATTAACCTTATAATTATGTAAAAAAAACATTAAAATAATTTAAAATATTAAAAAATATAAAAATATAAAATCCAAGTAAAAAAGACACAATATAGAAACCTATCAGTACAGTCCCATCAGCAGGTCCTATTAGTAAAAATATTAAAACATATTAAAAAATATATAAGAAATGTAAGTAATAATTATAGAGAGATAAAAAGCTTATAGACACAAAAATATAAAGCAAGTCCTATCAGTAAACTCAGGGGGACTAAAAACGTAGCAAATAGTTGGTCACATGTGGACATGATCTGAAAAGTTCAGTCTTTGAATTTAGACATGTGGTGGGGTCTAAGCTGCCTTTCCAGATGAGCCATCTTTCCATATCACATAGACTGCACCTTCCGCTGCTGCTGGTGTAAGGTTTACACTTGGCTAGGATCTTCCAATGGATGTTGTAACTGACACCTTTAACTTTTAAAGACCATATATGACTGGATAATTTTGTCATTTTTCTTTTGTCCCAGTGCCTGAAACTCAAAGTGTGATTATTGAATCTGGCCTTGAAATTACCCTCCGTGAGGCCCACGTATTTCTTCGTGGAAACTACGTCCTTAGTGGATACAGAATCTATGGTGGCCTCATAAATGATGGTTTTGAACATGCAAGCTCCATTTAGCGGGCACAAGTTTTTATCTCTGCCTGAACAGCTGGCTTCATATTGCGGCTTTTGTGTGTTGTGTGTGATTATGTTCTTAAAATTAGCAGTTGAGCTGAAACTGATTTTTAAGTTATGTCTGTTGAAGATCTTTCTATAATTATGGTTAACTGGAAAGTGTCTGTCTATCAATACCAAGAAATATCAGCCTATATTAAAGGTCACCCCCCACTACTCACCCGAAGTGAGTCAAAAGTATGTCATTTTTAATATATAGTATATTTTAGAATTTCACATAAAAATGCATGATGTTCCCACAAACCAGTTTCATAGAAGACAATTTTTCCATAATTTGATTATTACATATATAATGCATATAAAATGCTAAAAGCACACTGGAGACTGCGATGGCCAATAAAATAGAAATAAAATTTTTTAATTTATTGTTTCTGTGCATCCCAGTACCAAATGATTTATGGCCCAGTGTTGGTCTACAGTCCAGTGGTTAGAGATCCCTGCCCTAGAGGACAGTTAATACAAAAAAGATAACCATCTCTTCATACTGTTTGATGGGATTAGAAGTCTGAATTTGAATTTCTTAACACTTTCAATGTGGGAATCATCAACAAATGATTTGCTGAAGGTATGCTGAGAGATAAAAGACATCAATAAGCAATTCTGATCATCATATAATTTTAAAGAAATAAAAATTCAGCTTTAAAATATTATTGATTTTCACAAATTTTGCAACCAAGATGACATACTTAGACATTAATTTACATAACTAAAGTGTTATGCTAAATAAGAGTTTCTCATCTTCTATAATTGTCTTCTAATGATATTGAATCTTTTTCCAATGGTGACAAGCTGGCAGAACTGTTAGAATGCCAGGTAAAATGTTAAGCAGCATTTCATCCATCTTTACATTTACTCCTGCCAAGGTCAACTTAGCCTTTCATCATTTTGGGGTCAATAAAATAAGTACCAGTTGAGCACTGGTATCAATCTGACTTAATCCTTCCCCCGAAATTGCTGGCCTTGTGCCAAAAATTTGAAGCCAATATTATATCTTATCTAGTATATATAAATCACAGTATGTGCATGTATATTGACTAACACATACATAATACAGTTCTATATTTAAGAGATGAGGAATTATGTACTTTATTTACATTTGATGGATATTTGTCCTCATCTTGTTTGTTGTTAACACATTGTTTCGGCTGATA
>NC_068986.1:5839576-5841206 GCF_001194135.2 Octopus bimaculoides | reverse complement strand
TACATTTGATGGATATTTGTCCTCATCTTGTTTGTTGTTAACACATTGTTTCGGCTGATATACCCTCCAGCCTTCATCAGGTGTCTTGGGGGAAATTTCTAACCTAGGTTCTCATTTCTAAGGTATTTTTCGATGTTATTATTGTTGTTATTCAGGTCACTGCCTGGAATTGAATTCAGAATCTTGGGGTTAGTAGGCTGCGCTCTTAACCACTATGCCATATGCCCATGGGCAATTATGGAGTGAATTTTAGGGCTTATAAATCTAATATTTTCCTGTCCTTCCTTGATACCGGTTCCCATATTCTATTCATATCTGCACTCGGTCTGCTTAAGAGGTTGTTGTGTCCTAGCATATGTGCTGTTTCTTTTAGTTTTCGTATTTTCCAGTGGTGTTCTCTGTCTATTATTTTAACTTCATCCCACAGGAAGAAGTGGTCTCCATTTTTCCATACATGATCATCTATATCTGATTTATCAATATCTCCTCGTGTCACAGCTTCGCGATGTTCGTCTACCCTTATTTTGAGGGGGTGCCATGTTTCGCCTTTGTATAACCTACCACAGCTGCATGAGATGGAGTACATGCAGTTTTTGGTCATATTCTCTTCTTTTGGAGGTTTTACTCGAAGGAGATATTTACGAAGTGTTGTATTACTCTTGAATACTGTCTTGATGTCATATGGGCTGCATATCTTTTGTATCTTTTCAGAGAGGCCTTTCCTCTCTGAAAAGGTTTAGAATCAAAAGGGCCTTAGAGTCAATGCTGCAAAACCCAAAGTCCTAGTAAGTAGGAAGGTAAACACATCACAAACCCCTTCAGGTAGATGGTTATGCTCAATCTATTGACAAGGTGTAGGTAGAAACTCCATAGGATGTACCCAGTGTGAGCTATGGAGGCATAAGAGATGCAACAACATCAAAGGAAGTTTAACCGGGATGATAGCTTTTGTGTGTGGCAGATGCACAGGGATAATAAACACCGCAGATGCTCAGAAAATGGATTCCATCACATGCCAGGGGAAGAAACAAGAAGTAGTTGATAGCTTCCGCTACTTAGGCAACCAAGTTTGTAATGGGGGGGAGGGGGATGCTCTGAGAGCATTGCCACTAGAATAAGAATAGCTTGGGCAAAGTTCAGAAAGCTACTAAAGACCTAGCAAGTAAAGTGAGATCACAGCCATAGCCTATACTAGTGTCGCATAACCAGCGCATTTAAAAAGTACCATTGAATCGTTGGATGACATGCCGTGCTTGAGGAGACCTATTGAATCAAGTAAAATCAAAAATCAAATCACAATCAAATGGAAATGATATCTGTGGCCAATACCAGTGCCGCCTAACTGGCTCTTGCGCTGGTGGCATGCAATAAGCACTGTTCATGCATGGGTTGTTGCCAGTACCGCCTGACCAGCTCCCCGTGCCAGTGACACGTAAAAAGCACCATCCGAACGTGGTAGATGCCAGCTCACCCCACTCTCAGAGTGATTGGTGTAAGGAAGTGCATTCAGCTGTAGAAACATTGCCAGATCACTTTGGAGCCTGGTGAGGCCTCCTGGCTTGCCGGTCCCCAGTCAAACCGTCCAATCCATACCAGCATGGAAAATGGACATTAAATGATGATGATGATT
>NC_068986.1:5835419-5839559 GCF_001194135.2 Octopus bimaculoides | reverse complement strand
ATATATAATATAATATAATATATAATATATATGATGGGCTTCTTTCATTTTTCATCTACCAAATCCACTCATAAGGCTTTGGTCGGCCTGAGGCTATAGTGAAAGACACTTGCCCAAAGTGCCATGCAGTGGGAATGAACCCAGAACCATGTGGCTGGTAAGCAAGCTATTTACCACATTCA
The DNA here is from genome assembly GCF_001194135.2 of Octopus bimaculoides. Taxonomy (NCBI): domain Eukaryota; kingdom Metazoa; phylum Mollusca; class Cephalopoda; order Octopoda; family Octopodidae; genus Octopus; species Octopus bimaculoides. The sequence goes on along the minus strand of NC_068986.1, from coordinate 5,839,377 downwards.
CATTGCTTTGAATTAATCATGCATTATCACGTCACTTTGAGATTTTGATGAGATAGTTTATTTTTAGAATGACATTGTAGGGTAGGTGTAAGAGACCAGATCTGGCAGATTTGAACATAAAGCATGTAGCATATTTGAGCCGAATATAACCAGCTTAAATGATAAAGGTTAAACAAACCATGAGCAGGTAATAGCATTGAACAAGGTAACAAATTAAGTCTACTGCTTAAGAAGTCAGGACATAAAGAACTGGAACAAATACCACAAGGCATCCACTTTAATGCTCTGTCAATTCTGCTAAACCACCAACCTGATCTAGTACTTCATTTTACCAACCATGGAAGGAGGAAATGCTAAGTTAACTATAGTAGGATTTGAATGCTAAGCACAGAGAGTAGGAATAAACACTGTAAAGCATTTTCTCCTATACTGTAATGACAACTGATTTGCCACTTATACACATATTCAGGACTTCACCTATCAATGCAAGCATTTCTAGTATTTGTAAATAGTATTTATTTAAAGCTATCACATTACCATATCATTTCTGATCGTAAGACCTAAATAAATTATATATATATATATATATATATATATATATATATATATCATCATCATCATCATCATCATCATCATCGTTTAACATCCGCCTCCCATGCTAGCATGGGTTGGATGATTTGACTGAGGACTGGCAAACCAGAAGGCTGCACCAGGCTCCAATCTGATCTGGCTGAGTTTCTACAGCTGGATGCCCTTCCTAACACCAACCACTCCGAGAGTATAGTGGGTGCTTTTACGTGCTGCTGGCACAAGGGCCAGTCAGGCGGTACTGGCAACGGCCACGCTCAAAATGGTGTTTTTTATGTGCCACCTGCACAGGAGCCAGTCCAGCGGCACTGGCAACGGCCTTGCTCGAATGGCTTTTCACGTGCCAGTATTTTTTCACATGCTCGAATGTTTTTTCAAGTGTCAGTAAGGCAGCGCTGGTAACGATCATGCTCAAATGGTGCTATTTACATGCCACTAGCGCGGAAACAGCTACTCAGGCAATGATCACGCTAGCTTCTTTACAACATCTGGATCCTCTCAAGAACTAGGATTTGTTGGAACAAAAGTTAACTCAGTGCTCAAGAGTTTTGGACTGACTGCAAATGAGACAAAAAAAATGTTGGCAGAAAATTGTCAGAGCCACTGAGAAAGCCAATCATTACATCTGGCTCATGAGAGAGGATGAGTGATATAGCAAAAATGAGCAGTGAGGGTGGTAGAAACATCTGGCCCAGAGGTGCAACATCTAACTCAACAAACTTTGTGTTGTGTGACAATTTTGTTGCCTACATTGATCAGTGGCCCCGGGCAGCTCTGGCATCATGGTGGAAGAGGCTGAAACACCAACAGAGCTGTTTCACTGCCTGATGAGACATCAGCTCCTGCAATCAGAGATGGAGTACAGCAGCACCCTCGGCTCATGTGTCTACTGTAAATGTAATCCTTTACAACTTTTAGTTTTAAATTTTACACAACTCCAAAGCAGTGCCCTAACAGAATTGTTCTTGTGCTGGGCCAAATGCTTAGCATTATTTTTACTGATTTTACGTTCTGAGTTTAAGTTCCACCAAGACTGACTTTGCATCTCGTCCTTTTGGGGTTAATAAAATAAGTACCAGTTGAGCACTGGTGTCAATGTAATTGACTTATCCCCTTCCCCAAAATTACTGGCCTTGTACCAAAATATGAAATCAATATTAAGTAACTTGCTCTGATATCAATTTGATTACAAACACCAAACATCACACCAAAAGTAATTCACTTTCTATAATCAAGAAGACTGTTATTGCATGTATGCTCTCCCATCTGCTTGATATATCTAAAACAGTTTAGTTTAGATTCTTCAAGAGTTATCTTCCTTCTTTAGTATGCGTGGGCTGTTTTGCTAAACACATATGTGAAAGAATATATTTATTTTTATTTTCCTGTGTATTTTATTCAAATAACTCTATTTGTGTTCAAGGCATACAAGTGTATAATCGCAAAAGAAGAAATAACAAATGAATTTGAATACAATGTTTATAGATATACTAAGACATCTGTAAACATTGCATCACAATCTATTTAAAGCCATTACCATTTCCACAGTGCTGTTAAGAAATGAATGACAAAAATATCAAAATATCAAAAAATATATTTATGATTATATATGCAATTTTCCTCTTCTTTTCTCTCGACCGTTAAAAATTAAAATTTTGTTAAATAAAATTTGATTTATGGAATCGCAAAATTAAACGAAACACAATTGTTTTATTATATGTGAAAAAGATCAATTAGAATTCTTTTTTTTTTTTTTCATATTTGAACGGAACCCTGTTTTTTTTTCTTGTTTTCTTTTTTTGACTTTATATATGTGTAAAATAAATAAACAGCAAAGAAATTAATCTGTTTTCTTTTGTGACGTATGTTTGAGATTTTCTTCGAAGTTATTTTCATTCCGAAATGTCATTTCCAATAACTTCCGCTAACGCATGCTCGCGTCTCCAAAAATGGTTCCGTTCGTTGACCGTCTTGTGTAATGCTTGTCTAGTTATTGCTTATGAGTTACCTATAATTTGTCCTTTTTTTTAATTTAAAACAATGATGAAACCTCTTTTTATCTTTCCGTGTATATTTTTATACTGTTTAGCTTCAGAATTTATTGCTGAGGACTTTGAACAAGGACCTTCTATAGCTATTAGGTTGAGTAAGAGACTGGAACGATCGAAGCGGGGCCAACAGGATTTGTTGCAAAACAGTGATGCCCAGAGTGAAACACAAATACCTACGAAACAGGCAGATAATCTGCGAGGAAATATAAAAACACCCGATCAGGATAATTCGGGTACGTTATCTGTTTCTGGATCACAGGCTGAGCATGGCGTCTGCCACTATAGCAGGAATACAAGCGTCATCATCAAAACAAACAGCTCTCTGACAGCGGGAGCAAAATTCATGAAATATGCTCAGGCTGACAATAGTGCGGATTGTGCCAAGAAATGTTGTGACACAAAAGGATGTAATGAAGCTATATTCGAGAATAAGGTAAATGTGCATTATGTATATATATATATTTGTTATTTTTTTATATTGAGGATATCCCAGCACGACATCTCACACCTCTTTATAATCGAGTCAATGGGAGAGCCACTTCTTAATCGTGCGACTTGTCATGCATAACTGCCAAATCTCACTCAAAGCACACTTTTCCATTGCGTCTTAAATAAGTAAAATACACTAATAAATAAGGTATAGAAAGATGGGTTAATTACTTATATATATATATAGAGAGAGAGAGAGAGAGATAGGAGCAGTTTGCCTATGCTCGATGTAATTAATCATAAGAAAGAATAGGTGAGGTCACTAAAACAACTGTTCTGTTTGTTGAATAGGTCCAACAGCTTTTTTTTTAAGTCGTTTCATTCAGTGATATGGCGATCTTATACATATACACATTCTCTCTCTTTCTTTTCTAACGAATGTACTTGAATACATATTTTGCCCCATTCAGGGACAAAATTTAGATTATTGAAAGCTGTACAAGAATATTATAAAGTATTATCACGATCACTACTCAAACCAATGAATTAAGGCCTCTACGTAGTTGGTCGACATGCTGGAAATAACAGAAGAATCTCCTTTAAACCACGCCTTTACTGTCTTAAACAAGCAAGGCTGCATTATTAAGTAATCCAAAATATACTGCTCGAAAACGAAAGAAAAATAACCGAGTATGTTCAGGGTTAGAACACCCTTAATCATTGATCTTTTCAGTCGAAGCTGATATTGGCTACACATTATAAATTATACACTTCATTTTTTTTCGTATAAGTACATTCTTGTTTCTATGATACATAAATTCGAACTCTCTCTCTCTCTCTCTCTCTTTCTCTCTCTCTCTCTCTCTCTCTCTCTCTCTCTCTCTCTCTCT
>NC_068986.1:5827794-5835353 GCF_001194135.2 Octopus bimaculoides | reverse complement strand
TATATATATATATATATATATATATATATATATATATATATATCTATATCCCACTGTCTTTCTCTTTCATATATGCATATACACATTTATGTCATAAGAACCTGTCAGTTAATATTTCGCATCTTTTGTAATCGATCACATATGTGTTTATGTGTCTTATTACATCGCTCCCATTTTTCTGCTACTGCTAGATATGCACTTGTCCCAGAGATTCTCTCTTTCATTTTCACTAACTGTAACAAGGAAAGGAGAAATTATATGGATCCAGTTAAACATCACTAACCACCACCACTACCGCCACTTCATATTCAGAGTGAGAGAGCTTGTGTGTGTGTGAGGGAGAAAGAGAGAGAGAGAAAACATACGGAGCTTTGTGAGTGGCGTTGTTGCATAAATCTTTAATGATCAGATGTGCAATTTTCCATATTAATTTCTATTATTAACAAACATTGCCAGAACCACATACTGCAGTCATGTGTGTTCAACTATTGTTCGTAGATCTCGTCCATCCCTCAGTTGCAAGCTCGTTTTACAGTAAACTACCTGATGCTTTTTTTGTATGGACGAACCCATCTGGTTTGTGGTCTAATTAGATTTCCATTCCAGTTGTTGCTTAGCCCCTTGGTCAGTCCTGATCAAGTTGACCTATAAATCAAAGGCAATCTAACCATGACCATTTCTTCAAATTTTTTTTTCAAGCTTTGGTATACTCTGAACTATATTATCGATTTGTATCCTTTATTTTAAGGCAGTGTGGCGTGATTTTGGAGAGATTTTATTGCTATTTTAGCAGCGACCATTCTGAGGCTCTTTTGTTGACTCATTCAATCCAAGTTACAAGGCATTGTCAAATGGCGTTACTACTCGATTTCTTTTTGCAAATGATAGTCAGATGTTACATATGGAAGAAAATCATAGGTGCTTGCAACCAAGCTGCGAGTAGGCCCAATTGAGGAAATTATCTTATTTCATTTTATACTATTTTTAGCTATTTTGGTGTTTTGCATTTGTCCAGATCAGATGGCGGAAAGTGTTGTGGTAACATTCCTGCATTGTATTAGTGTATCTACGTTTTCTTAAAAAGGTTTGAATATTACATAACAGATGCTGCTGGTTGAAAGCAGGTTTTGACCATGTATTACATCCTAACATATTTTGGGGCTTTTTCATGAACATCCATATGCCTCTAAGTTGTACAGTTAGTACATATCTAACTTCATTTTGTATCTCTGGTGTGTCTGACACTTAAGTGTTTTTGCATTTACATTATGGTGACGAATCTGAGTTGACCAAAATAACAAAAGTTGAAATGTTATCATCCAGGGAACTATTAGGTAATATAGTCTTAGATACAGTGTTTGAGTAAAAAATAGCATGGTCATAGTTGGAACATCTTTCATCATAGTCAGCTTGGCCGTTGCTGACCTGTGCTCAATAAACTAACAACCTTTTTCACTTTTTTGTTGTTGTCTTGGCTTTAAGTCTCTGACTTGACGTTTGTGTCATCAGGATATTACTCCAAATATATGTTTAATTGATGTAAAAGCTTACCTGAATTCCCTTATCTCTTCTTAGGGTTTACCATATGTAACAAAGTACTAAATACTATATGGTCACAATTGTCACTAACTTCATATATTCTTAAACAAGCAATGTCATCTACCATTCTCATTCCAAAGCATTTGACTTGAATTTTCTATGTGCAATATTATAAGTGTATCTATGTATTCACACAACCAAATAGCAATAGCAGCGAAATCACTCTCAAATCAAATTTTGCCATCTTAAAAAAAATTAGCATTGGATAATGTAGATTTGGGCTGACTTGAGACTAATTAGAATCTAAAAATTTGATTAGCAACACTAGACGTTCAAACATTTCAAGAAATGCCAAATGCACATCACATCACTATCTCCTGTACAATTTATTTTCTGGAAATTTCAATTTATAAATGTCAAAATTACATTGTCAGCCATGAGCAACTGTTGACTCCCTTGGAATATTGTTTTTACCTTGAAACTGTTGAATGAAATATTGATTTTTGTATCAAGAAAAGAATCAGCTTTAAGTGAGATGTAGTTTGTGCTTGTGCCACGACAGAGTGCTATTGATGCTCTCTTCCTAATGAGATAACTAAAGAAGTTCTCAACCAAGAGCAAGCTATTGTACCTTGCATTTTTTTAACCTGAAGAAGGCTCATGATAGGACACCATGTCCTGAAGTTTGATGGTGTATGGTATAAGAGCACTAGATGTAATTGAACTGTTTGTGAGAGCCATATACAAGCCATATACAAAAATGCTGTCAGAAAGGTGAGAGCTAGAATCAAGTTCAGCTGAGAATTTAACATGCAGGTAATTCATTGTCATGGTTTGGTTCTTAGACCCCTCCTGTTTATTATTCTCTGGAATAAGAATAAGATAGAAGAAGTTCAGAGAACTATTACCTCTGTTGGCAGCAAAAGAACTCTCTCTCAGGGCAAAAGCTAGATTGTATGCTTGTGTGAGAATGGCTATGTTACATGGTAGTGAGACATGGGCTCTGACTGCAGAGGACGTACATAAACTGGAGAGGAATGAAGGTAGTAGGCTCCGTTAGATTTGCAACATCAGTGTGCATGACTGACAAAGCACAACTGTTGAGAGAAAAGTTAGGCATAAGAGGGATTAAATGTGGTAATGCAGGAGAGGAGAATGCATTGGTTTGGATGTGATGCGTAGGAGTGAAGACAACTGTATACAGAAGTGCTTGTCACTGAAAGTGGATGGTATCTGTGGAAGAGGGAGGTCCACGAAGATATGTGATGAAGTGGTAAGGACTGATCTTGGGGCTCATGGAGGAAATGACAATGGACCAAGATGTTTGGTGATATGAGGCTCTTCCTGTCCATGAAACTGAATGGTAGAAGATTTGTGTCCCACCCACATGTAACAGCACACTTTTCACCCACTCTGCCCCAAAAAACCAAACAACTCCTAGCTGCATCTTTATCTTCTTCACATTTCCTCTTCATAAACTATGATTGTTTTCCAATCTCCTTTCTTGCCCTCACTGCATCACTGCCCCCTCCCCCAACACCCACCCTATTTTTCTATCCAGGTTCTATGTTCAGATCCTTGTTACTTGTGAGTATACCCTAGCACTACACCATCTCTCTTCTGCTCTCTCTTACACTTTTGCTGCTGCCTACTCTCTCTCTCTCTCTCTCTCTCTCTCTCTCTCTCTCTCTCTCTCTCTCTCTCTCTCTCTCTCTTTCCCTTGCTCACTCTCTCTCTCCTCCTCTTGTTTTTCTTCTGACTAGGTAACCAAGTATCTCCTTCACATCAGCACACTTGTTTCTGGCCTTTTTCTTGTACTTCTCTCTCACTCTCTATCTCTTTTCTCTTTCTCTCTCACTGGGTAACCATTTACCTCCTCTGTAGCAAGACACCTATTTTTGCCTCACTATTTCTCTGTTACACTCTAACCTATCATCCTCTGACACAAGTTCCCCTCCTCAAATGCTCTGCCCCTCTCATAATTCCTTGTCTTGCGAGTTACCTGGTCACCCTGCCAGTGTTGATGTCACGTTAAAAGCATCCAGTCCACATTGTAATGTGGTTGGCATTTGGAAGGGCATCCAGCTATAAAAATCATGCTAAAATTAACCTTGCTTATGCTAGTGCCACGTAAAAAGCACTGAGTCCAATCTGCAGAGTGGTTGGTGTTAGGAAGAGCATCCAGCCGTAAAATCCCTGCCAAAACAAACACAATAGCCTAGGGTAGTTTTTTTTACCTGGCCAGCTCTTGTCAACTGTCCTGCTTCTGCATGCATGGAAGATGGACGTTAAATGATGATGATGATGAAGGAAAACCTACAATCAAGAGGCCTTCAGGAGAGAAAACAGAATTTTACTAACATCTGGAAAATGGCCATGCTCAACTTGCAGAAAAGGAGTTGGTAGGAATTACATATAATGTACCCAGTGTAAAGTATGAGTGCACAAAAGATGACAACAGTATTCATATTTAGCAGATATGCAGTAAGAGTACTCATGAATGAATTCTTTCAATTGTTTGGAAGATTACCCTGGAAATATCCTTTAAAAAAATATAGTGATTCACAGACTTTTGATGTCTCTAAAAGCTTAAACTCATCATCATCCTTTTCCAGCCTATTGTTACATGTAGATTACACCGTCTCCTAAATTGATGTTCTATAGATTTTAAAATCTGAATCAATTAAAGCTACAGTAATTCTGATTTCACCTTGTATCCCTTTATTTTCAAACCTTACGTGTTTATTATGAGTATCCTTTTCTCTCACACAATAAAATTTCTATCCTGTTCATCTAGGTTGACACTTCATCCAGTTGGCATTTTAGCTATGGCCATTTTGTCTTTATTGTCTTTTATTTAAATCCCTCTTGTCCTTAGATTTAAAACTTAAGCATGTCACCCATTGTTAAAGATTATTGAATGTTTGAAGGAGATTTGGGTTATTCCATTTTAGATTAAGGATCTATGAAGTTGTGTTTTCTTGCTCAATTATGCCAGTCTTAGTTTAACTTTCAACTTTTCTCTCACAATACAAGAAGCCGTCTTAATTCTCTGCATCATAACAGGCCTCACACTCACACACATGCACACACACACATATCAACCCTTAGTCTAATTCCCTCCCATCTGGACCAATAAAGGAACCTTGGCATGATTCTTGTTCTACTAAAAATATTTTATCATATAGGGTTATTAAACCACTTAGAATAGTTAGTACTCATGACACTTTCTTGAGCATTCAAGATTGGTGGCAGAAAGTGATCCTCAAGCAGGAGACCTCACCCAAATACTTGCAGCACATGTGTGCTGTGTTAAAGGCACCTAAGAACCTGGTAGTGGTTTTCAACCTAGCAAAGATCAAATTCTCCCACCCAAGAATCGGAATGGCCACTCCAGCAGGCTTCCACATTGATTCTACTCAGTCTTTGGTCAGTTAAACATTATGGTAGAAGACACTGGTCTAAAGTAAGCACAGTGCTGGGTTGAACATAAAATCATGTTAGTTGCAAAGTGAACTTATTAACCACAATGTGCTTTTCTTTTTTTAAGACTGTAAGGGATGATTCCCTTGCATCACTCCCTACCATCTAACAGACTTAGAGACCTCATTGACGTTTTTTATTGGTTTTCCTAGTCTGACCATCACCTAATATAATTATCTGGCAATAACATCTATTGCATTTTACTAATAGATGGAAACCCATTGTTGCTTTGTACCATTATTCATAAAACATTATATTAAGAACAAAGTAATCAAATTGTCATTAAAGGATATGTAATAAGAGATAGTTTACTTATAACCTACCACAATACAAAATCCAATCACAATTAACAACCTGGTTCATCAACTTATTGAAATTTCTAAGCTTATAACTAATCTTTAATGTCCTGCAGCGTAAGCTGTATTGTGTTCAAGCATTATTAAACTGTTTTATTTGAGTAGTGTTTATCAACAGAAATCTTGGCAAGTTTCATACAGCAATACCTCACTTCACAACCATACATTTAATAATTCCCCAGTTTAATGATTTTCTTTTTTTTTTTAAAGAAAAAAAGAAAACAACATAAAATAAAAACTCAGTTAACTGTGCAAATAAATGATAAACATTTATAATGATTGCTTTCAAAGTTTAATTACCACATGAACATAGTATATTCATATTCTCTCTACTACTCTTTCATCTTAAAACTTTTTAATTCATCCAACTTTCCAAATCATGGTAGCTGATTTCTAGCTAAAGCTATTGTGTTTTAGCATAATAAGGCTAACAAGAACAGTCACCTATCAGATAATTATAAATCTAGTGGTGGAACCCAAAATGAGATGCAAAGAAATATTCAGTAATGAATAAAAAAATAACTGGAAATATTTGATTGTTTATTATTTATGAAGTATTTAGTTAATCCAACCATTGGTTATGCTTAAATTATTATTTTATTGCACCTTATTTAACAGTTTTAAAAACTTCTTGCATCCAGTCTCATCAGCAAGAATGTACTCACCTTCCATATAATATTGTTTCTATATGAAATTTGCCTTTGACTTAATGATCTTTCACATAATGAGTAGACATTTAGAACCAATTGAATTATTAAGTCAATGTATTCCTGTACCATCAAAGTTCATCATATGGATATTTTTTTTTCTCTTGAAGCAAACAATTAGAAAAGTCCAATTATTGTTGCAATGATCAGTTATTAATTAAACCAGTTTATTTTACTGTAGATATTTTTAAAAATAAAAGAATTAATTTTCATATAAAGTTTTTTTTTTCTTTTTCTTTTACTATATAAATAAATGATTTTAGTTCATGCTTTCTGTAAATAAGAACAAATTCAAATAGCTTAATATAGTTGAAATGAAATTCCTAGTTTTCCAAATATGCTAATAAACAATCTTTGTCTAACCTTTTCCTAACCTTTTTCATATTTTAGCAGTAACTAATTCAGTAAAATTATCTAATTAATAAAATATAACCTTTATGTTGTGTTTTAGAAAGTCATTACAATGCAAATTGGAAATAAAGGAATGTAAACAAACAAAACAAAAAAAAAACTAAACTTGACATTTTCCTCTTGTTTTCCAGTATTTTGACTTCAAAAAATATCTATCAAAAGAAAATTGGGAGTTCAGTACTAATCTACATAATTATGTAGGGATGAAGGGTGCAGTATGTGCAGCTTTTTAGTGTTATCCAATTAGTGTCACACATCTCTTGCCTGTTGTTGATGGTGACATTTATTTTATTAATAAGAATAGCTTCTTTTTTCCTCAGATTTCCAGTATTCCATTCTGGGGTTTTGATGATCACCACTATATCCTATTTATAATATTTCTCCAAATGTTTTTTAACATAGGGAGCATTTACATGAATGTGTTCTTTAACACATAAAATGCAATTTGTGAATGGGGCTACCAATGTAAACTTCCCCAGATTTATTCTTTACTATGTTGTACATCGTATAAACATATGTTCACATTGTTACTAGGGTAGTTGACCAGTGTATATACATTATTGCTGTGGGTGAGGGTGGGAACTACACAGTCATCATTTTCTTAGGAATGGCCCAAAATGCACCATCTGTCCCTCCCTACTTATCATCTGACAGATTGTAACTGTGGTTCTGGCAACAAAGTGTGGCTGCTTTAGTAAGTGCTGTCACTCAAGGCGTGAACTTCAGAGCTTATTACCAAGGCAGTGTTCTTACCTGTATATACACCTCACTTGGATTCTACCACTTCTGAGGTTCCACTTGCTATGAAACATAAGTATCCTGGATTTTCCATACTCCATTCCATATCTCTTGTATTCTTTTTTGCATACTTGCCTACCGTGGAATATAAAAAGAACTTTTTCTCAGCTCATCGTTCTTTGATATAGAAAAAAAATCCGCAACCTTCCATTTCAATAAACCACTATTGTTCTTGAAAGTTGCTTTTTTTATATTCACTGCGGGTTGCTTGAAGCTAACTTTCTTCCTACACCTTGATCCCTGGATCTTACATTTATATATATAT
>NC_068986.1:5802145-5827647 GCF_001194135.2 Octopus bimaculoides | reverse complement strand
TTATGAATTGTAAGAAAAATTAGAATTAAATTTTATAATAAAAAGGTTAAATTATCATAATTGAAGATAATTTTGGAGAATAAAATTATACGCTGTTTGTCATATCCCAACAATATTACGTTATTGTTTAGCTCTGTGTCAGTCCTGATTAAGCAGACCTGTAGTCACTGGCCTTCCAGTCCTGACCACCCCATTTTTTAAATACAATATATATATATATATATATATATATATATGACTACATTATTAAATGTGTCTCTTTTTAAGATGATAGGGTAAGATTTGATAACTACTAATTGTAACAGGTCAAGACTTTCTACTATCGCTCACAATATTGTCTATTGTCTTGTTAGTGAAAGCAAAAATGGCAAAATAATATATTTTATGACAGAAGTTGTAATTGATCCATTGTGAGAAAGTAATAGCTATGTCATAGAACTTGGTTGTATACTAATAGAAGTTTTATTCTGTAGAGGCTTTGATTAGTTCTAATTAAGTACACCTATATCACATGGGTAATAAACTACTGGCTCATTAATGACTTGCCTTGTACTCAAGAAGACCCATCCTCCACAGCAGAAGTGTTAATGCTGCTCCTCCTGATAAAGGGGATTGGCCTGCAAGAGTTCTGTGTCAGTGCCAAATAAAAAGCACTCGTGTCAGTGCCAGTTACAAGTGCTTGTGCTGGTGCCACTCCAGCCATAGAAACCAAGCCAAATCAGACTGGAACCTGGTACAGTTCCCTGGATTACCTGCTCTGGTCAAAACACCCAATGCATGCCCCAGCATAGAAAACAAACATTAAAGGATGATGATGATAATGATTGGCTACATGTTTCATTATGTTAAATCCCTCAAATATAAATCAGCTATAGGAAAGTTCAATATCAGACTTTATAATCTACTAAATACATTTTAGTTATTTCATCAGTGATAGAATTTAATTAATAGACCATACTCCCACTTAAAATTAAGTTATTTAAATTCAGTTAAAAACACATTTTTTTTTTCAATAACCATTCTATCTGTATTTTTCATGCTAGTTAAGAAAGAAATAGTGACATGTGATTCCATGATATAAGACGGGCATCATCATCTTCATCAATTTTACATATTCCTTACCATGCTTACAGGTGTTGGGCAGGTCTTCTCCAACACATCTCACTATTTCTTGTGTTCCTTTGTCATCTTTTGCGAAAAGTGGTTGGTTACAGAAAGAACATCCAGCCTGTGGAACAGTGCCAAAATCATGAAATACCATATATTCTTTTCTACTCTAGGCACAATGCCAGAAATTTTGGGGGAGGGGCCAGTCGATTAGATCAACCCCAGTATGCAACTGGTACTTAATTTATCAACCCTGAAAGAATGACAGACAAAGTCGACTTCAGCGGAATTTGAACTCAGAATGTAAAGACAGATGCAATACCGCGAAGCATTTCGCTGGCAGGCTAACATTTCTGCAAGCTCACCGCCTTATGAAATACTATATATTGATAAGACAATAAAGATATATTTGACTGTTGTGTTAACCAGCTACATGGTTTATTAAGTATCTCTCCAATTGATTATTCAAGTTTTGTAAAGATTTGTGGCTTAATAATTGAGTGGTCATAAAAAACAACAGATTCTGAGATTCAAAATAAATCTGATCACAAAATATTTCATGTCTACTTTTTATAATAACAGAAGGTTTCTGGAGTATATTCTTTTAAGTTCTTATATTTATTAGTTATGTGCTCAGGTTATATGTTAGATTTTTCAATGGTTTCACAAGTAAATAGAGGTTGATACCTTTGCTTTCCTTATATTTCATTGTCATTCCTTTCATCTCTGGGACTGATCATGAAACAAATGTCTTTGAATTGACAATATAACTCACAATGTCTGAATTGTGATTAGTTTATGCATTTACTGTCATTTTACATCATTCTAATTCATTGCTTGTATTGTTATTATTTTTAAGCACAGAAAAAAAGTTCAACTTGTCTTAATATTATTGGATCCTACCCAATTCCATTCACCTTTTGTAATTACATATTCTATGGTTTTTATTACAAGTCTTTATTGTTAGTTATTGAGACCTGTTGAATGACATACTTGTGATAGTTTATTGCTGTGTTAAAAAAATAGGAAATTAAGAAAATGAACATTGAGAGGTTTTTTTTTTCCAATTACAATAAAAAGAAAATGTGAAGGAGGGTTTTTATGCACAGGCATGCGAACACATTTCAAGTGGAATAGAGTTTGGATCCATTGACAAGTCATTTGCTAATTGTTTTTGACAAGTAAGCTATAGAGATGAAATTGGGAAAAATGAACGATAAGGATTAACCCTTTTGATAACAACCCTCTTGTTTCATGATTTAAAGTATCTATATTTTATGAGAAAACTAATTCTTCATTAATGCCAGCTTAATTAATATGGAAAAGAGTTGTGTTATTATTTCATAAGAAAGAATTAACTGGTCGTATGTTGTAAACTGGAGTAAAGTAAAAAAAAAAAACATCAAGTAAATAGACAATAAAGGAAGACTGAGAGAAATAAAGAGAAATACTTTATTAATGATGATAAAAAAGGAAAACTTTTATTGTTGCTACTGATGATGATTGTGATGTGATAGATTCACTATTGTTGTTACTGGCTATGGTAGTGGTGGTGGTGGTGGTAGCAACAGTTTCACTATTACTGCTGATATGATATGGTAGATTTTATTAAAAACCACCTTAAAACAAAATACATTTCCTTTATTCTTCTGAGATTAAATTGTTCTTCATGAAAATTGCTTTATTTAATTTTTTTTCATACTATAATTTTGCAGAAGGATTACAGCTGTTACCTTTTTGACTGCGGAAATCCAAGTGTTTGTGTTTTTGCCCCACACAACAGTTACATCTCCATGAATTTCCAGCAAATGAAAGATAAAGTGGAGACATCTCACGCACACCTTGCAATCAAACATGAAAGTGAGCTGGCAGGCCTCGATAACCAAGGCTCTTCAAAGGACTCTATAGTACAAAGTACCACAACTACAACAACAACAACAACAACCCCTACTACATTCCAGCCTACTACTTTGAAAAAAAGAACAAAAATAGGTAACCAAATGTTTATATATTTTGCTATAGTTTTCTTTCTTTATTCTATGTACTTTTGCATGCTACGTAAAAGCACCCATGCAGTGGCACATAAAAGCGCTTGTGCGGAGCCACGTAAAAGTGTTTGTGCAGTACCCATGCAGTGCCATGTAAAAGTGCCCATGTGGTGCCACATAAAGTGCTCATGTGGTGCTATGTAAAAGCACCTGTGCAGTGTCACATAAAAGTGCCTGTGTAGTGCCACATAAAAGCATCCAGCACACTTTGCAAAGTGGTTGGCATTAGGAAAGGCATCCAGCCATAGAAACCAGGTCCAATCAGACTGGAATCTGGTGCAGCCCCCTGGCTTGCTAGCTCTGGTCACACCATCCAACCCATGCCAGCATGGACAACACATGTTAAATGATGATGATGATGATTGGTTTCAAATTTTGGCACGAGTCCAGCAAATTTGGGGGAGGAGGTAAGTCAATTATATTGACCCCAGTGCTCAACTGGTACTTATTTTATTGACTCTGAAAGGATGAAAGGTGAAGTTAACCATGGCAGAACTTGAACTCAGCATAAAGACAGATAAAATGCTGCTAAGTATTTTGCCTGGTGTGCTAACAATTCTGCTACTGTTTTTTTTTTTTTTTTTTGCATTTATACAACATTCTCAAGGAATTGTCAAGGCCCTCTCTTAACCCTTTTGATACCTATCTACATCTGATAGATTCCATGATACAAAACTGTCTGTTTTAAAGTGTTCATATTTAAATATAAAATTTCTGTCATGATTTTAGTTAAGAACCTTTGTGCTAGAATTTTGCTCCAAACTGCAGCATACATATATATATGAGTATGTGTGTGTGTATCGCCAATGGGAATAAAAAAGTATGCTGACTGAAAATACTTTGCAGTATCTAGTCTCACATTAGTTTCCTTGTGTACACCTACTTAACTGTACCTTTCATCTGCTCCCCTGTTTGATAAAATGCATCAGAAAAGAAGTTTTGCCTATGTTCAGCATCGTGAGGACCAAAGAACTGAAGTATTTTGGATTGCAAGACAGTGTGTGAGAGAAAATTGTGATGTCATAGGAGAGAAATGTGTCTGCATGGATGATGGTGCACTTGCTTTTAATGAGTCTGCAAAGAAAGAGGCTTGGAGATACCATTATGAAAGACTGCTGAACATAGAGAATTAATGGGAAGAGGAGAGTTTGCCAATTGAGGAACCAGCTACCCTAATCAACAGTACCCTGGTAGAAAAAGCAATTAAGGATATCAAGACAGGGAAAACCCCTAGCCCATCAGGAATCACTACTGAGATGCTTAAAATATCTGGTGGTGTGGGTTATGGTCTAGTCACCCATATTGTAAATCAGATGGCTCATGAAGGAGTCATACCCAATGACTGGTGTAGCAGCAC
Source organism: Octopus bimaculoides (assembly GCF_001194135.2). Lineage (NCBI taxonomy): Eukaryota > Metazoa > Mollusca > Cephalopoda > Octopoda > Octopodidae > Octopus > Octopus bimaculoides. The sequence goes on along the minus strand of NC_068986.1, from coordinate 5,823,135 downwards.
CATAGTCAACTGCTGAAAAGGTAAAGGTAATACCTTAGATAGAAATAATTACAGAGGTATCAAATTGTTGGATCAGGTTATCAAAATTGCAGAGAGAGTCATAGCTAATTAGGTAGAGAATTAGTCTAGATGAGATGCAGTTTGGTTTTGCATCAGATAGAAGCACCAATGATGCTAGATTTCTGGTAAGGCAACTTCAGGAGAAATACCTGCCTTGTACAGGGATACTATCAGTAAGGTGAGGGTGGGCAACAAGTACAGCAAAGAATTCAGGATACAAGTAGGGGTTCACCATAGTCCTTCAAGCAATAACAGGAATTCAAGACAGGCTGCCCTTGGGAGCTCCTCTATGCTGACGACCTTGGTCTTATAGCTGAATCACTACCTGAACTAGAGAAGTTCCAGATATGGAAGCAGGGTCTAGAATCAAAGGGCCTTAGAGTTAACCTAGCAAAAACCAAAGTCATAGTAAGTAGGAAGGTAGACAAATCGCAAATCCCTTCTGGTAGATGGCCCTGCTTAATCTGTAGAAAAGGTGTAGGTAGAAACTTCATCAGATGCACTTGGTGTAAGCTTTGGACACATAAAAGGTGCAGCAACATCAGAAGAAGGTTAACAGGGAAACTAAATTTTGTATGTGGACGGTGCACAGGTACAATAAATGCTGAAAATGCGCTGAAAATAGATTCCATCAACTACCAGTGGGGCAAGCTAGAGGTAGTAGATCGCTTCCATTATCTAGGTGACCAAGTTAGTAGTGGAGGTGGATGGTCCAAGAGCGTAGCTGTGAGAATAAGATTAGGCTGGGCAAAGTTCAGATAGCTCCTACCTCTGCTAGCAACAAAGGGCCTCTCTCTCAAAGTGAAAGGAGATTGTTTGATGCCTGTGTGCGAACAGCTATGCTGGATGGCAGTGAAATATGGGCCATGACAGCCGAGGACATGTGTAGGCTTGAAAGAAATGAAGCCACTCAGCTTCACTTGATGTGCAATGTCAGTGTGCATGTTCAACAGAGTGTAAGTATCATGAGAGAAAAGTTAGGCATAAGAAGAACCAGATGTGGTGTACAAGAGAAACGACTGTGCTGGTATGGTTATGTGATGTATATGGATGAGGACAGCTGTGTAAATAAGTGTCAGTCTCTAACTGTGGGGTGAACCTGTGGTAGACGTAGACCCAGGAAGACGAGGTGGTGAAGCATGACCTTCGAACTTTAAGCTTCACAGAGGCAGTGACTGATGACTGAGGCCTTAGTGATATGCTGTGCTTGAGAGGACTTGTCAAGCCAAATGCACCCGTGCTAGTGGCATGTGAAGATCATCTTTTGAACTTTGGGCTTCACGGACGCAAAGTGGCTGAGTTCCTTTCAAGTGTTGGGCCTGATGGAAGCAAAGTGGCTGAGTTCCTTTTGAGTGTTCGGCTTCCCAGAGGCAAGTTGGCTGAGTTCCCTTTGAGTGTTGGGTTTCACGAAGGCAATGACAAAGACCTTTGGCATTATGTTGTGCTTGGGAAGACCCATCAAGCCAAGCAAAATCGCAGTCATGGCAGATACCAGTGTCACACAAATTGGCACGTAAACACACCCTTGTGTCTTGCAAATGGCACGTGAAAGCACCCATTACACTCTCAGAGTGGTTGGCATTAGGAAGGGCGTCCAGCCGTAGAAAACCATGCCAAATCAGACTGGTACAACCTTCTAGCATGCGAGCCCAGTCAAACCGTCCAACCCATGGCAGCATGGACAACAGATGATGAGCTTATTTCTTGAAAAAGCTACCCTGTCTGATCTCGTGTATCCTCTCTTAAAATAATAGCATATGCTTTAAGGGAGATTTGGTTGTGATCTCTAACAGATTGACTGTCCACAGAGAGGCTCCCTCAAAACCTCATTTAATTGCAAATAAAACCACATTATGCAGAAGTTATCTCTTGTTCTACCATACACAGTTACTTCAATCACCTCACATCAGGATGTATAAAGGCTGTCAACTTCCTCACAGTAAGAAAACTTGAAAAAGGCTATGGCCTCTCTTTCTTCCATCCTAAATTATTTATATTACAAGAAAAACAAGCATTTATATTGTTCTTTTCTTGTTATGTTTTGTTTTTCCTGTTTTGCTTATGTTCAGTTTGGTGGACATGGTGTTTTTTTATACACTATATTTATTCATGTCACTATTTAATGTATGTTTAATTTGATATAAATATTTTTTATACACCATATTTATTGATATCCCCATTTAGTGTTTTATACACCACACTGCCATTTTTACATTTTTAATTAAAATGGATTTGTGCAATATTTCTATTTTAGTGTCTCTTGATGATGTGTGTACACCAGCAGATAAATGTGAAGACAGACATGCAGAATGTATCCAAGGGAAATGTAGGTGTCAGGAGGGCTATATCATCAAATATGGAATTTGCAGTGAGTATCTCTTTTCAATTCAATTTTGCTATCAAGATTCATGACTTGAAATATTTATAGGGAATAATTTCTTGGAACGAAAGAAAAATTACCATAATTTGTTTGCTTTTTAAATATCGGTCTTTTTTATTTTTATTGTAGTTATCACTGTTTTTTGTTATTTAGCCCCTGGTCATTTCTGACTGAGCAGACTTATGATAAACAGTTGCTTCCATTCATGACCATCCTAGTCTTCTCTCAGGCATTGCAGATCAAAGACTACATTTTTCAGTGTATCTCTTTCTTTTCAAGACGGTAGGGGATAAAGAGGGACATGTGCTGCTATTTCTAACAGATCGAATGGCTATGTAGTGATACTCACATTGGTTCAATAAATATCTTTATTCTTAGACAGAATGGCTGATTAGCAGTTTTATGGGATTTTCCTGATCTAATTAGTAGTTTTATAGGACTTTCCTGGTTTGATTAGCAGCATTGTAGGACTTTCCTGGCTTGGTTAGTGTTCTTATGAAACCCTCCTGATGTAATATGTGGACTTATGAAACTCTTTTGGTGTGGTTAGTGGTCTTACAGGTATTTTCTTGGTCTATAAGGGCAAAATATTCTGTAACATTTGTAAGATTGTTAATTAGCTTTCATGTTTATCTGCAGTTGACACAACATTATTATTTAGAGTTCCTCAAATCTTGGAATATTCTTTTTAATTTCCTTGATTTTGGTTTTTCTAGAATCTTCACTGTTTTCCTTAAGGTACCAATAAAGGCCTACCAGCAGATAGTTAGAGATTTAAGTATGGAGAAGATACTTTTTAGCTGGCTTGTAATGTCTTATTGTCTTCTGAAGTTCATTATAGTTTGTATACCACTGTATGATTAGATTTTTTCATTACTGGCAACAAGAATATCTGTAACGATGTTACATCCTTATCTCTCTGCGATTGTAGAAAAGAACTTCAATAAAAACAAATTAAACTATAAAGATTCTAGAAATGACTGAACTTAACTGCAAATACATTTCTGTTTTTAATATCGGAAACAATATCTGCTCTGAATTGGTTCCTTATTAATCACAGTTCTCTCAGATCCTATATTATTTTCTGTCTAACATCATAAATTCATATTTATCTTGGCTATCTTAAGTTACAGTCCAATCTTTCCAAAATATCTTAATTTTCTGCTGCTAGTTTGAATAAACTTGTTTTTATCTAGGTCACTTTGAAGACACCATTGTGATTAGTTAAACAAGTATGGTTGAACTTATGACTCATTATATTGTGCCTATTTGGCTGAAAAATATTCACTGTTACTCTTCTACAGTTAAATAATAGTTAGATTGTTATGTGGCTGTTACAAAATACATATCACTGCTCACATTGAAAAGTGAATGTGTGTGTTATTTTTTAATCATGCACCTATCACAGCATGTAGTAGATTAATGGTTCTCAAACTGTCAAATACCAACCCTAGCCACCTACCAAGATGTTAATGAAATTTTTTGCCCACTCCTCTTTTTATGATGAGAAGACAAAATAGAGTTCATTAACTAAGAGAAATGTCATTGAAAAGGTTGGAAATAGCAACGAAAGAGATTTGGACAAAAAAAAAAAAAAAATCAGACAATCGATTAGTTAATTGGATATTTAACCAATTGACTGATAATGAAGGAGTGGAATTGAACCAGTGTGTGTTATTAATATTGGCATAATGACCTTCCCTAGACACAACAAAGTTTTTTTTTGTTTGTTTTAGTCTTTTAATTAGGAAGGTAGTATCCATGATACTTTACAGGGCTCTTCAAGACTAGTGGGAAGGAGGGAGGAAGGTATCTTCAAAGTGGGCACCTGGCCTAAATGCTTGCAATAGAGTGGACTCCACTAAAGGCACCCAAGGGGCCAGGTTGGGGGTGTTAGAGCAGGTAATGAATTAAGTCTAGTTTTCATGTAGGCTGTGTCAGGATTTGAATTCAGAATGCAAAAGACTGGAAGAAATACCATAAGGTTTCTCACCCAACACCTTAACAGTTCTAGACTGGTACTTTTCCATTGACTCTGGAAAAAAAGCAAAGCAAGGTTGACCTTGGTTCTATTTAAACTCAGAAAGTTGGAGCAAATACTCTGCAGCTCTAATGACTTTGCCAGTTCTACATTCATATTATTGGTCTTCCTTCACTGTGAGGCTGGACAAGTTTTAAAAGTTTAAAACTATCTCCTCTACTGCACTTGTTTCTGTCCCTCTATAATTTTTTTTTAACTTCTCATTACCTGGCATAAAACTACCTTCATTAATACCCCTTCCCCCAGTTGAGGGGTCTTGTCTTGAAAATTACTTGTGGACTTCACTTGTGTTGGTGCCATGCAAAAGGCACTCACTACACTCTGTGAAGCAGTTGACATTAGGAAGGGCATCCAGCCATATAAACCCTGCTAAAGCAAATATTGGAGCTTGGTGCAGTCAACTGGCATGTTGGTTCCTGTCAAATCATCCAGCCCATGCTAATATAGAAAATGGATATTAAAAATGATAATAATGGCAATTAATCAGCTTCTTTCTCTATCTTCTTGAACCCCAACATTCACTCACAGATAGGGGCTGGCCCCTTCTCTGTGAGAAACACTGAAATAGACATTTTTTTTTCCTCTGGTAGAAATTCTTTGTTAATTGACTTAATGGGTGAAATAAACTTAAAATTGAAAATAGATTTATATTTGGTTGAGCAAAATACATTTTAACCAGTTACATTTTACAGGAGAATATTTTTGCTAATGATGAAAAGTTATATTATTATTGCTTATATTTTTAGGAAGACAATGTGACAAACATCATTTTGAGTGTGAGGAAAGAGGTTCTAAGAGTATTGGTGTAGAATGCATTGAACTGGCAAATGTTTGTGATGGAATACCTCAATGTGGTGATGGTTCAGATGAGTTTGGATGTTCTTCTAATGGTAAATATTTTCTTTCTTATTTTTGCCTCTTCATTTTTGCCTTAGTTTAGCTAAACTAATGTCAAAGTGCTTTCTCGTATCATGTTACTTTTTTTATTTATTCATTTTTTCCTTTTATCATTCTCTAAAACTGTTTGTTTTTTATTGTTATATATTGTAAATATTTTGTTTGTTTTCTTATTTTTTTAACTTTAATTTGAACTTAAAATGGAATGTTGCATGCTGATGCATTCTGAGAATGTAACAGAACCACTGGTTATAACTATCTTCCATTTCCTCTTTCAGTATTTGTATTTAAATGTTATTATTATTATTTTGTGCCCTTGTGGCAAGTAAAGGAATCATTATTATAATTATTTTGAAAAATTTTATTTTTCTTCTTCATCCCTCCCTTCAGAAATTATGATTAATTTTTTTTTTTAAATTTACAACCAAATGTATATTTTTGTAAATTTAGTTTCAAATATATCTTAATTTCTACAATTCCTACTTCTTTATGTAGTTTACAAATCCATCTTGTCAGCATCATTACTATCATCATCATGATCGTATTTTAAACATCAGTTTGTTTTTTTCTCATGAACTACATAAGTCTGTAGTACAACATATCACTACTTTTCTCAGTTTAGTTTCATCTTCTGTGTAAGGCTCATCAATAGATCTAACTTTCATCACTTCCTCTCATGTCCTGCTCCAAGATCATATGTTATAATCAATAACATAAGTGATATCATGATCCAAATTGAAGACTGTAATATTTCAATTTTAGATACCATTTATCTCATTTTTCCTTATATATTTATTTCTTCAAATATTGTTTTTATCTTTATTTTAATTTATTTTTAATAAATTCCTTCTGTTATTTGTATCCTTGATAAATTATTATTCATACAAAAAAAAAAAAATAACCACCTTGAATTGCTTTAATCCTCATCCCTTTCTTTTTAAAGTCTGTCATCTAGTTTTAATTTCCAGATGAAACTGTTTCCTTCTGATTATATTGCTTATGCTTTTAACAATGATGTGAATGTTACAACTCCAAATTTCATCTCATCTAAAATTCTCAGGCTTCACTTTTATGTAAAAAGCACAATTATTATAATATTCTATTTTTCAACTACTGCAATAAAATAATTACATTAAGTAAGTTTAATGATATGTTTGAGATGCAAAATAAATTACTACATTTTAATGCAATAAAATTCAATATAACAAACGAGGTACAATTTTCTGTAATGAAGCTCTTAAATTATATCAAATAAGTAGATATATTTCTTTGCAAATCCTAACTAGTAATAAAATTTAAATTATCCTCATAACATATCATTTTTGATATTTACAAATAATAGCTCATGTTATATTTACAGGACCAAGCTGTAACTCACATGACATATGCCATATATATTTCATTTATAGTTATCTATTTGCTTACATTACTTACGCCTAGTAGTGGAGTTGACACTGATAGTAAAGAGCTATATAATATTTTTTTAAATATCAGTGCCTCATGCCAGAATCAATTTTGCTTTGACTCTGTTAAAATATGTTCATGCACTGTACTACTGTTGAGAAAATTAACTCTAAAAAGACCTTAAGCTTTAAGAAGTAATCAAATTAGTTGGATTATAGACTATTTTCTTGCATATGGTATGTTCCTTTCAGCTTTAAACTTATAGCTAAAATTTTTAAAAATTTCCTCTACACCCCAACTATTAAACTGAATTCTTTGATCATTAAAAAGTTACAAATTTCATAATTTGTATTTAAAACAACCCTATGTTTTTAAAGCACTTTTTATAAAACTTTGAAGGTTGTTTTAGAGATTGAATTCATAGTAGATGTTAGATATGTTTTGTCTCTTAAGATTAGAAAATGAAATGAAAATAAAAAGAAAGCTAATACCATAAAATGGTTCATATCACTTTAAAATGATTTATTTCAAAATTGTTTATGAATCATCCTCTGTGATATACTAAATTATTTTGAGTTTTATCAATATTAATTTCTAAATTATATTTCTGAATGTTCATTTTGTGGTAATATTTTTTTCTTTGTACTTATATTAAAATAAAAGCATACAGTTTTGTCAATTGCGAAGAGTTATTCAGTGTTATTTGAAATTGTTTTGCTGCTTTGAAGCAAAGGCGGTACTTATAGTTTAACAAATGTCTTGTTTATTTATCTTGGCATTAACATGAAATTTTTCGATGATTTGTTCAGCATTCAAAGATGGAAGTCAAAATGAAATTCTTTACCAAGTGGATGCTAATCCCAAGAAAATGCCTACTGCTAAGTTCAGAAAAATAAAATTGAAACCAGTCGGTCCTAGTGTATCTCAGCATGATGAAAGCAGTAATAAACTATTAAAACAGAAAGGTCAGTTACCAATAGCTAAGTATAATACTGAAACTATGATAAAAAAGGACAAACCAAAAGAAGCATTACTCAATCCAAAAGAATTTGCAACTTCAAATCCACCTGTTGCTCAGAGAGGTAAAGGACAACAATTTTCTAATCATAACACCAACATGAATCAAGGTTGGGTTAAAAGTGATGGCTCTAAGGATTTACTTCAAGAAAATGATGGAAATTCAAAGAAACTCTCTCTCAGTGAAGATATAATTCAGCCTTCATCACGAGAGACTGACAGACACAGAGCAAATTCAGCTTCTTCAAATAGAATATGGAATCAAAATCAGCTATCACAATATCAAAAACATCCTGATGTGAACCCTCAGTATGTTGGCAATAGAAATTTCATATCAAATTACCCAAGCCAACACCAGCAGTTAGGCATAAACCAAGTTGATAATCAAGGTTTTGTAGGATCAGGACATAAACCATCTGGTCTGATTGCTGAAGAAAATCAAAAGTTTGCTATAAACCAACCAAAGTCTTACAATAGACTCAATGGTGATTCTCAAGAGGAGTTGCTTTCTGGAGCTAATAATCAAGTTCAGTTACCACAAAGATCAAGACAGCGCTATCAAACTGCTAACCAGAATTATATGGACAGTCAGTATATTTCAGACAATAGTCAGTTTCCTCAGAAACAGAACTTGTATGGTTATTCGGGAAATAACTATGCTTACCAACAAAAGGTAGCTGCTACTTATAATAATGGTTATCCTGTTCTTCAACCTCAAAATTCTGGTATTAACCAAGATGGTGTCAACTATGTCCAGAATACAGCACAGGCTTACAATTGGGGTGACTACCCCAATGATTACATGTACACAGACCAAAATTCAGACTACAGTAATTTGGCTGCCAACACAGCTCAAGGTTATCAGTATGCACCAGGTACTAACTGCTCTAACCTCTTTCTTCTCTTTCTTCTTCTTTACTTCAAAAACATCATACTTAGATTGGCAGAAAGAACATTTACATATATTTAATTGATTCCTATTAATTTTTTTTTTTTGTGTATACATTATATTTGATTCCTTTTATTTTGAATAGTACCAAACAATGCTGGAAAAGAGGATTGTCACTGTCTTCCATTAAACTGGGTGTTTTAGATTAATTTTCAATGTACTCCATGTTTTATTTTGATTTCCTTTATAAAATATGTTTGAAGAATTTTTACAAAGTTTGTCTTACCGTAAATCTTAGCTGCTAAAAGGAACTTTTATTGTTGTTTGGCTCTTTTGTGATATGTTCTTCATAATCATTTCCTAAATTTCACTCTTTTTTTTTTCTTTTTTTTTTGGTTACATTATAGGCTCTTTCAAGAATGGATTTATATGATATGAATTATTAAGAAAATTTTACTGTCTTATGTCTCTAATATTTGAAAAATTATTCTGGCATGAAAAATATTTATTATTTAGTTCATCCTTAAAAATATATTATTCTAATAATCTGTAATCAATCCCTTACTATAACATTTTTTTCTTTTTCTCATTAAGTTAAGGATTTAGTCAGTGTGGGAGGGACAGTACTCATGACTTTGTTCAGGGCTTCCAAGATTGAAAGGAAGAAGTCTTCTTCAGACTGGAGACCTGGCCCAAATGTTTACATCAGAATGGACTCCACTAAAGACACCCAAGGTCGGGTGGTGGTGGTGGTGGGGGAAGCCAGCTGATAGATTAATTCTATGACCCATGAGCAGGAACAATCCTTCTGATAGCCTTCCAAAGTTGCATTAAAACAGTGATGTACTAGATGAGCTATAAACCAGATGTGATCCACACAAAATTCTTAGTGGGTCACAGTGACATTTGCATATTTAGCACAACATTGTAACATGAGTTTTTTGTAATCATGCGCTTTAATTTGTTAGAAAAATATTGAATCAAGAGTTTGATCATCATTGTGTTACTTAATTTTACTTAATTTGATATTTGTATTCATCGTTTATGGATAAAGGTGGGAATTTTTTTTTAATTTGAATTAAATTCATATTTCATTATTGGTTTTTGGCTTTATTTAGTTTACATTGGGTGGGCCATGGATGATTTAAGATTATTGTCGAGCATGCCCCCCCCCCCTCCAAAAAAATAAATAGATAATATATCACTGAAATAGAAGAATACTTTATCCTTGTCCCAGGGGCTGTTCAATGGAACCTCACTAGAGACCTCATCTCCATGTAGTCATTCAAAGGAGGATACATTTTCTCATTTCCTATTCCAGGCTCATTGAAGAATTTGTGCACTGCACTTAAGGGTTACTGTCTGTGTCCCTGATGCCTATGTAAGATTAACTATGTCCACCATGTACCTTTTTATAATTAAATAAGCTGACCTGTGTGAGTTGTGTTGACCATAGACACAATGTAGCATTAGTGATGCAATAGTTAATGAGGTCCTATCAATTAAGCCAGTAGTTAAAAGGAACATCGAATAATTTACACATCTACTATTTACACATCATCTTCATCATCATCATCATAATGTCTACTTTTCCGTACTCACATGGGTCAGATGGAATGTGTTGAAGCAAATTTTCTATAGCCAGTTGCCTTTTCTGTTGCCAATCCTTACCTATTTCCAGGCAAGGTAATATTTCCCGTAACCAGACATGTTTTCATGGAAGATTGGAAATGTAGGACACTGCTTGCATGACAGTGACCTTTGTTTACAACTAACGCATTAAGTCATGGCAAGGAGATCGTAACACATACATATGCATATATATATATATATATATATATATATATATATATATATACACACACATGCACGCGCGCACACACATACACACGTATGACAGGTTTCTTTCAGTTTGTCTACCAGATCTGCTCACAAGGCTTTGGTCAGCCTGGGACTATAATAGAAGATACTGACACATTATGAAGGTGCCATATGGTAGGACTGAACCCAAAGCCAAGTGGCTGGGAAGCAAACTTATTACACTGCCATGTCTTATTATAGCATTTGTTGTATAGTTATTATAAAATATTAAATAACAGTTGTAGAACATATAATTCCCTTACAGTCTTGAAATACTGCCAAATATTTTTGAGATTTCCCTTTTCAAAATTAGGACTTCACAAATCAGTGTCTTATTTTCTCACTTTCCACTGATAAAATATCAATGCTTTCTCTTTAAGTTTTGGTTACTTCATTTGTTTACATATTACTTGTTTTGTTTGTTTGTTTGTTTTTTAATCTAACCTAATGGTTATTTAGGGTTTTGCATAATTGACACTTTTAATGACACCATTTTTCTTGGCTTCTGAGTATTGACTAGAATTTTGAATAATCAAAAGAGGAAAATATTTCTCAATTTAGTAACAGTTTTTCATGAAATTTCTTGTCTTTAATTTTATTAGGTCGTCGTCTTATTTTATAAATAACATAGGATAATTAAATTAATCTGATCATATAAGTTATTGATTATCTTGTGATGGGAAGATATCTATAAATTCTATATTTTAACTGCTGAATTATATTATAATTATGAAATATTAATAAATTTTATGTACTTCTTTCGTACTATCTACTGTTGAATTTTTGGTTTTTGAGTTTCAAGAGGAGCAAACTTGAAAAATTACATTTTTCTCTCTTCTATCACTAAACATTTTTCTGCTAAAACCTTTAATTCTGCAATACACTTACTTTCATTATGAACTATTTCTATTTAGTAAATGTTTTCTTCAGCTTCATTAACCACTGAAATACAATGATATGTCATTGCATGTTTCTGTATTTTGTTTTTATTTACTATATCCATTTGTGTTTGTTTAAAATTAATAGCTTTTGTGAAACTTAGAATAATTCAGAAGTCAGTTTTGTTTTTCTTGTACCTGATGAAATACATTCAACATTTTGTTGATAATTAATTTTGCATTGCCAGTAACTGTGCATGTTAATTACCAGTGTGCTACAACTCTTATTTTAGTTGGTTTATTTTAGTTTTCCTCTTATTTTATTTACCAGCAATCCTGTTTGCCCTAAAACATCTTTACATCAGAATATTCTTCGGCATTTGAAACCTGGCTAATTCTAATTTAGTTATTTTTGTTGAAATTTTAGATACATATTTACAAATAGCTTTGCTGGATAAGAAAAGACATACATAGAAACAAATTGATACATATCAAAATAAAGCATCTTCATTTTTAATGAAATTTAAAAGTAAAATATCTTAATTCAGGATACAGTACAACTATTGAACCAGTTTGGTAAGAATGTTTTAAAAGAAAATGTAATGCAAATAAATGTAATTTGCCACAAGTAACTAAAGTTTAGACATGAAGATATTAGCATAGGATTTGTTTTCTTTTCATATTGAATATTATAAGAATCATCATTATCATCACCATCATTTAATTTCTATGTTCTGTGCTGGTGTGGGTTGAATCCATGCCAGCATGGAACATGGACTCTATTTTAATTATGAGATTAAATAACTATTTTTTGATAGACAATAGCTTATTATTTTTAACCCATTGTATCTTTTTATTTTTCACTCTGTTACCATTTCTGTACATACTAAACCAACTTACCATTACCTAATCACACCTACCCACCACCATAAATCCTATGATACTTTAAATCAGCTAAGTGGTCAGAGTTCCACCAATTTCAAGGGCTATGGAAGGGCTGGTGACCTTGTTGGTTTGAAATGACTGGAGATGTTTTTACATTGGTATGTATGTAGCAGCAAGACTGAGTAAGTGGATAAGGACAGTTTTGGAGGGTTAACTAATAATAAAAAACAAAAATGTCTCTTATTCATTACTCACAAAATATTTCAATTTAGTTTTATTGAACTATGATCATATCAAATTTAAAATGGGTACAAGTAAAGAGGTAAATTCTCAGTAAAAGGAATTTGGTAGCAAGTTTCATTTCCCAATTAAAATAACTCAAACTCTCATATTATATATGTATGTGCGTCTAACATTTGGTGTCTATGTTTTGTTTGTTTCTCTGTGGATAGTTTTAGCTAGTTTGCTGTTGCTATGAGCTTAATTTTGAGCAATTTCACTATTAACCCTTAGCACACTGCATTTTCTCTAGAATTGTTTCCCCTACCACTGCCCTGTTACTGCAGGGGAGAAAACTCATATGATAACATGATGCACCTACAATGTGCTAAAGGTTAAATGCACCTTATAATAAACACCACCTCTTTTATAGAGTGACTTTTGCATGAAATTTCCAAAGATCTATATTTATCATTGAGTTATGTTTTCTTCTTCAATTGCCTTGGAAAGTAAAACTAGAAACAAAACTAATTTGAATAACAAAAGTTAACATAAATTAGTTAACATGCAAAGTAGTTTGGTTACCAGGCTGCTAGTGTTTTTCAGTATTTACTTGTAGTTCTTTGCATTCTGATTTCAAATCCCACTGAGGTCAACTTTCATCCTTCCAAGTTCAATAAAATAAAGTATCAAGCATCAATAAAACACTGAGATCAATTTAATTTAATCTTCTAAATTAGTAGTCTTATGCTGATATTACAAATCAAATTAATCATGTTACCAATTTAGATTTGAAACTTTCAATACATTCTATTCTGTTTCCATGTGTTTTCCTCATGGGTATTTATTAAAAAAGGTTATGAACTTAAACCTTTTTTGTGATAATTATTAATTTTATAATAATGATATTGAAATAGTGTTTGGTATTGTTGGCCCACTAGGAAAATTATAAGTTCTTTTTAAAATAGTTTACCAGCATCAGATTAGCCTATTTACATGGCATTGTTTTTTTACATATTTGGTCAAATATTTATTTGGTTTTTAAACTTGTATCTTAATTATTGTCTGGGAATTTCAATAGTTAATCATAATTAAAAAGGCCTGTAATATTCTCATAGTATACAAAATGGTTAAAAATATTCATTATCTCAGAATTCCTAAATATCAGAAACTATAAATTACTTGTTTATACTGTATTTTTCTTTTTTGCTGAGTTGGTGTATTTTTGAAAATTTTATAACATATGAATAGAAGTTTATGGCAAAAAACAGTACAGTTAGTATTATTGAGAAAGAATTAATCAATATGTGTGATCAAACAGACTCTAAAGAGGTTGGTGTTGGTCTGCATTGGAAAGATATATTTGATATATATATATATATATATATATATATATATATATATTTCTGTGAGAGTTAGAGTTTGGGAAGCCAACCAAGGGATAGTACCTATCCAATATGCTGCTGGTAGTGTACCCAATTATTCATACTCAAATGCTGGTTATTGCATGGCAATCTTGCAATTGAGAGTCGTATATTGGCAGGGGTAAAAAGTGGTTTACCCTTAATTTATATGGCAAATAAGAAAAAATACATCAGCTGGTAGACATTCCAGTGTGTCTATTTATTCAAAAGTATTAGAAAGTATTAGAAGAGCACATACACATGTAGTAACTATGTGTTACACACACATGTATTAATTAATATTACAGGAAAGAGTATAAGATCAGTTCCTTATGGCCATTTCTGCCAAGAGGTAACAAAATCCTCCATGTTATCTTCATCTCTTCAGTGTTCTGTAGGGATGGGCAGATAAAGTTTGGATGATGAGTGTGCCTCTAGGTTTCTTCAGAGGGTCTAAATGGTTATGAGGGCTAATACATATAATAAACAATTAACAATAGGTACAATGCATTTGTCATTATTAAAAAGGGCAGAAAGAATAGGAGCAAATGACAAATACATTATACCTATTGTTAATTGTTTATTATATGTATTAGCCCTCATAACCATTTAGACCCTCTGAAGAAACCTAGAGGCACACTCATCATCCAAACTTTATCTGCCCATCCCTACAGAACACTGAAGAGATGGAGATAGCATGGAGGATTTCGTTGCTTCTTGGCAGAAATGGCTGTAAGGAACTGATCTTATACTCTTTCCTGTAATATTAATTAATACATATGTGTTTCTACATATCAAAAGCATGAAAGGAACATATTTACTCTCTTATAAAGTTCTTTATTACAAATAATAGCTTTCTAATATTTATTCCAGTACTTCTATTCATGCTGTGTTGTACTTTATATAATATATTCTAAGAATTCATAAATATCCATCACTGAAGAGTATGTAATGTTAGTTAACTGCACTGTTATCTGGTATCAGTTATCTAATAGCCATTGTGAAACTGATTGGTAAACTCAGCTGAAATGGATTTTTAATATTATATATGTAATGCACAACACATCATAAATCAAACTGGGTTAGATGAAACTTTTTGAGGTAGATTTTCCTGTTGGTAACCCTTATGTATAAGATATTTTCATTACATTGGTCCACATATGTTAAACTAAGGGGCTTTTGATTACTAAAAAGTGTAAGGAAACACTATTTTGTTGCTCAGGTGGTATTAGTGATAACACATGTAAATTACACTCACACACACACACACACACACACACACGCACACGCACACGCACACACACACACACACACACACACACACACGACTGGCTTCTTATCTAGTAATTCTACTCTAAAGGCATTGGACAGTCTGAAGTTATATCAGAAAATGCCAAAGTGACATGGAGTGGACATAATTGAAAGCACATACTGCATTGTTATCAGAAATTATTGATGATCTCCTATTCTTCTCATTTGAGGGAGCCCTCAATAAAAATGCAAGTGTCTAATTGTCTGCTCTTATAAATTCTTTTCTAAACCATTTTCTTTAAGTTTTGGTCATTTTGTTGTTTCTCTTATTTCATATTTTAGATTCATAATTTTTTTTTCACCCTGCTTCTAAATTATAGCATTAATTTTTGTTGTGATAAGATTTTCTGCTTTGTAACATTGGGAAAAGTCTAGAAAGTTGTTTTCTAACTGTATTTTTTTGTTTTTTATTATTGTTTTTATGTCGGTGTCTTTTTAAACTTTATCTGACCACTCTCTACCATAGAAGTGGTTGTTATTAAGTATATATTTTTTATTCCTCTTATATATATATATATATATATATATATATATATATTGAAAACCCATGGACAGTGATATTTCTCTTTTCTAACAAATCGAAAAAATTTGCCATATTTTTTGTTAATTTTAATTATTCAATTTAACTTCCATAAAGCACCTGTCATAGTGGTTTTCCAAATAACTAAATCATTTATCCTAAGAACTGCACTCAGACCATCTGGAATGAATCATTTGGTCATCTTGACCTCCTTTATATGTTCCAACCGGTCTTCTTGCTGGAAACCTGCCAGTCTAAGTATGAACACTTACTGTAACACTTTCCCCCCTAATAATAATGTATGTGCACAGGATCCTCTGTTATACTCCACTGCTGCTTCCTTACATTCACACACATGCACACATGTGTGTGTGTTGTATGTGTATATATGTGTGTGTGTGTATACGTATATATATATATATATATATGTATGTATATACGTGTGTATATGTGCATCTATGTATATATAAATATATAAATGTATGTATATACATGTATGTGTGTGTATATGTATACATATATTTGCACACACATGCACGTGTAGCCTGTCATCCCTTTTTTTTTTTTTGTTGCATGTTTATTTTACTATATTTTGTAAAAACCTTTTGTTGAAAGAAAAACTGAAGGAATTCCAATGGTAGTCCAATATTAGCAATTCTACATTTTGTTTTGTTTCCAGGTTTGTGTCTACCCTAGCTTCTGTTTCATCAGTGTTGTTATCTATTATTTATACCAAACCTTGCTCGTTTTTGTTTTCAATATTATTTTTTAATCTTAAAAATCTTCTTGTAGCCAACGTTCTTCTGTTAGCAAGTATTTTTTTTACCTATTGAAACAGCGTACTTGTCTTAAAATTCAGCTTACATCAATTTTTTTTTCTTTAATAAAAATTAACAAAAAGCTAAAATAATAATAAGAAGAAGAAGAATTCTTTCTAATTTTGGCACAAGGCTGCAATTTTGGGAGTAGGGGGCTAGTCAGTTACATTGACCCAATACTTGGTGGGTACTTTATTTTATGAACTCCAAACCCCAAAGGGATGAAATCCAAAAGTTGACTTTCATGGGATTTGAACTTAGAAGGTAAAGAACCAGAAGAAATACAGTTTTTGTGATGTGCTAACAATTCTGCCAACTCATTGCTTTAATAATGATAATAATAGCAATAATAATAATAATAATAATAATAATAATAATCCTTATTAACCACTGAGGGTTCATATAGAAGATTGGGGACAGTACAGGACTACAAAACAAGTGGAATTGGAATGTGTAAATAAAGAACAATAAAAGTCATAACCATTAAAATCTCCAGAAGAGGGAGTCTTCCAAGGGCTGCTTGTGGAAACCCCACAAAAACTGCAATCACCCTAACCTCTAGGGCAAGTGCCCTCACTTCTTAATCTGACATTGATCTAGAGCCGCGTGCTTGGAGTAGGCCCATTCACTTGGGCCATTCGCAAATAATAATCCTTTCCACTATAGGCATAAAGCATGAAATTTTGGGGAGGGGACTAGTTGGTTACATTGACCTCAGTGCTAAACTGGTACTTACTTCATTGACCCCAAAAGAATGAGTGGCAAAGTTGACTTCAATAGAATTTGAATTCAGAGTATGAAGACAGATGAAATACTGCTAAACATTTCATCCAGCATGCTAAAAATTCTGGCAGAACTTTTAGTATGCCGGATGATATTTTGAAATAGCCTTTCAAAAGTTCCTGCATAAATTATATAAATGGTCACTTAACTCTGAAGAATATTTTAGAGAACATATTACTGAATGAAAATACTCAGAGAGGCCATCTGCACGAAAAACAATAATCAAAGTAGTATTAACATATATAATGTAGTAAGCATCTAAATTCTAATCAGAAATAATTATGTGATGAAGGTAAGATAATGTTAGTCTATGGCTAATATTATTTTGATCATTCCAACAAACACAGAAGAGAGCTCTGGATATGTTTTGGTTTTATCAAACCTCATCAGTGAAACATAGACTTCACCTTATATACTGAAGTGGTACACCCACTAGATACACATACAATATTGTTTGTGTGTAGGTATGAAAATTTGCATATTCTAGATATTAAATTAACAAGAAAAATTGCATGGTGACACTGTAGTGAATATTAAAGATTGCAATTTTAAAAATTCTCTGATCACATATATTTTCAATAATATTGAGATAATTTATACTAAACTATGCTGTATTGTTTCTCTGTTTTATGTCCACTTTTCCATGTCAGTATGGATGGCTTAAATGAAGCAGCATTTTACAGCCAGATGCCCTTTCTGTCACTAACCTTTACCTGATTTTTTTCATTCCACTAATCTTGCAAAGTGCAGAGCAGTGGGAAGTATTGTCAATGGAAAATGTAAGAATTACATCAGTTTCACTCAAGCAGTGACAAGAAAAGCTGTGAAATATAAATACTTATGCACACAACACGTACAAACATACATGTACACACTCACACACACACAACAGGCTTCCTTGCAGTTCAAGGTATTGGTCACTTTGGGGTTTATAGTAGAAGACAATTGCCTGAGGTTTCATGCAGTTGAATAGAACTTAAAACCATATGGTCAAGAAGCAAACTGTGTATCCACACAGCCACGTCTGCATCTCTATTATGTAAAATAATTTAAATATCATCTATAAAAAAGGATGCAAAGTAGATTTTTTGCTCAATTGTTAGAAATTAGAAACAGTTTTTGTATCTATTTCATGTCTTGTCTATATCTCACTACATTAGTATATGGCTTCTGCAATATTACTTACTTGTAATTTCAAGCATAGATAACCAGAGATGAATAGTTATTTATCTGGAAAAGTAACTATTAAGCTGATAGATGTAATTTATATTAATGACGTGATTAAAAGACATTTTAGAAAATTGTTTTGTTTGAAATTAGCTGAATCTCCCATCTGTTCTTATTTGTTTTCAAGCATTCAGAATTTTCATGGGAAAATATTGTTTGTAAAACTGTTTTTCTGTTATTTGTATCAAGATTTTGTTGGGTCTAGGGAGAGCCAATATAATTAGCACACGCATTGGTTTAATTTCACTCCTTTATTATTTGTCAGTTGGTTAAATATCCAACTAACTAATCGATTGTTTAATTTGCTTTGTTCTTGTCTGTCAAAGTTCTTTCGATGACTCAATATTTTCCATATCATATTTATATATTTTAAAACAAAATATTAAAGTGTTCATTTAACCTTTTAGCATTTAACCCAGTCATATCCCGCCAAAATGTTCTACCTGCTTTATGTTCAAACTGGCAAGATCTCTTACACCTAAATTACAATGTCAATCTAAAAAATAACCAATCTCATCATCAAAATCTTGAAGCTACAAAATTATTTATGATTAATTCAAAACAATGTGAATAAATAAGCATACATTAGACAAAGTAACCTGAATCCTAAAGGGTTATGGACATTATTTTATAGCAAGTTTTATAGCAACAGAACATTTGCTAATGGGGAGACTCGGTATTGAAAGTAGAGTCAAATTTATAACTTTAGTTTTAAAGAGCTTTAAATTTCCCCTGATAGTTAATTCAGGTAGGCAGTTGACTTGGTGAATAAGCCATCTGGTGAAACTGAAAGTCCCAGTCCAATTGAATTTTATAATAAATTACAAACGTGTAAAGCTAACAAATATCTAGCTATACTCTACCACATTTTGACTGACTTCAAAACAACACTTTTTTTTGTATTAAATATGATGGTCTAGTTATATTTTCTATCTGATTAGCTCAACTTGACTTTTTCTTGAATATCATTGTCTTTATGATTTACATATTTGTCTTCTCATAATATTCCTTGAGTTATACTGATATTTCTCTGAGTTTGTTTTCATTTGATAATATATTTTCCATTAAAATTGATGATTTTAGCAATATTTTATTTCTATTTTGTTTCATTTTATTTACACAACTATTTTCTTTGGTAGCTATACCTTTTGTCCAAGTTCTTACATCTGAAATTTCTCAACCATTAGAAATAGTGGTAGCTGTTATTGTTGTTTAAACCCAGGCCAATCTTAATCAGTCAAAACTTGATCAAAGCTATTCCAGTAGTGACCACCCTCTTTTGTTTTTTATATCTAGAATACATTCCCCAAAGTGATAGATTATGATTTGAAGTAGATTTATCTGGTATTTCTAGGAGGTAAATTACCTGGTATTTCTGGCCGGTAAATCCTACCAGGTTAGCTTTGCTTTTTCATCCCTTTCACATTTGATAATGCACTAAGCTAGGATGATGGACTGGTTAAATCAGAAAAATTGGATAGAAATCATCCAAGTGGTAGTTTGCTATTTGTTCTAACCGGCCTACTTGTATACAAACTTAAATTGTTGTCTGGTTTAACACCACTACCAGGTCTCTGTGTGACTTTAGCATTTAGGTCCGGTGATCAATTTGATAATAGTTTGTCCCCTCCCACCAGTCTCAGAAACCCTGGAAGGGTTAGGGTAAGGGCACTGTCTTCCCTCCTGTCTAAGCAATGAAAAATATTGATCAGCTATGTAGTGGTTCCCTCATCAGTTTCTAAAAATAGTCTATGTGTGTGGAGTGTATATATATGTGTGTGTGTGTGTCTGTATGTATATATACATCATGGACTCTCCCATTGTTAGACAACGTATGAGGGTTGCTGCAATTTCTTGCTGAACAATGATACAGACAATTTGCTTATATATACATATCCAAAATTAGGGAATGGAGTAGATAGAATCCAGGCTACATATGTTTCATAGCAATCAGAACCTCAGAGGTAATAATTACAATATATATATATATATATGAAGGGCATCCTTGGCGTTAGGAAGGGCATCCAGCTGTAGAAACTCTGCCAAATCAGACTGGAACCTGGTGTTGCCATCCGGTTTCACCAGTCCTCAGTCAAATCGTCCAACCCATGCTAGCATGGAAAGCGGACATTAAACGATGATGATGATGATGATGATATATAACAAGTAGTAGAAAGATATTTCTTTTTCAGCATGTAAATACTGAACAGTATATGTATAAAGGATAAAATCCTTTTTAAGAGCAGAAAAATATGCCATCAAATTTTTCTGCTCTTAAAAAAGGATTTTATCCTTTATACATATACTGTTCAGTATTTATATGTTGAAAAAAATATATCTCTCTACTTGTTCTGCAATATATTTCAATGCTTAAAAACAAATTTATGTTTGTTTACAT
>NC_068986.1:5792935-5799801 GCF_001194135.2 Octopus bimaculoides | reverse complement strand
ATATATATATATATATATATATATATATAAGAGACTGATAAAATAAGTACCAGGCTTAAAAAATAAATACTAGGGGCAATTCATTTGACTAAAATTCCTCAAGATGGTGCCCCACCACAGCTGCAGTCTAATGACTGAAACATATAAAAGCTGTATGTCTTTTGAGTAGTAGAGTTTGCATGACGCATTGTCTGATATTTATATATGTTTTTAATTACTTTCGTTTATAAAGCCAAAGCAATGCAAGTTATATATACAGATCGATGGTTTGTACTTTTACCTTATATTTCAATATTTTGGAGTTGGGACCCCTTCTTCAGGAAATCTTCAGAGAACACACTACACAACAGAGAAGTTAACTCAAAACACCATTTCCTGAAGAAAGGATTCATAACCCTGAAATATTGAAATATGAGATAAAAGTACAGACTATCAATCTGTATTATCTTTTATAACTTGCATTGTTTTGACCTTATTAAAAAAATAATTAAAAATAATTATATATACATACATATATAAGTGAAAGTGCATGACCTAGTGGTTATGATGCTAGTCTCACAATCTTTAGGTTGTGGGTTTGAATCCAACCCAAACCAGTTAGTACATTGTCTTCTTAAGTAGGGCTCTTCATTTCACATTGCTTCAGTCTACTTAGCTGAAAATGTGTGCCAGTAGCATTCAGAGGGAATTCTTGTATTCTCAGTCACTTACATGTGATGGAAACCAAGATAGTCTCCAGCCTAGTGGGCCTACAGTCTCAAGACAGATTTTAACTTGTGCATGCATACATCTATATATATATATATAATATTACATTTTTAGTTCTGTTAAGCACAACATTGGGCTGAAAAACCTATATTTTTGTTTGCATTTTGATTTATTTTATTACTTGTTTTTTAAGTGCATATTTAATAATAGTGATTTCTTATATTAGGGGGGAAAAACTCATGGATTTATAGAGAAAAGACGTAGTCAATTAAATCACTCTCAGTGTGTGACTTTTTATTTTAATCAACACCAGCAGAATTTGAACTCAGTGTGCCAAGAACCAGACTTGGATACCATTAGACATTTAATCTGATACTTTCCTGTTACTTCACTATCTTAATAGTAATAATCTTTTCTACTGTAGACACAAGGTCTGAAATTTGTGGGGAGGGGGCTAAGGGTTAGGGTTAGGGGTGATTACATCAACCACAGTACTCTACTGGTACTTATTTCATTGATTCCAGAAGAATGAAAGATAAGCTCAACCTCGATGGAATTTGAACTCAGAATGTAAAGACATGAAATACTGCCCAGCATTTTGTCTGGTGTGCTAACAATTCTGCCTGCTCATTGTCTTATCCTTACTAATAATGATGATAATAATCCTTCCAATTATTGGCACAAGGCCTGAAACTTTGTAGGTGGGGGATAGCTGACTACACCAACCCCAATGTTGAACTGCAGTTTGTTTTATCGACCACCCCCCAGAAGGATAACAGGCAATGTTGATCGCAGCAAAATTTAAACTCAGAATGTAAAGCCAGAAGAAATGTCATGGAACATTTTGCCTAGCATGCTATTGATTCTGCCAGCTCTTCACTAATAACAACTTAGACACAAGGCCAGCAATTTTGAGGGGAGGGGTTGATTTGTGATGAAGTCTAAAAAAAACAACAATGGCATGATGAAAAAGTATTGTTCATGAAAAGATATATCTCAATGAGGTTTCTTCTTATTTCTTGAAGAATTCCCCCTCCCTATCTCTACATTATTATCAGTTTAATTCTATTAATTCCTATGGTGGGTAGGGTCTTCTAATACTGCCTCAAAAGTAACCCCTTACTTAAACACACATATAAGATATTACTGTTTTTAATTGTATTAACTTCATTGTTTTCACCCTTTACCATAAATCTGTTATAATATGACACAATGGAACATAGATTTGATTTTTCTTTTTTTCTTTTCTTATTTTCTTTTTATTTCTTTTTTGTTTTTGTTTTAACAATTTGACATTTTTATTGTGTTTTTCCCCCATCTATCAGAATTTTCTGTTTACTAATTTTTGAAATACCAATTTATTGAAAAGCAACATTTTGAACGTTTAATAAAAGTCTTATTAATTAATTAATGATACCGTTTACTGAGCTGTTTTGTTTTTTGCCTTCAAAATTTGGGAAATTGTTTCAAGTTACTTTTTACTTCATCAAAAATCAAGAAAACCTAATTAAATCTCATCAAACTTCAAATAGATTCATTTTTAAAATTAAAATTTCTATTCAATATAAGAAAAAAAAAGACATCTTGCATCAATTAAAATGACAAATAGTACATTTTTTAAACATATAATTATGATTTTATTATATAACTTTTAAAGCTGGAATTTCTCTGAAATGTACTATACATTTTAATAATATCTACTAGTACCATATTATGGTGTATCTTTTTATGCACACCTTAATCCTTCTTCAAGGTTAAATATTTATATATTACACCAAAGTATTTACAGGTTTTATACTGTAAATGTTTATTTGTCTGTTTGTTATCCTTTCATGAGCTGTCCATTTTTTTATAATCTTGAATTGGTGTATGTGTATGTTAGAGGAAAATTTCAAACAAATGTTTGTATTTTTCAGATAATGGAAGAGTAAACCAGGATCTGCACAATCTTGGAAATAGTAAGTAAAAATTTAAAACAAAATGCTAAATGATATTTGAGTTATGAGATCACCTGAAAAATTGTCACCTGAAAAATTGTCACCTGCATAGCTTTACGACAGTCATGATTCTTCAGCTGGGGCTGACTGGGATAACAATTTTTCACCTGGGATATTCTGGGGTAGTGATACTTCAGATAACAGTATCTATAGTGATTAATTTTGCAAGTGGGGTGAGAACATTGACACATTTCACCAACAGCACCAATGCTACTAACAACATTGCCACTACTAACAACAGCGCTGCTACTAATACCATCACCACCACTAACAACATCATCACTAATGCCAAGACCACTATCACCACTACCTCCAGCATCACCAACATTGGCACAACTACCAATACCATCAACAATAATACCAGGATTACTATCCCTGGTACAACTACTACAACCACCACTACCACTATTCAAAGAAATCTTTATGCCACTCTGCTAGAAACAACAGACAAATCTCCCTTAATTCACACCATAAGGATTTCTTGACGCGTAGTCCTAGATAAAGAGAAAAAGGAGATGGTCATAGCTAGAATGCCTTTGATCATAGATCTGCTTGATCAGAGCTGACCTAGGGTTAAACAGCCATGAGAAAACACATAATGCGAGGTCTGATTAATAAGTATCCAGACAGTTGCCATAGTAACAAAGCTAAAGCATGCAGAGTGAATCCACTTGGCAAAGATTGACCTTGAATTCTGCTGTGCATGCACACTAAGTTTTAACATTCTAGCTCACTTCTACTGTTTACAGCAGTGCTTGGAAGGAAGGTGTGTAGCGTGTGATCGTTGCATTGACCACGAGAGAGAAAGTTGTCATGGCAATACCTGCTCAGAGGCCTACATAAAGTTGCAGAAAGTGTATGACGAGGAGTGTTTGAGCCACACACAAGTGTACAAATGGTTCAGAGGTTTCTAAGATGGTTGAAAAAATGTTGATATTGAGAAACGTTCTGAAAGACCTGCAACTAGCAGAAATGAGGAAAACATTGCAGCTGTGAGGGGAAATTGTCAAATCACCATTTGTGAGTTATCAGAGGATGTGCAGATTATTTATAATTCAGTTCAGTCCATTATCACAGAAGATTTGGGTATGAGACATGTATCTGCCAAGTTTGTGCCAAAACTGCTTTCAGCTGACTAAAAAGACATTCAGGTTTCAGTTGCACACAATCTCTTTGATTGTGTTGAGAACAATGACAACTCTTTGAAAACTTTGCATTGGCTTCTGAGCAGGTATCGCCAAGCTTTTGGCAAAATTTGATGTAGATTCTCTGCTCTACTTTCTCTGTCATGGTCAATGCGATGATCACATGCAACACATGTTCCTTCCAAGCACTGCTGTAAACAGCGGAAATGAGCTAGATCATTAAAACTTTGTGTGCCTGCACAGCAGAGTTTAAGGTCAATCTGTTCCAAGTGGCTTCACTCTGCGTGCTTTAGCTTCATTACTGTGACAACAGTCCGGATACTTATTGATCAGACCATGTATATAGATACTGTTTTGTAATATCATAATTATTGTTGTTTCACCTTAATTTTAGAAGACACTGATCATTATTTTTATTCTTTTCTTTAAACATTCGCAGTAAAGATACATAACTTAAAAGAATAGATTTGCATTATCCTTATGGTACAAATTATATTCACTATGGATTGGGTTTGATTCTTCAGATAGAAAAGTGGGTAACAATTCTTTGAGTAGAGCAGGCTGGGCTAACAATTTTTTAGGTGGAGCAAGCTGGAATGACTATTCTTGAAGTGGAATAGACAGGGATGAAAATTCTTCATGAAGGGCAGGTTGGGGAGACAGTTTTTCAGGTGGAGCAGGCTAGGGTGAAAATTCTTCAGCTTAGAGTTAAGATTCTTCAAATGGAGTACTCTAAAGCTGATTATTCTCAGCAAGCTGAGATGTCTACTCTTCAGACAGAACAGGCTGGAATGACGAGTCTTTCAGGTAGAGCACATTTGGGTGATAATGTTCCAGGTAGAGCAAACTGGGATTAATGATTCTTCAGATAGAGTAGGCTGGGATGAAGATTCTTTGGGTAGAGCAGGTTTGGGTAACAATTCTTTGATTAGAATAGGCTTTGATAAGAATTCTTTAGGTGGAAATTCTTGAGTGACAATTCCTCAAATGATTCAAGTTACGAATAGGATATAAGATGCAAGTTCTGAATATGTGTAAGATTTGCTAATTATTAATTCTAATGCTTGAAACTTCTGTTAATATTAATATAGGAGTGTCTATTGAAAGAAAAGTTGACTGTTTTACTTTTTTTAAATTATGTCATTTGCTTTGGATGTATGCATGTTTTACTGAAGCAACACCATGGAAAAATTTGGAGAATGTATGAAACTAAAATAACTTATGATATACAAGTGAATTAAGATGTTGCCTTTTAAAAAAAAGGCTGTCACTAAATACAGTCTTATCCATAATTTAATTTAACATTTATAAATTAATTATACCAATGGTATTGATTTATTACATAGTCACAGGGCCTTGGAACTTTTATGAAGGAAAAAACAATTAGATGTTGCAGCATCATGGGTTCCTTTTTTCTTTTTTAAAAAAAATGGGAAAAGTCTTTTAAAGGAATTATAGTCAAGATATAATCCAGAGACAATTGATTTGGATTGAAGTACAATGACATTATTTAGTTAGATTAAAGGTCTACTTTGAGCATTCATGCTTGTACAGTTGGAATTTATCTGGGTCTTTAAGGCATTTAGGTTGAATGAAGACTGCACACTCCTGAACGGGATGCCAGTCCACCACAGGGTTAACCCCAAAATGTCTCTGGTACTCATTTCCAACTTAATGTACTATAATAATATAAAATGAAATGTCATCCTCAAGGGCATAAAGTACCATCCAGTTTGAGAATTGAACCCATGACTTAATGATCTATAGTCCAAAATCATAACTATTAGGTCACACAATTTCACTAGTTAGTAGATGCAGGGAAATTAATCCTGATAAAAAAAGAAAAATGTGAGAGTAAATAATATATTTAAAGATTTCTACAGAGAACCAATTCATAACTTTGATACTTTTTCTGAGATAGCCATTACCTACTAATTAGCACAAAAAATATCTCCTGTGACCAAAAATAATTCAACTTATTACAGGCAGCTCTTTACATTACTTTAGTAGTTAGAAAGGCTAGGTTATATATCTAAAAGCAATGATTTCAATCCTTGATATAACATTTAGGAAAAAAAAGGTATTATACTCACTCAGTTTAAGTAAACATCACTCTGATGTACCAGTTCTAAAACAGCATTGTAGATACCTGAATTACAGAATTATTTAATCTTTGAAGAATTAATTCTCACAAAAATATGTTAAAAGAGATTTCTGACATAGAGAAATACCTAATAATTACTATAGTGCTAGTATCTTATTATTTATTCATTCTGTGGATTAGTTTGGTTTGACTAGAGTATAAAACAGAAATAGACTTCAAATAAAAGTTTGATGGAACTTACGAAGTCTTGTGTTTAAAAATAGGTAACAGACCTTCAGACAATATCAAACAAATCCATCCAAATGGTGTTCAAGTCCACTACCAAGCTACAGAAAACAAAATTAGAGGTAAGTTGTAGTTGTTGTTGTCAATGTTGTTACTGTCATCATCATTGTTTTAACATTCATGAATTGCCATAATAACATGGACTGTCCAGATATTCAGTACATTGTCCCTTTGTCATATTAAATTCTACATCTTGTCTTCTGTGCAGTCTAATGTACTTACTCTGCTTTCTCCATGCTTGTACTCACTACTCTTTTATGCTTGTTCCCACTGCTTTTCTATGCTTGTGTTCATTGTTTCCTTCTCTGATGAATATTACACACCCAAATAGTCATACTCAATTTTTCCTTCCAAAGCCAATCTTGGTCTCTTTCATTTAACACACATCATCATCATCACTTTACATTCTCTTTCAAGGCTGGCATGGGTTGGACGTTGTTTGTGGTCTGAGTCAGTTCTATTTGGAGTTACTGCCCTCATAAACAGGTCAAAAGACCACATCACACTCATATATTTCATTTTTTGGCTTAGCTTCTATCAGTGAATAGTCTATGCCAACTACTTTACAGTACACTGTGTGCCTTTTTTTTTTTTTTTCCATGGTACCACCACTAGTGAGTCATGTCT
>NC_068986.1:5773468-5792925 GCF_001194135.2 Octopus bimaculoides | reverse complement strand
TACCACCACTAGTGAGTCATGTCCTTGATAAGACTAAAGATCCTCTCAATCTTACATTGTCTCCATTTATTTATCAATCACTTTACAGAACATATTGGGTACATCAGGGCACCAGCACTGGTGAGGTTGTCATGTTCTCAATGAGACAAGACTAAACCATTGTCTCAACCCTATGTTGTCGCC
The DNA here is from genome assembly GCF_001194135.2 of Octopus bimaculoides. Classification (NCBI taxonomy): domain Eukaryota; kingdom Metazoa; phylum Mollusca; class Cephalopoda; order Octopoda; family Octopodidae; genus Octopus; species Octopus bimaculoides. The sequence continues at coordinate 5,792,742 of NC_068986.1, read as the reverse complement.
ACTTATTCACCAACCACTTTACAGAAGTACATTTTATCATGGCACCAGCACTAGTAAGGTTGTCATGTCCCCTGTAAGATTAAAAGAGTTCTCTCAACTCAATGTTTCATTAACAAAAACGCTTTTTACAGTCTGCATTTTTCATATGAAAGGGAAACTATTTGTGTTTATCATTTACTCCAAACGCAATCCTGTTCAAGCAGATGTGTGATCCATCCAGCCTTTGGAGTATTTAGAACTGCATTATCTAAGTCCTGGAACAGTATTTAAGGGAGATTTGATTGTTATTTCTAGCTCCTTCAAATCATTGTTGTCCAGTTCTAAAATGAATATGAGTAAGCAGAAAGCAGGCTTATGATTAGAGGCATTCCAGCCATGATTAGTTTGACTTTTTTATTAGACATAGTGTACTTTGGACATCATTGCCAAATGTGTCCTTTCTAAAGACAGTAGTTGTCTTTAGCCCTAGGTTAGCCATAATTAAGCAGAATTAGTATCAATAGCATTCAAGTTACAACTATCCTATCTTTTAGGGATGTCTAAAATGACATTATTTAACGTCCTTCCTGTTTTTAAGACACCAAGGTGTAGTTTGTGAGATATTTGGCTGTTATTTCTAGCAAGCCATGTCACCCTCTTTAGCCTATTTTTAAGACAATTGCCAAAATAAGTCACCAGTTCAATGCTGATTAGTAGATTTTTTTAGAAGAGTTTATGAAACATCTCCATAAATATTGCAATCTATAATTTAAGCAGTGCTTCATGAGAGAGAGAGAGAGAGAGAGAGAGAGAGAGAACAAACTTAATAAAAAGGATTACCTCAAAACTTAAAATCACATAGGCTCCTGTGCAGGTGGCACATAAGATACACCATTTTGAGCATGGCCGTTGCCAGTACCGCCTGACTGGCCTTTGTGCCGGTGGCACATAAAAGCACCCACTACACTCTCTGAGTGGTTGGCGTTAGGAAAGGCATCCAGCTGTAGAAACTCTGCCAGATCAGATTGGACCCGGTGTAACCATCTGGTTCACCAGTCCTCAGTCAAATCATCCAACCCATGCTAGCATGGAAAGTGGATGTTAAACGATGATGATGATGATGAACAAGTTCCAATAGAATTATTTAAAATTGTGACTTCAATTTTTACTACAACTACACTTTCATAGCCCCTTTCATATAACAAGTGGTTTCCTATGGTTTATTTTTCACTCATTATTATAAGGGCCAATAACATTCAGTAGTGTTTTATGTTCACTTTTTCTACACTGTTATAGGTTGGGTGGTTTTTCTGAGGTGGTATTTTATAGCCATGTATACCCTTCCTGTTGCTAATACTTTTAGTTTTGTCTTTTAACATGCCGTGTACCTATTTGCAGTCTCAGTTATATGAAATCAAAACAGATGTGTTACACCGAGTACTTTTTTTAAATACTCAGACATCCATGCATTAAATGCCATTGTATATTTTTATTGTCATAACCTGGTATATTTTCTCATCCTTCTCCTATGATATTATAAATGAGACAACATTAAACAACATCAATGGATATCTGAAGGATTGTATTCAGTGAAAACTCTGAACAGTAATAGAGTGGATCATCAGTGATATATTCTACAATATGTATTGAGAGCTCTTTCTCTTGTTTGTTAGATTAGAAATGCATTTGTTAGAACTAAGAAAAATTGTATTAGACACTTTAGGAATGTAGGTTTCCCCGTTACATTTGGTGACATCTATAAAATAGCAAACTTCTTAGAATTACTTTAGATTTTAGTACAGGTCTCTTTAAACCTTTCAATAAGTCAAAGCAGAATCATGATTAAGTAAATCACTTCTCAAATCATCCAAAAGCTGTCATATGTTCCATAGTAAATAATGCATCTTCTCATATATCATTGCTCTCCACTAACCACATTTTTACCCAAAATGCTAGTTACTATAATGGAAGTTCTAGCTAGTGCTGGTTATTAAGAGAAATTAAGCATATCTCCCTAAATATAATGATGACAATTTCAATTATATACTGTCTGAAAGCAATAAAGTTAATAAAATTAATGAGTTGTCCTTGTGATATGTCCAATATAACTGAATAGCCACAAAACTTACATAAATGACACAGGATGGAAAAAATTGTAAATAGGCAGGGAGGAACTCAGCAATGAGTACTGTGTCATGTCTTTAATAATAATAATAATAATAATAATAATAATAACACTAATAATAGTGTTAGTAGTACTACCAATATTAATGATTATAATAATCATAAGAAAAACAACAATAATAAGATATTTAAATCAGGTAATAACATACCTGATTTGGGTAATAACATCCCTGATTTGGGGTGATAGACTTAATCCACCATTCAGTTTAATGCCATCATCTGACCCTTGAGTCCATTTGTTGCAAACACTCATGCCATGGTTTGAGAATAAATAACTTCTCCGCCCTCCTCCCACCAGTTTCAGAAGCCCTGAAAATGTCACAAGCACTACTCTTTCTCTTCTGGCTAAGGTATGGAATTCCAGTTAATAATCTATTGCAGGGGACGGGGATCTTTTTTAATCAATTACCCCAAAATATATTTATTTATGCAGACATTACCCGCTTGATTTGAAAGGGAAAGAACCCTAGATTCCTTGAATTCAAAAGGTTTATTGAATCTATTTATATGGAGACTACAATTATAAATATAAAAAGGATAAAACAAATGCAATAAAATAAATTAATATCCTCATTATAGAACAAAAGGATTTTTCTAGAAACCTTTTCACTTCAGGTTTTGGAGAAATGATGTTTCATTTTTGTTACAATTACATAAAAATTGGGACATTTTGATGCCAGAGCAATTTTGGATACAGTCTTCAGGGTCCAATTGATTACTCTGCTTTGTTTTTATGTTCATTGGAGTGGAAAATCCTTGTTTGGTGAGGTAGGTTGTTGCAAAAGGTAACTTTTTGACTGCCTCCTCATGCCAGAAGAAAAATTTCTGTCATAACAAGGAACATGTTTTTTTTATAATTTTATATATGTCTAATGTGTCCTCATTACCCACCGAGAATTTCATTTTTACCCCACTTGGGGTAATTTACCCCTGTTCACCAACCCTTGTTCTATTGTGCTATGTTAGACGTCAGTGGTAATTTACATAATTCATTTGGTGATGAAGTTTTACATCAGTCATTTAGTAGAGCAATGGAAAAGTAAGTAAAATTATAGAACAACTAGAGATAACATGGATATATCACAGAATATATTCTTTATTCTTCAGGTAAACAGCAGCAGCAACCTACCCTAAGTAAGAACATGTCACCAGATGTTAGGCCTGATGCACAAGATCATCCTAAAACAAGATTCCATACTGAGAGCAGGATGCAAGCAGCAAACACAAATACAGATTATAAAGCAGAAACTGATGGAACTGTCCATTCCAATGCAGCATCTACTGATAATGGTAACAAAGACAAAGTGAACGGTGAAAGTGAGAATGATTCTGTTGTAGCCAGCAGCAAGGAATCTACAACTACAAGATCAACAAGTTTACATCAGAATAACTCCGTTACACAGAAACCAATAAAAAGCTCAGCTAAATTCTTTGAACATTCCAACTACATTCTGAAGAAAAAGGTTGTCGTAGCAAGTCCTTCAGACAATGCACAAGGCCCTATTGTGGCCCTTGCTCTTGGACTCTCCTTCACAACTATGTTGTTAATCTTTGTTGGCTGCCGTTTGCACCGTGTGAAACGCAGACTACGCAAAGGTAGAGCTCTACATTCAAATGAAGCAGATTACCTCATCAATGGTATGTACTTGTAAGATTTGGGCCTGAAGCAAGAAGTTTGAAACTGGCAACAATGATGTCTTTTGCAGTTTATTATCCATCTTCAGTTGTATTATATAAGCTGTGAACTGTGCTACAAATTCCTTTGACATGTATGAATGGCATCCTGTAGATGTTTAACTAAAAGAATGAATGTTGATGTACATCCTTCTTCCCCTTCCCCTTGGAGATTTTGTCAAAGGATCTTCATGTTGAGAAGCAAGTTAAATTCTATATTTCTTTTGTCTCTCTCTTTTTTTCTCTCTGCATAAGACATATTGATTAGCAAACTGCATTTATGTCATTTTTTTTCCAGTAGAAACTGTATTTTTTAAAATATAATTTTGGGTATTTTTAATGATGCAAATCAAAATATAATTTTGACAAAAAAGATTATTTCTTGATTTTAAATTTTTTAAAATTTCATTTGAAAAGAAAAGAAAAATTATTATTCTTTATAAAAAAAAAATAGTTTTTATATTTTGATTTCTGTGAATGAGTATAGTTCATCAAAATAACTTTTTTTTCTTTCTTTTTATTGTATGTATCACTTAAAATATTTGAGATGAAATATTGTTAAAAAAATTTTTATTTCCTTTTTAAATTTTCAATAAATATTGATTTAGAAAAGTTGGAGAGAAAAGCCTTTAATAAAAAGGTTCACAGGATGCTTTCATGGCAGTTTAAGATCTTTCCAATGAATGACATATTAAGATGGCCTTTTGAAAATTTCTTCTTTCTAACAATCCTATTAAAGTATCGGATAAAATAATCTCTTCAAATCAATGTTGTATTTCACCATAACTGCAACAATTTCTTCAGACTTAATAGTTATTTTGTTTTTAATTAAGTTAAAATGATTAGTCATCAATTTCCTAATTGATTATCTATAGTCATGTTCTATCTGAACCAATATAATATAATATAATATATATATATATATATATATATAACAGACACACACACACATACAATCTTCTTACCAACTTTCTTCACAAATAGCCAATTTATAGGAAAATTATAGATCATTTATTTCTGCAGTATTTTAATTAGAAATGGTTGTGTTTTGGTATCAGTTTCAGCTGTTACCTTTATGCAAGAAAGCATATTGCCTAATTCTTCCTTTCATTGACTAAACTTCTATTTGTGGTAATTAACAACTTGTATATAATTAACACATTGATCCCTACAAGGGGGCATTCAATGTTAGAAGTAAATGTTTTCATACATAAAACAATTACAATATAGTTAATGTAATTTTTGATACTGTAATGCCATGTGAGTGAGTATGTTTAGTCCACTGTTTCTGAACTAATGTGAGTTACAGCTCATAAATAACAAGTAAATGCATTCGAAGAAAACCAGATAAATGCATTTCTTTTCTTCTGTATCAGCTGTGAAGTGGATTCATGGTATTTTTTTTATTTTTTGTTATCAACTTTGTTTTTAATTCTGTAAATAAAGCCCTCTTTCTTCCCACCGTTTTCATCTACTAAAACCACCTAAGATTGTTTTGCTAATGTTAAATGTGAGATTACACTAATATTTTTGGATTAGTTAACATTTGTGTTTTATTGTAGATAAAGCTTTATCTCTGTTTCTATCCTGCCTATGCAATGCTATTTACTCCATGGCTTCTCATTGTTAATAAGACCATCCACAAATTGTTCTTATTTTTATTAATTTTTAATCAATAGCTATTTTCTTTATGCTTTTCAAAATTGTTCTTTTTCCATTTCTCCATTTGTATTGGCAAAATATTTCTTGGAATTTGTTAATTAATTTTTCTTGTAGAAGAAACCTAATTCTATATCTAAAGTGAAGTAATTTCTGTCATTATACAGTGTTATTTTTGTTATCTATAAGAAAAATCTAGTCAATATGTCCTGAAATAAAAAAAATACATTAGTGACCAGCTTGTTGATAACATTATAGGGATGGGATTTCTTAAAAGTTCTTATTACATGTTAGTGAACCAAATTATAGCTAAGCAGCTTATGTAATGAAATCATATCACCTTAAAGATCATTATTTAAACTGAATTTTGTACATTTTATACTCACAGGGTTTCTTGTTTTCTCTGTATGGTGTTAATATGGTAAATACTAGCCAAGTGAGAAATTTCTAATCTCTCTCTTAACTACATTCCAATAAGTCTTTCTAACTGAGACTATCAATTGTATGGGATCTTCTTATATACAAAATTGTTTTTGTTAGTTTGTAAAACAAAGATGTCGTTATCCATAGAAACTTGTACTACATCATTCTCTTCAACCTCTTCTGTACTTGTAATAATTACATGATAGTAAATAAACTTACATGTAGGCATATGACACCATTCATGACTAAAAACTGATAGGAAATTTGGTTGCCTTTGCTTACTTATAGTGAGATTACAGACGTGACTTGATCAAATGTTTTACCCACCAAGCTTTACTACTGCTCATCCTGAGAAAATGGTAAAGATTTTATATGTGTATGTATGAATGTATGTAAATATATGTATTTAAAGGTGTCTAAGTGATTATCAAATTAAGTAGTGTTCTCTTATTAATAGATAGTGTTGAAACAACTTTTAGAGATGCTTAATGCAAACCATTGCCAGAAAGTAATTGCAGTTTTGAAAATTGTTATTTGTTCTTTGCTTATTAAGACATATTTGACAGTTTGACATTATAATTGCTGAGTGCTAATATTCAATCCATGTTTATACCAAAAAATAATTTCATACAGAAATTCTTACTACATTCCAGAATGTTCAATTTATTTATAATCTTTACCTGTGTTTTTTGTTGTTTTTTTTAACTGTACCTCCAAACATTTATAACATATTGTACAGAGACCTGTTAGTTTATTCAGCTTTGATTGTCACATTATTATGGCTTTAGATCATGTTCAATTTCTCTCTCATTGCTTGACTAAATTTAAAGTCTGATGATAAGTCTTCACAAAAAGTTTTTACAGCGTTGCTCATATGGTGTCAAGTTTAGATTTTCTGTATTGCAAAGTGTAGAAAATAAAATGTCTTCTTCCATTTGCACACTGTAAAAGTAGTATATTTTGTCAAATTTAAGTTTTAAAATATAAAAAAAAAAGAACTGCAGTAAATTTTAATTGGTTTAAATTAAACCAACATATAAATTATTAAATTACACCCAAGAAGGGAAATGATTAGGTTTGTAAAAAATACTGCATAACTTCAACTACTCCCTCCTCATATTTTGATTTGAGTTTTCTAATCGTGTGAATTCCCAAACATATTGGAAACAAAATTTTGACAATGACACATGAGCTGTAGATATGTCATTGAGCTTAGATTTAATTTGTATTGTGAAGAGATCGATCTGCTAATTTAAGAATACACCTGACTCAAACGCTTTCACTTTCACTTATTTTCACACAGACACACACACAAAATCTCAATCCACTTAGATTTTCTTTAGGATTTATATTTTGGTAATATTTCCAAATTTATTCTTATTTAGCCTGTAAGGATTAAATGAAAGTAAAAATTACAGAAAAATAATAATTATAAATAAATGCTTTAACATTTTATGAAGTCTCTAATAACTGTGGAACCAGAAATGAAAGTAACTCTTTAAACAGAACATTGATTGCTATTTGAATGTAATTTAGACAAAAGCCTATCCTAGGTTACCCTTGTTTATTATGACAATAGAAAATATTTGTTGAACTATCTAACACAGATAAACTGTGAGTTAACAGGATTAGGTAATGAACCTTAATTTTCTGTTTCCTGTCACTATATTATAACTTTAATACATTACCCACATAAATGAATATATAATAGTATGGCTTTATTAGCTGTATACTGCAACTACATTTTATACATTCCATGAACAACTTCTATTAATTTAATGTTGCAAATAAGTGTCATTTCCTTTATATTTTTCTTTTAAATTATTGTCTTTACTATTTGTTATTTCATTAGTGTTATATTATATATATACATTACTAATGATTAATATAGTGTTTGTAATTATTTTAAAGAAATTAGAAACTTTAGAAAATGATTTTCAAAATTACATATTTCTAAAAAGTGCAGTTTAAAAATACTTTTTGAATATGACAGTAATGAAGAAAATCTGTACAATGTTGAAAACCATAATTTAAGCAAAAATCATTAATGTTGTAAGACAATATAGTATGATGATTATGTCACTAATTTATTTGTTTAAGGGATTGGCAACAAGAAGGGCATCCAGCCATAAAAATACTGCCTCAAATAAGTATCTAATTCAAGCTAGCATAGAAAAATGGAGACAAAATGAATAAATTAAACTATAATGTGCCACAAATAATAAAAATTATGAACTCTTAGTTTAGATCTTTATGAAATTGCCAAAAATTGGCCCTATATAATATTTGCTAGTATATTAGATGTAAGTTTTTTTAATTTGAAGCATAACGAAAATTAAATCATTTGGGCCCCTGCAATTAATTTGAAAGGCTTTTTTTCTGGCTTTGAAGACATCATTTACAACCTTAGATGTTTCTGTCTGTTGTGTTAGTTATACATGTGTAGACATGCACACACACACTCTGATGAGTGCTCAAAACATGCAGAGTATATAGTTTATTGAAAATTAACGTCTATCCCATGACTCAAGTTTCACATGATTGCAATCTTCAGGTGAGTCTGTATTGTCTGAAGATCACAGTAACATGAAACTTAGGCTGTGAGATACATATTCAGTTTCAATAAAACTCTGTGTGTGTATGTATTTTTCACTTTTCCAAACAGTTCTATATTGTTCATGTTACAGTTCTTAACTCTCAAGTAAAGCACATAGAAAGGAATCTATAGACAAAAATATTTGCTGCAATTAAAAAAAAAAAACTCTTTACAATTAGAGAATTTCCATCTGAACTGATCCTAAACTGACCCTTAACATCATATCAAAATTTAAACAGTTATAGGGGATTTTTTTTCTTTCATTTTCTTTTCTTTTCTTTGAACAGATGGTAGCAACTTTTCCAATATCTAGAACAGAGATATAGTGTTTATTTTACTATTTCATTACTTTAAAAAGAAAATTGGTTTAAACTCTGTATTTAGGCAATGGTTCAACATTAAATTCCTGGTAAATAAAATTCATAGTTTAGTTTTGATTCTCAGTTACTGCACTAAACCTTCACATTCCATTTTTTGTCCTCCTTCATATAATTTTGTAAGGTTTCATGCCAGATTAAAAGACAAAAAAAAAAATGCCATTTCCAAAATTCTGTTTTGGAGGTAAATTATATTGATATTTTAATTTAATTTCATTTACGGGATTTTTTTCATCCTAAATTAAAAAATAAAAACAAGATCTGTTATTATTTTTGTTGTTAAAATATCTTTTATTTGTATCAAGCTTTGTAACTGTGATAAGTTAAAGATATATATTCATGTCCATTAAAATAGAATACTGTGGAAGCTTCAGACTGTTATTTTGTTTGTTGATTTTTCGGGTGTTTTTTACTTTTTGTTAGTAAACTTATTTTTATTTCCTGACTGGGATGGTAAAAATTCATACATCTTAATATCTCCTGAGGGTTCCCAATCACAGAAAATCTGGATTTATACAATTTCTATGGAAATAGAGAAAAAAATTGAATAAAACAAAAAAAATTACATATAGTTGGTCAACAAATTGATTGCCCACATTTACTACCACTGGTTGGCTACATTTGAAACCTTATTACTATAATAAGCATTGTGATTTTGGTGTCAAACTGTAAACCATGTCCTCAATTTAGTTGCTAATTCCATCCCATTTGGATTTTTCTTTGATCTCTCCAGATACAATGATTGGTTTGCAGATAGTACTGTATTTTGCTTGTACTCCATGACTTTTGCACCATAATTTGTAATGTGTCATAAATAAACTGGTTATGTATTCACATTTAAATGTTTTTTGTATCTTCATTTTTTAAAATCAGACTTCCTATTTTAGTTGTGATTGTTTATTTTCATGTTTGGCGGGGGATGGTACCAGAAATAATAAATGGATCTTGATCACAGTTTCTGACTCTGATGTTTTTTAGTTGTTTGATCAAGTAGACTACCAGGAACATCAAATCAATGTGTTAGTGGCTGAGTATTCCCCAGACATGTGTGCCCTTAACATAATTCTAAGTTGAATCATTTTGATATACAAGTGTGGCAAGATTAGCTGTCTGAATTTCAGAATTTCTCAATTTCTGACTGGCTTGCACAGAGTTTCCATCTACCCATTTTCACCCACAAAGCATGTTTCAGTGCAAAGCTATGGGGAAAAGATACTTGTCTTAAATGTCATACAGTGGAATTGACCCTAGGACCTTGTGACTGCAAAGAAAACTTAACCATTCACCTACAAGAGATGAATGAATCAATACAATGTTGTAAATGAGAAGCATTGTCAGATACTTGAGTTAAAACATTAATTTTGTGTGCAGAGCAGGATTTTTTTTCATGTATTTCAATGTTTGTTTTTGACATAAAAAAAAGTGTATAAGAATATTTACAAAATTTTAGTATGGTACTTTACCAATGAAAGGAATAAAATATTTTCTAAGGAGATTTGTTGAGGTGGTTATTGGCTTAGCCAGAAGAAGGAAAACCATACACATGCCCTTTTCAGTGCCCATAAGGGATGTGAGAAACATTTTCAGTTCAATGACCTTGCTCAAATGCTGGCAACAGAATGGATCCTAGAAAAGTCACCCAAGGTTTAGGTAGTGCCATTTAACTAGGCAATGGTTTAAGACAGTGGTACTCAACCATTTTTTGCCTATGGACTCCTATTTTATTCGGATGGACCTTCATAGCCATTCAGTGTTTAAAAAATCCTATTGTGCTTTTATAATTATTAGGAATTATATAAATATTAATTGTAAAAATATTTCATGTATTGCGGGAGGATAACCAATTCAATGCACATAATTTTTAACAACTAAATCTTATATGGATCCGCATTGAGAACCACTTGTTTAACCTTTAGGAGACAACAGGGCCAGTCTATCGACTGAAAAGTCAAATGACGAAGATTGTATTAGTTCATTCAATTTCCTATAAGAATTTATATAGTTTTATATATGTAAAGTAATTACTTTATTTTTTATAATTTTTTTTTGAAAATAAGTGCATGCCCTCTGTAGGGCTTGTGAAAAGGGCTCCATCTTCTTGGCACTAAAACTCCAAATGAGGTTCGATCTCCAAAGGGTTAAGACAACCACTTGTGTTGTACTTGATAACTCAAGAATCTGTGAATTATTTTTTCATAAAAAGATGTACTTACTTATTAGGCAAGTAACTTTATTTGAGACCATGTGTTGAAATTAAAATGATAGCAGCATGGATGACATGTAATAGCCATTCAAATACATGCAAAGACTCTGATATAAGAAAGCAATTTCGTTATAATTGCCACAAAAGGTATATTTTCCGTCACTAAAAAGTACAAAAAACTGTCAGCTGCAGGAAGAGAGATTGTCAGAGGTTGGCAAGAGGCAAAGACATTATTCTGCATAGCGAAGGCATCTGGGAAATGCATAACTGCTGTCATTCACAGAAATTATTATTAAAATTTTCATCGCATCAACTGTGACCTTGTTACTGATGTGATTCCACTGCATCTTGTAATGTTTTATTCTTCAAGAACATTAAATTCAGAGGATATGTGAAATCTGGTAAAAATTATGTGTGTGTTTATATATATGTATGCATATATTGTATGTGTGTGTGTGTGTGTGTATATATTATTACATTAAGGGCTGTTACTATAAGTAAAGCCACATGCTGGAAAGGGACACTAAAGTCAAATTACTTTATGAAATATACACATACACTGAAGTCAAGGAAATGAACAAAGAAAAAGTTCTTTAAAAGGTTCGTTTGCATCATCATCATCGTTTAACATCCGCTTTCCATGCTAGCATGGGTTGGACGATTTGACTGAGGACTGGCAAACCAGAAGGCTCTTCCAGTCTCCAATCTGATCTGGCAGAGTTTCTACAGCTGGATGCCCTTCCTAATGCCAACCACGCCGAGAGTGTAGTGGGTGCTTTTACATGCCGCCGGCACGAGGGCCAGTCACACGGCACTGGCAACAGCCACACTCAAAATTACATGCCACCTGTACAGGAGCCAGTCCAGGGGCATTGGCAACGACCTCGCTCATGATTTTCTAACGTGCCACCAGCACAAGCGCTAGAAGGCGACTCTGGTAACTATTATGCTCAAATGGTGCTATTTATGGGCCACTAGCACGGAAGCCAGACAGCTGCTCTGGCAATGAACATGCTCGGACAGTGCTTTTAGTGCTCCACTGGCGCAGGTGCCAGTCATTGAGTATAGTTCAATTACGATTTCACTTGCCCCAACAGGTCTTCGCAAGCAGAGTTTAGTGTCCAATGAAGGAGATGTTGGCATGGGTGTTAGTCGTCGGATTCGGTTCGATTTCGATTTCAGATTGCAAATTTCAAATTCACTTGCCTCAACAGGTCTTCGCAAGCAGGGTTTTTAGTGTCCAATGAAGTAAAGATACAAATTAGTGAGCTGGCTACACTTCTGACAGAGGACACAGATTATGCTCTCACTTGCCTTGCCGGGTCTTGCATATCGAAATGATTTCATGGTCAGTGTTGTAACATGCTCTCCATTTGTCATTGCAAACATAACCAGAAACATATAAATATAAACACTTATACCTCTCATATGAACACAAACATATCCACAGATGTTCACACATATATCTATGAACAAATTTCTATCTGAAATGAACAAGATTGAAATTTTTTCATGGATTGAACATTTGTATATGCTCTGTGGATAGATCGTATTTGTATAGTATGTATAAGTGTTTATATTTATATATTTCTGGTTATGTTTGCAATGACAAATAGAGAGCGTGTTACAGCACTGACCATAAAATCATTTTGTTATGCAACTGAACCATTTAATGAATTTTTTCTTTGTTCATTTCCTCGACTTCAGCACGTGTGTATATTTGATAGAGTAGTTTGACTTCAGCCTCCCTTTCCAGCATGTGGCTTTACTTATAGTAACAGCCCTTAATGTAATAATGTATTTGAAAAAATTATATACTTTGTATTAATTTTTTACCTTAGTTGGTTTTACACACTGGCTACTTCATAAAATCTTATATAGATTTTATCCTCATATTTAATTGATATATATATATATATATAAATATATATACAGAGGTGGGCACCATTAATTAAAAAGTTAACCTCATTAATCATTAATCCATTAATTCTTTAAAAATGTGACAGAAGTTAACATTAATCCATTAACATTAACTTTTATTGAAAATGGCATAACTACAGTATAATACCCTACCAACTTTGTTGCCTCGTAACTTCCAGAAAAACGGATACTTTTTAACAAAACTTTCACCAAATAATCACTTATATCCTGTAGATTGAGTGTATGTAAAGATTTACTGGGAAGAAATTTTCCAAGTGGTTGGGGGTAGGAGTTTAGGAAAATTCTCAGGACCCGACATTTTCCCCCTCATAATTTATGAGGTGTATTCAACTTTATTTTTTCTTTCCAAAACTAATGCCACAAGGGCAAAATGATTTAAGCGGGAGATGATGCCATCCTTCTTACACATGTGTGAAAATTTTCACACTGGTAGGCTGCATCAGTTCCCAACTGTTACATTTACAGTACAAAAGTAGTGCTTGGTCATTGGCTTTTCATTTTCACCAAACACATCGAGCAGAGAGAGATATTGCATCAAATTTTGCCAACAACTTGGTGATACTCAAGCTCAAACCATCCAGAAGATGCAGCAGATCTTTGGTAATACTGTCATGGGTAAAACTCATATCAAAGAGTGATACAACCACTTCAAATATGACTATACCTCAGTGGAGTGCAAAGCACGCTCAGGCAGGCTGTCCACAAGCCAAAATGAGGAGCCAATTCCAAAGGTTTGGTGAATAATCATGAAAGACTGCTGTGTAACCATCTAGGAAATTGCTCACAAAGTGGGAATAAGCACAGGATCAGTGCATTCCATTTTAATGGAAGATTTGTGCATACAGAGAGTGTTGGTGAAATTCATTCAAAAGGCACTGGCAGAGCAGCAGAAGCAACTCTGCATAGAAATCACTCAAGATATGCTGGACTGTGCAAATCATGACCCAGACTTCATGAAGACCATCATCACTGGTCTCTGCTCAATGTGTTCAGTTTTCTTGCATGAAAACGAAAATCCAACACACGACACATCTGCACTTGGATTGTTTGTTGAGTGGACTGGAGCAATGTAAAATAGTGTCTTGCTCAAAGACACAATGTGCCACCAGGAATCAAACTCATTGACCTTATGATTGTTAGCAAAACACCTTAACCACTAAGCCACAAACCTTAAGCGATAAGTGTGACAAAAATGGAGGTGACATTTTCAAGACAAATATTTTCTGTATCTTCCAAATAGCATAGATTACGAAAAAATTGCCTCCATATCAATATCTGGTTTAAAATTACAAAACTTTATTGGTATACAGTGATTTTTCTGGGTATTCTAAAAATATTTTAAAACATTTTTGTGTTAACTTTCATGAGAAAGACCCATTTTCAGGAAAAGCAGAGGCAAAGAGGAATCAGATTCTGATCTGAAAGCTTGCAACAGAATGGTTATCCAAAATAACCTTTGCCATCAGTGACATATTACAGATTTCAGCAATCTAAACAATAAGACAATATTCCAAAATTTATAATTAAAAATAAAACTGAAACATTTCTCTTTGAAATTGTTTTGAAAATAATCTTTTATTCTTCTCCTTTTGAAAGGCTTTTTTTTTTTCTCTCTTCATTACAATTTTAAATTATGCATAAATTTAATACAAATTTTCTTTGACTGAAAAAGTGTGAACAGATTGTATATTTTCTGGTTAAATAATCTTCTGCAATATTTGGGGCAAAAATTACTTTTTTTTTTTTTTTTTTTTTAACCATCAGCTTGAAGTTGATAGTTATTTTCTTCATGAAGAACAAATTTCGAATAGAAATAACAAGGTCTACAAATAAAATCCAGAAATTTAATTTCTATACAGGATTGGTTTTCATATCCAAAAGACATTAAAACAGCAATTTTGCAATAACATAGAAGCAAAATTCAAATGTACTTTGCCTATTTGTGTGTGTATGAGCAGTAGGATGTGTGCATGTGTGTGTATAATGTGTATTTACACCACCTGTCCTCGTCTGTTGTTGTTTTTTCGTATATTCTCCCATATATATATATATACATATATATATATATATATATATATATATATATATATATATATATATACATACACATATATACATATATATATATATATGCACACACATGCATACACTCTATTTTATTGACCTCAGAAGGATAAAAGCAAAAGTTTACCTTAGTAGCGTTTTAATTCGGTATATAAAGGGCCAGATCAAATACCACAAGGCATTTTGTCCAATCTTTCTAATGATTCTATCAAGCCACCACTTTTGAAATATTATAAAGCTTAGATGGGAAGGTTAAACAATAACGTATACAAAGTAAAAAAAAGACTACAGGCAGCTTCATCTAGTGGAGTTTGACTACAATTAATTAGGGATGACACAGATATCCTGTTTGCATTGTATTTAGTTTTATAACATACGTCTATAAACATATGGCATATTGGTTACATCCGTTTCAAACGTGAAATACATCTTAAAAAAAAAAAGACACAACAGCATAATTATTTGATTGAATTTTTATCATTTAACGACATCTTTTTACTTGATTAGATTGTAAACATTGTAATTTTTTATATCATGAATATATTATATTTATATTATGTATCTAGCTGGTAACATTATGAACTGTTTAGCCTAGTTATTTTGGTTGTATTATGAACTGCTTTGGTGTAACTTGTGGACACCAATGTTTTAGTTGTATTGTGAATATCTTAGTGTAGTATCTTTGTTATATAACAGACTGTTTACTGCTATCTTGATTATATTATGAGCTGTTTGGTATAGCTCTTAAGTAATTGCACCTATTCATTTAGGAATAATTTATTTAAAGAATTTCTAATGTGTTTTTAGTAAAGGAGCTCAAAATATGTATGAAAATAAAAAATTAATCTTTTGATCTGAAGTTTCTTTTTCTTTTCTTCTGAACAAATTTTACAAAGCGATTGTTAAAAAAAAAAACAATAAATCAATTTATTGACAATATAAATAGCAGATAAAGGGAGTGGAGAGTCTCATATGTTTTCTATTATCTGAACCTCATCAATGGTGAGAAACAGGGTAAAACAGTGGAGCATCTGTTAGTAGTTGCAGTGCAAAAGTCATTTACAAAAAAAAAAAAAAAAAAAAAAAAAAAAGCTTCCAGAAGTCCTTAGTATTTCAGTTCATAATTCATCATAGGCCCTAGAAAAATATAACAAAGAAAAGTAATCAGAGATATAATTTTAAAACATCATTAAAGAAAACTTGTTTCTTTTAAAGTTATGACAACAAAAATATTTCTATTTTAAAAGCAAAATGTTTCAATAGTGTTAGCAGACTCCATTGGTTGTGATTTATTTTAAAATCTGGTCACTGCTCACGCCATGTCCTTTGTGTTCAAGCTTCTTGAAATTCGTGAACAGTTTCTTTACAATAAACATATTAGAATTTGTAGAGAGGAAAAAAAACATTTTATTTATTTATTTTTCTTGAATGGTCACTAGCTGCCAGCTGAATCTTTAATAATATTGCAACTTTTAAAAATTGTATGAAATATAATACATCTGTCTTGATCTTTGATTATTTGAATTTGTACGACAACTCCAAAATGGTATATTTAAGGTATCTCATAAATAGACAGAATTCATGTCTCAATTGATAAAATTTCCTTCCACAAAATTTCATGTTAGAATTGTAAAATCACCTATCTGCTGTTTTAGTACACCATTACAGTGTGTTCTCCTCAAATGCTTACCACCAGATACAAAACCACTAAGCAAGAGTTTTAAGTACTCTTGCAATTCTTCCAAAATACATACAAGAGAAATTATAAAGAATATTACTGCTAGTTTTTTAGGTTTTTTTTTTATTTTTACATTTATGAAGGGATAAATGGCATGGCTAAACAATACTAAATATTTCAAAAATCGTTCAACTCTAACATTTCTGTATTAAATCTATCACATTAAATATATGGCCAATTAGCTTTCCATCACAGATCTAGAGGAATAGTTTTACTAAAGATAAAATATATTTCATTGAAAAATTGTAATGATAAGAATTTGTTTGTGCCACCTTCACTGGATAATGTGTGCAATCTGTGTCCTTCACCACCACCCACTAGGCTTTCCTTACCTGCAGAATACTTTCCTACTAAACTACAAAGAAAATATAATAATAAATGATGACAATTTTGAGAAAAAGAAGAGCAACAATAACTTAGTAGCAGAATCTTTTCCTTTTATTTAAATACAGATTATTTCATCCAATTATAAGAGCAAATAAGATTATTTCATTCATTTATAAAACTGAAATAAAGAATTTAGTAGTATTTGCATTTTATGAGTTGGATTAAACTTCATGATTTTGCTTAGAATAAATCTTTGAAAGGAAAATCTCATTTTCCTAACACTTTTACTGTGGAAATCAGATATACCCACTCAAAATTTCCTTATGCTTAACTGAGGAAAGTTTTGTATACCAATCTATCTTTTGTTGAGGAAAATCATGTTTGAAACTACTTTTTGCCAAGATATATCTTTGTTGAGGCAACGTCACTTGCTATAAATAGCTATTTAGCAGATATCTAACATCATTACTAGAATAACCATGAAATTTAATTTAAGTGAAAGGGTTGATAGCAGTTTTTTCAAAAACACATAGAAAAAGCTAAACAAAACAGACGCTTCAAGAAATTAACTGCATTAGAAAAATAAGTAAGATGCTGGTGAATTAAAATAAATGAATGATGAAAATTTGGTGAGTGATATTAAATCCTGTGTGTTGATATTTTTAACAAACTATACAGCTTATGCATTTAAATTGAAGGCCATGGCTATGGGTTCAATTCCTGGACTGGATGGTACATTGTCTCCTTGAGCAAGACACTTTATTTCACACTGCTCCAGTCTACTCAGCTAAAAATGAGTATCAGCCCAGTGCTCATGCTACTGTCTCTCCCTCCATCTGGCACATCCTGAATGTTCCACTGAGTCATGAGTGGAAGGGTTGAGAGGTTGACTACATCATCATGATGTTAACATCCATTTTTCTGTGTCTGCATGGGTCATGTAAACTTTGTAGAGACAGATTTTCTATAGCCAGATGCCTTGCCTGTCACCAACACTCACCTTTTTCCAGGCAAAGTAATATTTCCCCATAGCCAGACATATTTTTCATGGAAGACTGGAAACAAACAACACCGCTTATATGACGATGATGCTCATTTACAACCATCATATGACATAGAGTCAAAGGCAGACACACACATATGTACATAGGCACCTAAAACAACTGGCACAAATATAGTAGATATTTCCACATCAAACTCACCTGTGAGTTACAGTGATGCTTTGTTTTCATGTGTTTCAATTAATATTGAAAATAATAAAGAATGTGGAGGTGATTTAGTAAAATAACTCACTTTTAATTATGAATTTTGTGATCAGAACATAACAAAATCTTGTTACATAAAAGCATGATGAAAGATTTTTAATATATGAATATGAACATTTTCAAACAGGCAGATTTGTATCATAGAACCAGTGGTGATTTCACTCAGATTGGTATCAAAGGGAGAAAACAAATTAAGACAGAAAGTAATCCCAGAACTGAAGTAAAGATTTACCATTTGGGGAGTATCTAATTCAATGAAGGAAGTAACTTGAAACAACTTGAAGAGAAGTTAAGCATTTGTGCATTATAAAATGCATAGATGATGATGATGATGATGATAATGGCAGTAATCGTGATGGTGGTGGTAAAAATAGCAAAGATGCTAGCAATACTAATGAGGATAAAGGTGAGGGCAATTATGAGGACAAAGTACATAATTCTAAACTGATGCATGAAATGACATGAATAATTCCAATAGACCAATGACGATTTATCAGGTGTATATATATATATATATAAACATAGTTAAGGTATCAGCAACAGTTGCTATATATATACATATATATATATATATATATATATATATTTGTTTTGCAAGATTTTTGATGTGAAATCGTGTGTTGAAAGATGTTGTTGTACTTGGGGATGGTCATATTGCCAGTTTAGCCAATAAAAACACACACACTGTATATTTGGTGTTAAGATTCATGTAATATAAAGCTGAAGCAAATTAACACCAAATATACAGTGCGTGTGTTTTTATTGGCTAAACTGGCAATATGACCATCCCCAAGTACAACAACATATATATATATATATATATATATATATATATATATATATA
>NC_068986.1:5760896-5773414 GCF_001194135.2 Octopus bimaculoides | reverse complement strand
GGATGCCCTTCCTAACGCCAACCACTCAGAGAGTGTAGTGGGTGCTTTTACGTGTCACCCGCACGAAAACGGCCACGCTCGAAATGGTGTCTTTTATGTGCCACCCGCACAAGCCAGTCCAGGGGCACTGGCAACGATCTCGCTCGAAAATCCTACAGGAGCCAGTCAGGCGGTACTGTGGAGTAGTTATAGTAAATTGGTAAAGTCTCTTACAGCTATTTCTCGAATAGCTAGACATGTGGAACATGCATTATTGAACAAGGATTTTCATGTAAGCTACGTATCCTTAAATTAGTAGTTACCAGTTCGTTGAATAGCTAAGGGGTGCCCAAAGTAGAAATATAATATTGGTTATTAGTTCCATAACCAAAGAATGAATGAAATACTTAGTAAATGATAATATCCATAGCAGCTACATTGTTGAAGTATTGAGGAAAGTCCAAGCTAAAAGATGATAGAAGTTACTAGTTCCATCTTTGGAGAGAAAGTGAGGTAGGTATGAGTTTTCAAAGAGTACAGGTTACAATTTCCTAGATGTAACCTTAGATTTAAACTATTCATTATATTCCCTGTACTATAAGCCTATCAACTACCTAAAGTATATCAATGTTCATTGTAATTAGGGATATCTCTATTAGAATTTCTTATCTCTCTACAACTGAAGAAATATTTAATAAACCCGCCGCCTATTATTATCAAGCCCTATCAGCCAGCAGTTTTCTCCCACAAAATAGAATTCCTGTCTAACACTGAGCCTAAGAATTACTTAGCACAATTAGATCTTAATTCTCAGTATCTCAAAACAATGAACAAAACACTCCCCTCAAGATAGGAACACTCAACTCAATACTCTACACCATAGCAAACAATTTACTGAAAATGGCCAACTGCCTTTTCCTCACCCACAAAACTAGTACAAAATATAATCCTGAAGATAAAATTACATCCCAGACACTCACTAGGAACTTGAATTCTGCACCTCCAAGATAACCTAATAGAAGCAGGGTGAGGGGTGACAGAAGTATACTTTGGTATACACTCCATTCTCTTTAAATGTTAAGGACCTACCTGATTAATTTTTCGCTGTTATCAAATCCAACTTCCCGCCACACCATAAGTATCACACTTAATCTTTAACTGATCCATGCTTAAATTATCCTATTCCACTACGACTAGCACTGGATCCATTACAGCTGCATCTAATATGCACAAATTTAATAGACATAACTCACCAAGCTCAACTAAGGATAAAAATAATAATAATAATAATGATCTGGAAAGTGGTAAAGGAAAGCTTAATCACCTGTTATTCATGGATGATTTGAAGTTGTTCAAAAAAGTAAAACAGAACTGGACAGTCTAATTCAATCTCTGTGGATTTTTTCAAATAATATCAAGATGGAGTCTGGACTTTCAAAATGTGCTGCAATGATGATGAGGTGAGGAAAGCTTGTCAGAGCAGAAGATATATGTCAAGTGGTGAAATGATGAAGGTAATTGAATCTAAGTCCAAATACAAATACATGGGGATGTTTGAAGCAGATTAAATTATGCATAATGATATGAAAGAAAAGACAATGAAAGAGTATTTGCAATGATTAAGAAAAATTTCAAACTTCAAAAGTTGAATGCCAAAAAACACAATTTCAGCAATAAATAATTTCACGCACAATTCTTGAGTGTACAGAAGATGAACTAAGAGAGCTGGTCAGGGAGACAAGAAGCTCCTAACAAGGCGGCGAGCTGGCAGAAACGTTAACACGCTGGGCAAAATGCTCAGCGGTATTTCGTCTGCCGTTACGTTCTGAGTTCAAATTCTGCCGAGGTTGACTTTGCCTTTCATCCTTTCGGGGTCGATAAATTAAGTACCAGTTACACACTGGGGTCGATGTAATCGACTTAACCCCTTTGTCTGTTCTTGTTTGTCCCCTCTATGTTTAGCCCCTTGTGGGCAATAAAGAAATAAGAAAGCTCCTAACAATGCCTGGAGCTCATCATCCACATGCAGACACTGACAGCCTATGCATGAAGAGAGCAAATGGAGGAAAGGGACTGACATGTGTGGAAGACTATGTGCATATTGATCTTGGGAACCTGCTGAAGTATCTGTCCCAAAGTAAGAAAACCTTGCAAGGGGAAGTTAGAGAAGGGGGCATATTGGAATCAGGGAAAAAGAAAAGAACAAAACAAGAAGTATAAGAAGGACATGAAGAATCACTATGCAGCAAGGGATGGACTACACAATCAGTTCCGTGAAGTCACAACTGAAATTGCTGGAAAACAGGTGGGACTGGCTGAAGAAGGGAACAATGAAAAAAGGAGACCAAAAGCACAATACTGGCACACAAGACCAAGCTTTGGTCGCAAATTGAAGTGTCAACCTTAAGAACAAGCATCTCTACCATGCCAAATCTGTAATAGAGTTGATGAAACCATTGCTTATATCATGAACGAATGCCTCTGACTTGCTTGAAACCAATATAAATTGCAATGACACAATGAGATAGCAAGTGCTACATTGGAAACTCTGTGGAAAGTGGGGGCTAGAGAGAAGCAACATGTGGTATGAGCGCAAACCAAAGAGAGTGGTGTAGTTGGGAGCCTGGTAAAGTTAGCTTCAGCAGATTTTGAACATCATTTAATGCCTGCTTTCCATACTGCCATGGGTTGGATGGTTTGACAAGAGCTGGCAATCCAGAGGGCTGTGCTAAGCACTAGTGGCTGCTTTGGCATGGTTTCTATGGCTGGATGCCATTCTTAACACCAACCATTTTACAGAATGTACTGGGTGTTTTTCATGCAGCGGGGAGAAATGTTGAGAGAGATGGCTTTGTGCCAGCTGATGAGAGGTTAAAAGATGGCTGTCATGCTGTATAAGAGATACAGAAATATTTTGAGAGAGAGAGAGAGAGAGAGAGAGAGAGGGAGAGAGAGAGAGAGAGAGAGAGAGAGAGAGAGAGAGAGAGAAGTCAGAACATACTCTCAGGGCATAGAGGGGGTAAATATAGGTAAAGTGTTACAGAGGATTGGGCTGGGTGAGAGGCACCAGAGAATAGAGACCAAAGTTTCATAAGAATATGAGGAGAGATGATTTGAGATGGGATAGACGTGACACCAGTAGGTGGTGGTGAGAGATATATATGAGTGGATCAAGGGTGAAGGGTATGAGGGTATTGGGAAAATAAGATAAGTGTTAAGGATGGAGTATAGCGAGAGAGAGAGAGAGAGAGAGAGAGAAAGAGAGAGAGCAGTGGATGAAGGCACAAGAAGGAGATGGTAGGTGGAAACAATAAGCAGGGAAGGTAATGATAGAGGTCACTCAGCACACAATGAAATATAGACTGAATATGTTGAAGACAACAATTTCTTTAGTGTTGGTGCCATGCTAAAACACATCTTGTACACTCTGTAAAGTATGGAGCTGTGAGGACCCTTTAGTCTTATCAAACACATGATAAACTCTCTGGAACTAGTGCCATTATAAAATGAACTGAATACACTCTGTAAAGGGGTTGGTGTTTGGAAAAAGCATCCAGTCATAGAAATCAACCAAAAAAATAAACATTTAGGTGAGATGCAATTCACCAACCCTTCAAGGAGTTCTCTGAATAACCCCTCCAACCTAAAGCATGGAAAGTTGATGTAAAATAATAACATTGTGCAAATGTGTGTGTGTGTGTGTGTACAGAGAAAAATTCTCATACTTTACTAACATATCTACCACTAACAACACATAATCAGCTAAATAAAACTCACAGAGTACTAATTTGAAGCTACTTACATCACACCACAGTTAAGTCTGTCACTAACACCTGGAAAACACAATAATACTTTCTACATATGAGGTCTGATCAATAAGTATCCAGACTGTTGCCATAGTAACAAAGCTAGAACACACAGAGTGAAGCCACTTGGCAAAGATTGACCTTGAACTGTTGTGCATGCACACTAAGTTTTAACATTCTAGTTCAATTCCACTGTTCACAGCAGTGCTTGGAGGGAAGGTGTGTAGCATATGATTGTCACACTGGCCAGGACAGAGAAAGTTGTCAAGGTAATAACTGCTCAGAGGCCTATGCAAAGTTGCAGAAAGTGTATGAGCCACACACAAGTGTACAAATGGTTCAGACATTTCCAAGATGGCCGAAAGAATGTTGATACTGGCGAATGTTCTGGGTGACACACAACCAGCAGAACTGAGAAAAACATCACAGATATGCATGCAGTTGTGAGGGGAAATTGTTGCATCCCCATCCATGAGTTATCAGAGGATGTGCAGATTAGTTATGGTTCAGTTCAGTCCATTATCACTGAAGATTTGGGTACGAGATGTGTGTCTGCAAAGTCTGTGCCAAAATTGCATTCAGCTGACTAAAAAGATACTTAGGTTTCAGTTGCACAAGATCTTGACTGTATTAAGAACAATGACGACTTTCTGAAAACTTTGGGTAGGTCTCTGAGCAGGTATTACCAAGTTTTTGACAAAATCTGATGCAGACTCTCTGTTCAACTTTCTCTGTCATGGTCACATGCTACACATCTTACTTCCAAGCACTGCTGCAAACAGCAGAAGTGAGCTAGAACATTAAAACATTGCGCATGCACAGCAGAGTTCAAGGTCAATTTATGCCAAGCAGCTTCACTCTGCGTGCTTTAGCTTCATTACTATGGCAACAGTTCAGATACTTATTGATCAGACCATGTATGTTCAGAAATGTTATCATCATCATCATTATGTAACATTCATTTTCCATGCTGGCATGGATTGGTTTGGCAGGAGCTGGCAATTCAGAGAACAATGCCAAGCTCTACTCTCTGTTTTGGCATGGTTTCTATAACTGGGTGCCCTTCCTGATGCCAACCATTTCACAGAAGGTATTGGCTGCTTTTTACATGACACTAGCAGTAGTGAGATTACCAAGTAACTTGCAGGAGATGAAAAGATAAAGGATAGATTACCAACATTACATAAGCAATACTAGGAATGGCTCAGGGGGTACTATAATCTGTGAAAGAGTGAAATTTAAGAATCATTTTCCAATTATCAACAAAAAAAAAAAAAACTGTCAACACATGCACAACTTCTTCCTCTTGAACTTTTAAAAAAATCATCTCGAGGCATGATGAATAGCAATAAACATCAGAGACCATAAAGTGGAGGATTAGCAGAATTGTTACAGTGTAAGAGATGAAGCCTAGTGGTATTTGTTCTAGCTGTTTGCATTCCTATTTCACATTCTAACCAGGTACCAATGATCAAGCTAATCACCAACCATGGAAAAATTCCATGCAACTTGCAATGAGCCAGTATGGACAAATAGACCTAGAAACTGTAGAGATAACTTGGTAATGATATGATGAGGCTTTTGATCCATAGCAGATCAATAATGGGCAAATTAAAAAATTACTATTGCACTTAAATATGTTCAGAAACCATTCACATATGTCCAAATTGTAATAGCACCCACTTGATGTCTCATACCTCTTCCACAGCACAGGTCATATTCGAACTCTGGAATATTCATGTTTACCACTGCAGTGCAACATCCAGACAGCGACTACTTTTAAGAGCTACAATTATCACAATACATAAAACAAATGAGGCAACAACTAAACCAACTTACCAAATAATGTTTACGTTTCATTACTCTTGTTTCTCATTGCTAAAACTCTTCTTGCAAAATATCGCCAACTGATTTAGACAGACAGTGAGATTATTTGTTAGTATAAATGTTATTTCTAAAATTAAACTGTAGTTGAGCATAACTAGAAAATGAACTAGAGAATAATATATTTTGTTTGAACTCCATCTACATACAGAAAAGGAAAGAGATGGAAAGAAAAAATATCTTAAGGACTAAGAAACTATAACTTAACAAATGTTGCATGCAAAATGAAAAATAAAAGTGTAAATGTTGAAAATATAAGCAACATAGAAGAATAAAATCAAATGGTCCTGTTCTGTAACTGGCTTGAGGTTCAAATTGTCATATTTAGTTTGACTTAGGCATAATAAAATAGATGTTAAATTACTAATTACAGTAATTAATCCCGCATATTTTTTAAATTTCTGGGTCATAAGAATAAATAACAAATTTGTAATCAGTACCACAACTAGACATATTGTAGTACTGGATATTCTATAATTATCTCATATTGTTATGTTAATTACTAACAGTAAAATTCAGTCTATTAAGACACGGCATTACAGCAGCTGGGTTTTTTTCAGAGTGGTCTGAAATTATAAATGTGGAGGCTGAAATGGCACTACATATTACTCAAAAACAAATAATTTCATAGCATCATTTACTAGCAGCAAAAATATAGACAGTGAATGAATAAAAGCATATTTTTTGAAACAACAGCCTGGATAAACATATTAATGACATTATCATTTTTCTTAGACAAATATCAAAATATTGTAAATTTCCTATACCATTGGCCCAAGTGGCTTTTCAAGTTTTTTAGTTTTATTTTATTTCATTTTATTTTTGCAAAGGACAAAACAAGGAAGCCATTCAAAACCAGTTTACCATACCTTTGTTGTGTCTCATAAAGAAGGGAAAGCCTACAAGTTGCAGAATGCCATTTCTACCATCCAGCAGGAAAAATCCACTACTAGTGCTATGGACAGCATTACTTTGGATGACCATAGCGCTGCTGCTGCTGGGAAATCAGCTTAAATTTAGGTTAAAACTTGTCTTGAATGTGAATCAAGGATCTTTCATGATCTTAGAGAATGCCGTGCTGTTGATTAATACTAAGATGAGAGGATATTTTGCTAAGTTATATTGAAAAGCTTTTTCAAAAGTGTGTAAAGAAAAAAAAAACCTCAATAGCATCAGTGTCATTCTGTCAAACACCTCAGCAGAAAATTCTTTTAATAATTATAAAAATGGTCACAACGAATAATGGCTTATTGAAGGTGGGAGTAAATTGTCTCTGATTAACAAAGAGTGAAAAGGCTTGATATTAAATTATATTCCAAACTATATCAAATGATATGGAGCTTAACATTTTGGAAAAAAAAAAAGGAGGAAAAGTAAAAACAACTGTAAACATTTAAGTAAACAATTACCACCTAATAATTTTGGTTTTCCATAGAATAAATTACTCTGTTATATTGAGAATTTCTGTAATAACACAGTTTCAGTGAATTTAAGCTTCCATATTTGACTGTTCCATTCCTGCTACCTGAGTTTTTTTGTTTTTTTTTATTAATACAAAATTTAATAACATAATTGACAAATATTCAAAACAGTAGACAGTCATCATCTTTAGGTTCATCAAAATTACAAAAGGTCATCCTTCTACAATCAACAAAATCTTAACAATGACTGTCAGCTGATATTGAGAGACCAAAACCAATTATTAAAAGCTAGCTGACCCTATGCCATCAAAAATGATGGCTAATTGTAGTATTTTATATATAAATAAGGTATACAATAAATCACAGATACAAACATTCACATACTTCCCTTGTACATGCACACACATATACACATATACTCAGAATTGAAATGCTGTCTGATTTTTCTTTTCAGCGTTGAACGCTCACCATCCCATTTCCATTGCACATACACCTCCCTTTTACATACACACACACATATACTCACACAGTTGACACAGTCAACGTTGGAAAGGCCAGGTGATTTGTCATAAAAGGGGAAAAAAGACAAACAGTTTGATGATCAGAAATGACCCATTAGCTGAGAAGGTGCTACTGCTTGAAATACAATTGTACCATTACATTCTAATTGAATTTACTACAAGGTGTAATGCAGTCTCAGCAAACCATCTATCTTCAGGCCCTTAGCCCAATACTCAAAATTAACTGTGATAAAAACTGCAGACCTTTGGATGTATTATCCTACTACTTAAGCAAATATTACACCTCATGTAATTCTGATTAAAACATAATTTTTTGCAAACAGACAATGAGCAAACATCATTTCATCCTTTTCACACACACACACGACAGACTTTTAGTTCCTGTCTACCAAATTCACTCACAAGGCTTGGTTGGCCCAAAGCTATAGTAGAAAACTGTATAGAGAAGGGAACATCATGTGGTTGGGAAGCAAGGTCGTCCCTTTAAAACATTTGTAACCAGCAATCCTAACACACTACAAAGAACAAATATGCCTATTGCAGCAATTGTTACATGTTCTAATGATAAACAGTGACCACTTCTTTTCGTTATGTTTTGTATTGTCAATTACCAGGTTTTACTTTACTTATCAATTACTAACTTTTTGACATTTCTTCCAAATGCTCTTTCTGTCATGTGGTGAATGTAGTTTTGGATATTCTATAATTATCTTAAATTGTTATGCGAATTACTAAAAGTGAAGTAATGTGGACTCACTTACAAAAATGGGGACAAAATGACTTCAATTAAATAGTAAATTCTGAAATGTGAAGAAGGTCTACAGTTGAATATAGAATCCTTTGAAGTTATGGATTACAACACACATTTAAAATCTTCCATTCAAGGACTACAAATATTATTCTTCACTTTTTTTCCCCTCCCTTCTTAGAAGAAATACATTGCCTGTAGACTATTCAACACTCTCACATTTAGAAAACATACTAAGGGGAAAAAATTGATAAAATCAATCTGAAGTTTAGGAAAGTAGATTTTAGTATAACAGAGAAATACAAGAGTTAACAGTTCCACTGACCAGCAATTGTCTTTAGGAACAATTGCATACTGAAGACTGTAGTATGTAGATCAACATGAACAAATAGTGTTAAAGAATAAGACTAATAAACTTGACATAACACTGGAGTAAGCATCTATAGATATGTTTGCTCATAATATCCAGTTCAAATGTAATACATCATAAAAGTTATAAAGCAGCAACAAGATGGTGCTCTGTTTACATTTGTCAATGTCAAAAACACAAATTTGACTAAAATTAAATGCAACACTACCATAGAGAAACATTTCATAATGAATGGAAACCATTTTGATGAGAAGACTAACAACTAAAATAGTTTTACACACACACAACAGTTTTGTGGGGGGCGAAATATACCTGAAACAACTCCAGCATCACTCAACCTGCTAGAAATAACAACCAAATCTCCTTCAAATCACACCCTATAATCAAAGAGGAATGACACATTGGACAATATAATCATAGACACACAAAAAGACACAATAGTTAAGACTGAAATGCCTTTGATCACAAGTCCTGCTTTACAGGACATAACCTTGGTCAAAACAAGTACTTATTATACTGAACCCAACAGGATCTGAATAGGAAACCTGTTTCAGTTATCTATACAGGCATATAAATATATTAGAACATGCAATACATATCTTTTATCTTGTAATTGTTTCAGTCATTGGATCACATTGCAGCCACATTAGGGGCACTGCCTTGAAGGGTTTAGTCGAATAAATCAACTCCAGTACTTACACACTCATTCGTTTAAAAGCCTGGTACTTATCCTATCGGTGTCTTTTGCTGAACCACTAAGTTATAGGGACATAAACAAACTGATACCAGTTGTCAAGCAGTGGTAAGGGATAAACACATACACACACACGCACACTAACTTCTTGCAGTTTCCATCTACCAAATACACTCACAAGACTTTGGTTGGCTCAGGACTATAATAGAAGACACTTGCCCAAGGTGCCATGCAATGGGACTGAACCTGAAACCATGTGGTTGGAAAGCAAGCTTCTTAACACACAGCCATGCCTACACCTGTATGTAAAGCTATATTACATATGATTAGGTATTCATTTACAGATGTGTACATTGGAGTACTGTTTCTTCCTCTGGGATGAGGTTGCTGCTATACATACAAATATCCTAGATGGTATCCAAAAATAAGCCAATCAACCATGCACGGACAGGATGCCCTATGTTCTTTTGCCAAAGGACAAGGAGCTGAAGCCAAGAAGCTCAACAGACAATGCCAAATGGACATAAAGCCGAACGGACACAATAATAAAAAAAAACATTCTTACCTACATAGTTTAATGACCAATTCAATTTGTCAAATGGCCATATTGTAGGAATAAAATGATTATCATATATTTTAATTTTCATTTGTCTTTCTGGCATCTTGTCCATTTGGCTTTATGTTCATTTCACTTCTTGGCTTCGGCATCTTGTCGTTTGGCAAAAGTGCATTCGGCATCTCATCCGTGTACCCAATCAACTAACTGGAGTCACTCACCAACACATTCCAACTTACTCATCTCTCTCTTCCTCTTCACCATCTATATTCTATACATCCCACCTCCCTATGTCCTGCACTGAACACAATTTTTAATTTAGAATTTCTTCTCAACCCATGTTTATCCTACAACTATCAATTTGTAACTGTTCAGAAGAAACATTAGCCAAATCAGTCTCATTAATTTTGGAAGGAGAGCAAAGGCTATGAGTATAGCCCCTTCCTCCAGACTAACCCAATGCTACTCTCTGGAGTAACATTCCTTGACAAGATGCATGGCTTGAAGATCAGGGAGTCTCTTCAGATCAATCTGTTACTTCTCCATATTGAGAAGTCACAGCTCCAATACTACAGAAATAAAATTTGAATGTCACAGAAAGGAATCACAAAACAGATTCTTCCAAGCTGAGCCAACAAGTAGGAGATTTAGAGGTAGAAGGACAAGATGGTTGGACAATATCTGTAGTCTCACTTGGCTACACTTAGAATACAGCTGGAACATCTAATGACAGTTGCTTCTGATAGGACCCTATGGAGATGGTGGCTTTGGATTCTACCCCAACAACCATCCCAGGAATAGTGGGAAGAGAAGATGGATGGATGGGTGGATATTGAAAAATAATTTATAGATCACATGTAGCTGTGTACATGTGATAGAATATTTTCACAGGAAATAGAGCATACAACAATGTGTTCAGTCAGATTAACTAAATTTTCATTTCGAAAATCAGAAGCAATAGGGTAATTAATTTTATGTAGACAAGTCAATATACCAGTTAACATTTCAAGAGAAAATAGATATTTAGTGCACAATTTAAGCTCTTGTAGTGTTGAACAGAACTAAAATGAAAGCAATAAGTGCAAGAGTGAAATTAAAAGTGTTTTAATAACCAAACTGATATATAAAGAGTTGAATGAGAAAAAAAAACAACTGGCATAATTAGTGATGTTTTGATATATAAGATCAGTGGAGGCGCAATGGCCCAGTGGTTAGGGCAGCAGACTCGCGGTCATAGGATCACGGTTTCGATTCCCAGACCGGGCGTTGTGAGTGTTTATTGATCGAAAACACCTAAAGCTCCACGAGGCTCCGGCAGGGGGTGGTGGCGAACCCTGCCGTACTCTTCCACCACAATTTTCTCTCACTCTTACTTCCTGTTTCTGTTGTGTCTGTAATTCAAAGGGTCAGCCTTGTCACACTGTGTCACGCTGAATATCCCTGAGAACTACGTTAGGGGTACACGTGTCTGTGGAGTGCTCATTAATTTCACGAGCAGGCTGTTCCGTTGATCGGATCAACTGGAACCCTCGACATCGTAAGCGACGGAGTGCCAACAACAAAAAAAAAATATATAAGATTAGTGCTAACACGCTACCTAAAAGATAGTATCTTGATAGTGACCTGGATTTTGGTAGTGGAGAATGTTTAACCCTTTAGTATTTAATCTGGCCATATCCAGCCTAAATATTCTACATGTTTTATGTTAAAACTGACCAGATCCAACCATTCACACTTACCCTACAATGTCATTCCAAAAATTTAACACATAACATTGAAATCTTGAAGCTATAAGATAATGCATGATTAATTCAAATCAATGTGAGTAAATAAGCAATAGATTTGAGAAAGAAATCTGAAAGCTAAAGAGTTAATGCAATTTTTGTAAAGGGAGTGAGCATGAGCAGGCAAATTGCAAACTGCATTGAGCAAAAGGTGATGACTGACAGGGAAAAGGTTGAGAATTACAGAGGTAGAGGATTTCTCACTGGCTGGAAACTATAGTTGCTGTTTGACCCCAAATCAGACAGGATTGAGCACACTTATGATGGAAACCTTCCAGCTGTAACTATTTGTCTTTTAGTACATCAGAGACTACATTCTGGAATGTTTCCTTTCTATTTTACAGTGTGTGTGTGTGTAGCTCTGTATGTTTTGTCTAACTCATGCAAGCATAGAAAAGAGGACATTAAAAAATGACAATGATGATGTTCTGTATATAAATAAATGTAGATGCATGTGTCTTGTTATACATCCGTTTCTCTCAATGTTTACATAGCAACTTCCACCCCCCCCCATCTCGCTTTATATATCTTTTAACTTCACTTGTTTCAGTCATGTGACTGCGGCCATGCTGGAGCACCACCTTGAAAAGTTTTTTTGTCAAATGAATCAACCCCCAAGACTTATTTTCTCTTTTAAGCCTGGTGCTTATTCTATCAGTCTCTTCTGCTGAACAGCTAAGTTACAGGGTCATAAACACTGGTTGTCAAGTGATGATGGAAGGAAAACACAGAAAGAAAAACACACACATGCAAAC
>NC_068986.1:5752291-5760886 GCF_001194135.2 Octopus bimaculoides | reverse complement strand
TATTTTCTCTTTTAAGCCTGGTGCTTATTCTATCAGTCTCTTCTGCTGAACAGCTAAGTTACAGGGTCATAAACACTGGTTGTCAAGTGATGATGGAAGGAAAACACAGAAAGAAAAACACACACATGCAAACACACACACACATATATATATATACACAACAGGCTTCTTTCAGTTTCCATTTAACATATCCACCCACAAGGGTTTGGTTGGCCTGAGGCTATAGAAGTCACTTGCCAAAGGCACCACATCTCTCTCACGTATATATATATATATATATATATATATGGGTGTGTGTGTATGTGTATATCCTTTATCAAGTTTTCTCTATCTCCCTCATTTTCCTTCTCTCTTTCTCTCAAACACACATTCCTCACCTCAACAACAGATTCCCCCCTCTCTTTCAGGTAGCATATTACTCAACTGATAACATGAGCAACTCAATAACAGCAACAGAGAAGCAATTCTTTTAAATCTATAAATTTTCTTTGAATTCTTTTACTTGTATGTGGACACCACCTTGAAGGGCTTAATAAAACAACTCAACCCCAGTACTAATTTTTTACGTCTAGAACTTATTTTATCGCCCTCCTTCACTGAACCACTAAGTTAGAGGAATGTAAACAAACCAACACTGGTTGTCAAGCAAGGGTGGAGAACAAACATAATACACACACAAATATATACATATACATAAATGACAGGCTTCTTTCAACTTCAGTCACAAGGCATTTGTCAACCCTGGTCCAAAGCAGAAGGCACTTACCTAAGGTACCACACAATGGGACTGAACCCAGGACCACATGGTGGGGGGAGCAAGCTGCTCAACCATAGAGCCATGTGTGCACCATCTCAGTTGAAGGCATCACTCATGAGAATAACTTTAAATCAAAGAGGAAATGATGAAATGCTTCAATATAGAATTCACTGATAGGTCTTTGTATGCATATTTCAAGTGATAACAGACATATGAAAGCTTATAAACTGGTCAGCTTAGAAGATTTTGTTCCTGAGTGCAAGCCTAAAGAATACCAAGTAAATGACATTGAT
This sequence comes from Octopus bimaculoides, assembly GCF_001194135.2. Classification (NCBI taxonomy): domain Eukaryota; kingdom Metazoa; phylum Mollusca; class Cephalopoda; order Octopoda; family Octopodidae; genus Octopus; species Octopus bimaculoides. The sequence continues at coordinate 5,759,836 of NC_068986.1, read as the reverse complement.
GAAGGAGCCTCTATATCAGTCATTGGCAAACTGTGGCCTATGGAGCTTTCTGAATGGTATACCTAATTAAAAATTACCTTGAATCTTTACAGTGTGGTTTGTCTGATGATGAGCCATATTTCATGTGGGCTGCTTCTCATAAAAAGTTGCCCGTGCCTGCTTTGTATAGTCACCCAACAGGAAATGGCAGTCAAATTTCCCCATATCACTCTCTATTGTCTTAAAAGTGTGGACTTTTATTATTTTGGGTATGTTTGTTCCTAAACAACACTTCTTTTAGTGTTGTTCACACCACCAGATTGAATGGTACTGCCTAGATGTCAAAACCATAATGATATCTGTGGGGCAGCTGATGATGGAGGTATATTAGATTGTTGGTATGGCTGTTTTTGTATACGTGGAATAGTGTTATAACACATCCTTTTGTTGTATATGTGTGTGTGTGTGTGTGTGTGTGTGTGTGTGTGTGTGTGTGTGTGTGTGTGTGTGTGTGTGTGTGTGTGTGTGTGTGTGTGTGTGTGTGTGCGTGCGTGCACACATACACACAAAGACAAAATTATCTTTGCTGATAGGTCTTTTCAATCAGGGTTGATCAAAGGCCAAACAAATACAGTAATATCATATAAGAAAATGGATCTCCAATAATTTCAATGGTGAATATTTAGTCATTTGAACAACTTGCTTTGTATGGTTACCAACAGGAAGTAGCAGCCAAATTCCTTCAAATTACACCCTATCATCTTAACAAAATGATGGACATAGTAGACATAGTGTATATTATACACACACAAAGGCAAGATCATCTTTGCTCATGAGTTCTATTCAATTCATGAGTTCTATTGAATCTAAACAGAAACAATATCAGACAAGGAAATGGATCTCCATTAGCTTCAATGATTAAATTGTAGCTTGGTCATAGAATTAGTAACCAGCTGAGTATTCCAAAGACACATGTATGCTTAACAGAGTGTAACCTTTTAATTTCGAACACAATCCATCCAACATGCTTCCACACAGTTTCCATTTCCCTAGCTTCACTCACAAGGTTTAGGCCAACCCAAAAGTGAAGTAAGATGCATTTGCCCAACATGCCACACAAGTGGGATCAAATTCAGGACCTCATGATTACAAAGAAAACTTCTTAATTATTCAGCCATGTTGTGCCAATATATCATTGTTTTCAGTGTCCAGTTTTCCATGCTTGCATGGATTGGATAGACATCATTGTGATGGATTTTCTATGGCCAGATGCCCCTCCTGTCACCAGCCATCACCTGCTTTCAACCAAGGAAATATTACCCCATGGCCATACAAGTTTGCTCAGAATACTAGAAATGATGGATATTAATGACATGACAGTGACACTTGTTTACAAATATCATGCAATGTAAAGGCAAGGAGACAGACACACACGCATATATACAATAGGTTTCTATGAGTTTCTACTTTTGAGTGTGTGTGTGTGTGTGTATATACATAGGTCAGAATGCATGAGGAGGACAGACTAATTACCACAAATAATTTTAAATATTGTTCTTTAATCTTAACGATCCGTACAGAATGTAGTACAGATACATATTAGGACTTAAACTGAATCAACTAAATTGAAACTGACAAAAACCACAACACGTTTGAAATAGAATCTAAAAGTAAACTAATACACAGAAAGATAAAGTACTTTTGATTCGGTGCAAATTATGAACGGAAAATGGAATGGTAAGGAATATGAGTAAAGACAATATCAAAATGCTTTAATTCTAAATTAATCTGACCTTCAAGTTGGGACAGCAACTGTAAGGAGAGTGGCTCAAATGTAGATGAAGGGTAGGTGGATTGTCAGAACTATTAGCAAAGACAGCAATATTCCAGATACCTGGTAATGGAAAACAACAGAGAAATAAAGCAGCCACTACAGAAAATGCCTAAAGAAGAAGTCTACTAGTATTTTTAAAAGATTTGGTACAACAGATGTTGCTTTGGTAAGAGTCGTATGTTTTTGCTACCAGGATATGAACTCAACATTACTGTGCATCATCTAACACAAGCACATTCGTTCTAACCTCTACTTTTCTATGCTTGCATAGGTCAGACAGAATTTGTTGAAGGAAAATTTTCTACGGCTGGATGCCTTTCCTGTCCCCAACACTTACCTATTTCAAAAGAAAGTAATATTCCCCAGGACCAGACATGGTTTCATAAGATTGGAAATGAAGTACAACATCTGCAAGATGGTGACATTCATTTACAAATATCAAATAAAATCAAAACAAGGAAACGGTAACACATACAAGCACAGGTAAATGCACACATGCAACAAACCCCCACCCATTCACACACCTGTCACTATAGCTGTTGACCTCCCAGAGCAATATTAACACACACACATACACACAGATCCTACCACACACACACACACACTACCCACACAAACAGTTAATACTGCACACACACTACCACACACAGTTACCACCACACGCACATGCAGTTACTGCCACACACACCAGCCATCATTACACTTTCCTGTCCCAGAAAGCACTTTCTCTTCCTCCTACTTCTGGTAACTTCAGAAATGTAACTGCATGAGAACCGTTGGCGATTTTCCCTTCTTTTTTTCCCATTGGACTTCCCTGTTTCCAATGAAAAGCTATGCTCAGTATATAAAACAACTCTCTTCTTTCTCCATTTGTTTGTTTTTGTTTTGTTTTTTTAATTTACATTTATATATATATACATGTATGTATGTATTTATGTGTATATGTGCGTGTACATCTCATCAATATTTAATGTCCACTTTACTTGCTGGTCTGGATTGAATGGTTTGACAGGATCTGGTGAGCCACAGGACAGCATCGTACTCCATGTCAGTTTTGGCATGATTTCTATGGCTGGATGCCCTTCCTAACACCAATCACCTTACAGTGAGTACTGAGTGCCTTTTTCATATCACCGACCACTAGCTGGCTTGCCAAGTAACTTGCAAGACAGGAAAGAAGCAGCTCCCACACAGTTCATCATCATTTAACATCCGTTGTCCATGCTGGCATGGGTTGGACGGTTTGACTGGGCTGGCATGCTAGAAGGCTGCAACAGATTTCAGTCTGATTTGGCAGAGTTTCTACAGCTGGATGCCCTTCCTAATGCCAACCACTCCGAGAGTGTAACGGGTGCTTTTATGTGCACTGGTCGGGTGCCGATTTGTGTGACACCGGTATTTGCCACAACTGCGATTTTGCTTGGCTCAATGGGTCTTCTCAAGCATGACATAATGCCACCACTCACAAGATACTGGACAGTTCAAGGCTACAGTAGAAGGCTCTTGTACAAGGTATCATGCAGTCAGATTGAACCTGAGATCATGTAGTTGCAAAGTGAACTTCTTAACTACACAGCCATGCCAGCACCTTATAAACTAAAATAAACATGTTAGAAATTATCATTTCATTAGTTATATTTCAGTATAATCATTTCCTGCTTTTAAGTTTTTTTTTAATTGGCTGTGTGGTAAGAAGGCGTCGAGCTGGCAGAAACGTTAGCACGCCGGGCGAAATGCTCAGCGGTATTTCGTCTACCGCTATGTTCTGAGTTCAAATTCATTCCACCGAGGTCGACTTTGCCTTTCATCCTTTCGGGATCGATTAAATAAGTACCAGTAACGCACTGGGGTCAATATAATCGACTTAATCTGTTTGTCTGTCCTTGTTTGTCCCCTCTGTGTTTAGCCCCTAGTGGGCAATAAAGAAATAAGAAGCTTACTTCCAAACCACATAGTTCTAGGTTTGGTCCCACTGCAGGGCACTTTGGGTAAGTGTCTTCTATTTTAGCTTTGGGCTGACCAAAGCCTTGTGAGTGGATTTGATAGACAGAAACTGAAAGAAGCCCATCATGTGTGTGTGTTTCTGTCAGTGTTTATCTCCCACCACCACTTGACAACTGGCAGTGTCTGTAACTTAGTGGCTTGGCAAAGGAGACTGATAAAATAATTACCAGGTGTAAAAAAAGTAAGCAGGGTTGATTCATTCAACTAAAATTTCTTCAAGGCGGTGACCCCCACCATGGACAGTCTAATGACTGAAACAAATGAAAGGGAAAATATATTGTTGAACCTAATTTCTAAATTCTGTCCATTAAGACCCAATCCTCAGCTCTCTCCTATTCATCAGAGCCCTAAAGGCCATTACAGAAGAGTTTAAGAGTGGCTGTCTATGGGAACTCCTAAACACTGAAGATCTAGTTCTCATAGCTGATTCTTAGGCGAAAATTGGAGAGGGAAATTTAGAAGTGGAAGCTAAACCTAGAATCAAGAGGCTTCAGGTAAACTTAGCAAAGTTTTAGTAAGGAGAAAAGAAGACAGAACCTCAGTATCACCATGGAACTAGTATTGCTCAATATGCAAAAAATGAGAAGGTATAAACACTGTATGTTGTACCCAGTGTAAACTATGGACACACAGAAGCTATAGTGAAGTCACAAGCAGACTAACATAGAGAGTAAGCCTTGTATGTAACAATATGTACTATGAGAACACTGGGAACAGATTCTCTTAACTACCTAAATGGCTCACTAAAAGTAATTGTTACCTAGGAGACATAATTAGCAGAGGTGATTGCTCTCATAGTATAGTAGCCAGAGTAAGAATGAGGTGGAAAAAGTTCAGGGATTTGTTACCACTGCTGGCAACAAAGGTATTTTCCCTTAGAATGAAGGGCAGATGGTATGATGCTTGTGTTAGAACAGCAATGTGGCATGGTAGTGAGACATGGGACTTAAATGCAAAAGATTTGTGAAAACTAGAAAGAAGCTATCATTTCCAGCACCCTCTGATGTTTACTGCCATGACCACTGCTCTTGTGCCTTGTTCCTCATCAACTCCTTGAATTATCATCTCTGAGCCACTCCTATCCCTCTCATCTTACCCCTACCCATATCTTCCTGTTCATCACTCTCTACATTCACCCCTATCCCCATATCTAACCATCTGATAATCTTGTCTCACTCTTACAACCACCATCCCACTTCCTGATCCACTACCTGTACTATTCCTTGCTTCTTAAGGGTTTTGCTCCAGCACTCAACATTACTGTCTTACTTTCCTAGATGTTCTAACCCACCCTTATATAAATGCAGGTTAGTCATGTATCTTTGCTATATCCCTGGCACAAAATTACCTCTTCTTCGCCCCTGAAATACCCCACCATCACTTAGTTGTGAAAACTTTTTCCTTTTCTTGTTCTTTCCTGTCTTGCAAGTTACTTGGCAACCCCACAAATAAAAAAAAAATAAATAAATTAAAAAAATTTTTTTTAAATAATAATAATAATAATAAAGCATCTGGTACACACTGTAAAGTGGTTGGCATTAGAAAAGGCATCCAGCTGTAGGAACCATACCAAAACAGACAGTGGAGCCTGATACAGTCCTCTGGCTTGCCAACTACTGTCAAACCATCTAACACACGCCAACATCGAGGACAGACATTAAAGATGAAGATGATGATGGTGGTGGTGGTGGTGGTGGTGGTGGTGGTGGTGGTGGTGCTGGTGCTGGTGTGTGTGTGTGTGTGTGTGTGCGCGCGCACACACACAGTGGGCTTCTACATAGCTTCCATCAACTAAATTCTATTCACAAGATATTGATCAACTGAAAGTTATGGTAGAAGTCAGATGCCTAAGGTGCTGCAAAGTGAAATCAAACTGTAGCCATATTTATATTTTTGCTTTTAACTAACAGACAAGAAAAGAAAGGGAATCCATTGAAATCCTGAATATTATCTATGGACACAATGAATTCCTCAGACCAGTTCAAAATATCTTTTTGCTACATGAAGAAAATGAAAGACACATAAAGAACAATGCTTATCATTTTGATGATATTTGATTGTACCCTATATCAGCTAGAAAGTTGAGTAAACAATTAGATAATCTACAAAATAGAGTTATCATGAATATTTACTTCACTAATGCTAGTGAAATAAAATGTCAGCATATTTCAGTTAGCTATGAATTGTAAAATCACTAATTTATTACCAAAATGTTATTTGACTGTATTTAAGTGCTTTACCACTTAGATGGGAGGAAATTGATGCACTTCCTGTCACCAACACTTGCTCTGTTTTTCCAGAGGAATCCAAAAGCACAGAACTAGCAATATTTTGACAGAAAATGTTAACAAATATCACCAGCACTAAGAGTGATGTCACCATCTAAACTCATCTCAGCAGACAAAGAGACAAATGCATGCATGTAAAAAGCACCAAGTACATTCTGTAAAGTGGTTGGCATTAGGAAGGGCATCCAGAGACAGTGGAGCTTGGTGCAGTCTTCTGGCTCACCAGATACTATTGAATCATCCAACCCATGCCAGCATGGAAAATGGATGTTGAATGGTGATGATGCATATGGTGATGACGTGTGTGTGTGTGCATGTATAATGACATATCATAGCTTGGGATTATTTCAATGACAAAAATTCTCGGTGAATTTAAACTATATACTTCCAACATATCTTTGATTTAGAACAAATTTGCTTCAGAATGATATTTTCACCTCATCTATATTCATTAATGAACTTTACCAGCAGATTAGATTTCTGTGTTGTCCAACAACAAAATGAAACAGTAACTAGATTGAGAGAACTCATGCACATACGCCCCCCCCCCCCACACACACATACATACATACACAAGTACTATGACAGACATATTAAAGTTTATCATAAATTATTTTATTTGTAAAATGGAAGGGAAATCTTTATAGTTTACTTTTTACAGTACATTTTTCAAGCATATCATTCACTGTCTTCCTTATATAAGTTACCCTGCAGATTTAACTGCAGACCAATTCTTAATAAGTATTATACTGAAAGAATGGTTCGTTTAAATTCACTTCACATGCCAGTTCTGCTTCATCTCTGTTGACGTACTGGTTATGCTAGAAATTTCAGCTATGAGCAATTAAAACCACCTACAAATAAAGTAGTTGAAAAAGTTACTGTTGCTTCTAGAATGGATAAGTAGAGACAATATTTGCATGGCAAAGCACTAATACATTGTAATTTCCTTTAACAAGTGAGTTATATATTTCTAGTGGACAAGACATTAAACTGCTTTCAGTAGTGAGGATCCAGGTTGGAAAGTATAGAATTACCCTTTAGTCATGACAAGTCCAAGTCAGCTCTGACTTGGAGTGGCAGTACCCATCAAAGGCCTTAGCTCTGGGTCAAATAGCAGAAGATTGTCCTGTGGGTAAGACATGCAAGACTAGAGGAAAGCTACCCCACCAACCTCTAGACTTGTATCACACAAGTCCTCCAGTGTATGGACATACACAGATGTCCTGCGAACCAGTCTCCTTGCCTGATGGTTAAGTAGACCTTGTGCCTCAGGGGTAAGCACAGGAGAGCAAGAGACAACAGAGTAAACTGTAAACAGATTGTCAGAAGGCATCAGGAAACCACTACTGCATCTTGCCCAAGAAAAATCACAGCTAGTCAGATTATGGCATGGAGTTCCACAATTGCTGATGCTCTCAAGCAGGCATATAGGGAGGG
>NC_068986.1:5745974-5751318 GCF_001194135.2 Octopus bimaculoides | reverse complement strand
TATATATATATATATATATATATATATATATATATATATATATATGTGTGTGTGTATATGACGCATTTTTCAGTTTATCTCTACCAACTCCACTCACAAAGCTTTGAGTGGCCTAAAGCTATAGAGGACACCTGTCCAAGGTGCTATGCAATGGGACTGAACTCTAGAACAATGTGGTTGGAAATCACATGCCTTCCCCTATATACTGGGGGGAAATCAAAAATTATCCACACTTTCACCAAACCTTTTTTTAGGTTGGCTGCACCGCTTTCAATGCTTGCATGCTAAAAGCTGGTACTTTTGTGGTTACGATTACTCCAGTTTTTTTGTTTTTTTTTCTTGCGTAACAGAGTAACCATGGCTGCTCCACTGGCTGTGTGCACCAAGGAAGAACAAACATCAGTGACCTGATTTTTCAAGTCTGCAGGTGTGTCAGGAGCTGAAATAGATCACCGACTTTCAGTACAATAGGGGAACAATGCTCTACTGTGTAGACATGTGTATGAGTGGATTGAGAATTTTGAAAATGGCTGGACAAGTGTGAAGCACAAAGAGGCAGGATGCCCACCAACCTCCAACACTGACATGAAAATTCAACAAGCTTGAAGGATGGTTCTGGTGAACCAACAACTGACCATTGGTGAGGTGGCATGTCCTCTGCATATGAAATCATCCACAACAAGCTTCGCTTCTGTAAAGTCTGTACAAGATGGGTGCCAAGAGAGCTTACAGAAGCACATAAGTGTAAACAATGGAGGCAAAGCTTTTTTGGAGACAATAACCACAGAAGATGAGACCTGGGTCCATCACTTTGAGCCAGAATCCAAACTGCAGAGTATGGAGCAGAAATGCCTGGAATCACAAGTGAAAAAGAAATTCAAGACTCAACCTTCTGCAGTAAAAGTGATGCTAACCATTTTTTGAGATGCAAAAGGGACAATACTGGAAAAGAGGTCTACAGCCATCAGTGAAATGATGACCAACAAAGTGAAACCAGCCATCTACACCAGACGCTGAGGTCTGTTGTCAAATCAAGTGCTATTGTTGCATGACAATGCACATTTATATATGGCTGTCTACTCCATTGCAACCAATGAAAAATTGGGTTTCAAGTTTCTGGAACACTCTGTATGCAGTCCCAGATTTCACTCCTTTTGACTATCATCTCTTTGGACTGCTCAAACATCCTTTATGAGGTCATCAATTTGCTATGGATGAAGAAGCTCAGGAAGTGATGCATAAATGACTGTGCAACCAACCATAAGCCTCCTTCTCCCATGAAATAAGCAAGCTTATGGACTGCTGGAAGAAGTGTATCAAAAAGCAAGGAGACTATGCCAAAAAATGACGTAATTGTTCAATCTCTGCTTTTGTTTTAATAAATTACAAAAGCAAGAGTGCATATATATTTTCACTTGCCCTTATGTATATAATATACACACACATACACATATGTATTTAAACACTAAGTGCATTGCATACACATTTTATGTGTGAATGATAATGTTTTCAATACGAAAACAAATTATTGTTTCCCACAAGGCAAGAAAGTATTTCCAACTTAAAAAAGCATGTAAAAGAGAAAAAAGTATTAGGTAACTTATAAGTATTTAATTATGAAACATAATGACATCAGAAATTATAGACTTCTAAGTTTGTAATGACTGCAGTACCACCCCTATAGTAAATAATATTTAATTTCTATATCAATTTTACAAATAAATCATGAAGTTACATGGAAAATTGATTCCACAGTCATTTTGGAAGTTGCTCTTTTATCTGCCTCTAATCTGAAATGCTCACACACAAAATTTGTCAAACAACCCAACCCATGCCAGCTTGGAAAAGGGAATGATGATAACAATGATATATATATATATATATATTTATATATATATATATATATATATATGGGACTACATTTTCCAATGTATCTTCTCCTAACCTAAGACAGTAAGGTGTAATTTGAGGTAAATTTGACTGTTATATCTAGCAAATCACATGCCTGTACAGGGTCCTTCCCATATGTACTAGAAATGAAGTGCAAGATCAGTGATAGCCAAAGAACTCTGAAAAAAAAAGGTGTTACAGTCATGATAACCCACTAGTTTGTAATTCAGCTACTAGTCTGTTCAATATACCATTGATTTAAAGATGTGAATTGCAAAAGTTTTAGCTGCTTTTTTGGGTAGGTTGAGTAACACCTGAATTGTTGTGTTTTTACCAAACCTTGACATATCTAGGGTAAAAGTTTTGATGTTAAGAAGAATAGTTCCCTCAGTTGCTGCATATCTGTTTTATTATCTTTGTCAATGTACAAATTTCAGTCAAATTTAAATCAAGTAAAAGGTATAAGAATTGTATAAAAACAAAACAAATCTATTAAATTTTAAATTATTTAAAATTTAGAATTGAGTTTTTCTCTACCCAGTAATATATTAGATTTGGTATACTTTAGCAAAATTTTCTCATTTTAATGACAGTAAATATATTGCTACAGATAGCCAAAATAGCTCATTTGAAAGAGTATACAGCAGAAGATCTAAAGGCCCTTGGTTCAATCCCTGGTTTCAATATGTTAATAAGCTTTGTGCTGTTCTTAAAACTATTACTACTCAAAATCTTTAGAGTTTGACTCAATTAGAGGGTGATAGAAAAGCCTTTCTTTGATTTTGGCTACATGTATACACATCAATAGGTAATCATCATTATAATAAAATATTCTGCTGTTTACAAGCTTCCTAGCATAAAACCTATTTTTTCTGCCAGAATATGAAAGGCATTGCAGGAGAGAGGTTCAAAATCCCAACAAACCAAACAAATGTATAAACCAAGATAGCACTCACATTACAATTTGGTAAAGTAAAAATTAAATAAATGAAACAATAACATAGAAAGAAAGATATAAAGTTGCATTAAAACTATGTTGGGTTATTAGGCACAGTACCAGATTTCAGGGGAAATTTTAGCTGAGCATCAAGTCTAAAAGGAGAATTGTCTTTCACCAACAATTACTTATTGTGGCTTGTAAAGAAACAAACTGAACCATATTAAGTACTGGTGCAATACACTTTGCTGTGGTTTAAAAAACAACAAAAAACAAAAAAAAAAGAAATGAACTTTTAAAGAAAAATGTAAACAAAAAGCATAAACATATATAAGTTCACCATGCCTAATACTTTAGGTGTGAAAATATATGGCTATAAAACTACCACTTTTCAAAGGTATGGTGACAACAATCCACTGGAATATATGCAGTGAAAAATGTGAAATATTCACTAGTTTTTTTTAAAATATTACTGGCATAGCAACAGGAATTCCTAAAAAAGCCCAATATCAACCTCAAATATACAACAAATAAAAATGCCAAAGATTACATACACATATACAGTGGCATCACTTGATTTAAAGGCAAGAGTATACTGATGATTAAACATTAATTATTCCTGCTTATTTAATTCCTTACAAATCAAACTATATATGAAATTATATGAGAATATTTTATTCTTTTAAATTATATAAGCTTAAATAAAAGATTATTAATTAACCTAATGCAATTATTATTAGTATCTATAATGCTGCAAAAATAAACATCATTTAAGAACATTCAAAGCATATAATTTTTTCTAACAAAATGGAAAGTGTATATTAAAGATCACAAAGAGCATTTATATGGTACAGTGCTATATTTAAGAGATGAGGAATTATGTACATTATTTACATTTGACAGATATTTGTCCTCATCTTGTTTGTTGTTAACACGTTTCGGCTGATATACCCTCCAGCCTTTATCAGGTGTCTTTTCAGAAAGACCTTTCACATAGGGTAGACAGACTATGGACAGTTCATTGGTTTCATCCTCTCTTTTCTTCATAATTGGAGTGGATAGTATGCTTTTGGGGGTAGTTGTTAATAGATTGTTACTGAGCTTGATCATTTCTTCGTGGTGGGTATCACAATCGCTACTTAGATTCTTTGCACGATGTTTTAGGTACTGAGCAATCCCTCTCTTTACACTGTATGGATGGTGGGAATTGAAGTTGAGGTATTGTCCAGTGAAGGTCAGCTTGCGGTATACGGATGTCCTGAATCCATACTTGGTGTGTGTTATCAATATGTCCAGGAATGCTAGCTGATTGTCTTTTTCCTTTTCCATTGTGAACTGTATGGATGGCTTTATTGAGTTCACATGATCTAAGAGCACTTGAACATCTTCCTGGTGGGGCCAGAGTATAAAGGTGTCATCAACATATCACAGCCATAGGGTTGGTTTTAGTGGTGTTGATCCTAAAGCCAAATTCTCAAAGTATTACATGTATATATTGGCTATTATCAGCGATAATGGTGAACCCATAGCTAAACCCTCCTCTTGTCAATACATATCAGTGTCCATACTGAAGTAGGTAGTTTCTACACAGAAGGTCAACATTTCCATCAAGTTTCTTATCGGTATACTAGTGTGTTCTTTTAGGTGGGTGTCTAAATATCTGTCAAATGTAAATAATGTTAATAATGAGCATTTATATGGCACTAATACTTGGCAAGACAAAATTTCTTAAAATGTAATCACGTCTATGAGACATTAAAAAGTTTGGTTGATTGATTAACCAAATGATTAAGCAAGTAATCAATTAGTTTGTTAAATAACCAAATGACAAATAACAAAGAAGTGAAAATGGGCCAATGCATGTGTTTATTATTGGCATGATGACCCTCTCGGGATACAACAAAATCTATTTCAACAAATGACTCCAAATCAAGAATCTTGCAGAACAAATATAAAAATGAAACATTACATTGATATACTTTTTCTAAAATGTTCTTAAATTTTAAGTCCATTTTTGTAGCTTTATCAACACTGCCAATAGTTGCGTTGAACACCTGGGAACTGCTTAGTCAAAACTGACACAAATGTGGTAGTCTGAGTCACACGGATGCCCAAACAGTAAGAAAGCAAAAGGAAAACTGTTGCAGGGAGGAAACATTAACTTCTCCAAGCTCGAGTTAACCTGAGTATCTCACATTGCAAGATATAAACTAAATACAGGAGGCTTCATCAAACCAGACCAGACATAAAAGCCAATCCTGAGTCTTGATCATCTTCACAATGAAGGATGAACGTTACTAAATAAGTGCATTAGGCTAATTGAAATTTCTGTCAAAAGCTTACAAAAAGAGCTAATTGAAAATTTTCCTTTTATTCAAATATAGTTTGAATTGTGATCTAATAAATGAAAATAATTAAAATTTAAAAACAAAAATATACTGATGGTTAAAACTGATACATAAATATAGACATATATGAATATATCTGCACACACACACAGACATATATATCTATATA
>NC_068986.1:5744216-5745586 GCF_001194135.2 Octopus bimaculoides | reverse complement strand
TGTGCGGGTGGCACATAAAAGACACCATTTCGAGCGTGGCCGTTTTCATGCGGGTGACACGTAAAAGCACCCACTACACTCTCTGAGTGGTTGGCGTTAGGAAGGGCATCCAGCTGTAGAAACTCTGCCAAATTAGATTGGAGCCTGGTGTTGCCATCCGGTTTCACTAGTCCTCAGTCAGATCGTCCAACCCATGCTAGCATGGAAAGCGGACGTTAAACGATGATGATGATGATATATCAATAAAATATATACATATATATATATTTATTAACTTGCCTGTAAGGCTGATAATTCGCTAACCACTCGTGATGGTATTTTAATAATATCATCCCCATATAATTATATATATATATGTATATATATATATATATATATATATACACCCATATGTATCATCATTAACCTTTTGACATCCGCTTTCCATGCTGGCATGGGTTGGACGGTTTGACTGAGGACTGGTAAGCCAGATGGCTGCACCAGGCTCCAATCTGATCTGGCTGAGTGTCTACAGCTGGATGCCCTTCTTAACACCAACCACTCCAAGAGTGTAATGGGTGCTTTTACATGCCACCGGCATGAGGGCCAGTCACATGGTATTGGCAACAGCCACGCTCAAATGGTGTTTTTACATGTCACCTGCAAAGGAGCCAGTCCAGTGGAACTGGCAACACCCTCGCTTGAATATTGTTTTTCATGTACCACAGGCACAAGTGCCAGTAAGGTGATGCTGGTAACGATCATGCTTCAATGGTGCTTTTTACGTGCCACCGGCAAGGGGGCCAGTCAGCGGCCCTGGCAACGATCATGCTCGGTTGGTGTTCTTAACGCTCCACTAGCAAGGATGCCAATCATGCGGGGCTGTCATCGAATTTGATTTCGATTTCACTTGCCTCAACAGGTCTTCACAAGCAGAGTTTAGTGTCCAATGAAAGAAAAGTACGCCTAAGTGGGCTGGTTACACCACTGGCATAGGCCACAAGTTATGGACTCACTTGGCTTGCAAGGTCCTCTCAAGCATAGCACATTTCCAAAGGTCTCGGTCACTAGTCATTGCCTCAGTGAGGCCTAATGTTCGAAGGTGGCACGTTAGAAAATCATTCGAGCGAGGTCATTGCCAGTGCCACTGGACTGGCTCCCGTGCAGGTAGCACGTGAAAAACACCTTTTTGAGTGTGGCTGTTGCCAGTACCGTGTGACTGGCCCTCGTGCCGGTGGCACGTAAAAGCACCCACTACACTCTTGGAGTGGTTGGCGTTAGGAAGGGCATCCAGCTGTAGAAACTGCCAGATCAGATTGGAGCCTGATATTTACTTTGTATTATATTATACTTATTTATTGTGCTTTTACTTATTAATTTTTCTATATGTG
>NC_068986.1:5740168-5743165 GCF_001194135.2 Octopus bimaculoides | reverse complement strand
GAGACATATTCAATTTACAGAGATCTCACACACACACACACACACACACACACACACACACACACACACAGAGTTAGATATTGTAGTGATGCAGCTGATCTGATCAATCCAAGGAAATTAAGTTTCCATTGATTTTTTAAATATTGCTCCCTGAGTGGTTGGCGTTAGGAAGGGCATCCAGCTGTAGAAACTCTGCCAAATTAGATTGGAGCCTGGTGTTGCCATCCGGTTTCACCAGTCCTCAGTCAAATCATCCAACCCATGCTAGCATGGAAAGCGGACGTTAAATGATGATGATGATGATGCTGGCATTATCTGTATTATCTGCAGATCGCAGTTTCTGATGAACGTGTCACTATTCAGCTTTTCTTTTTTTTTTTGATGAGACAGATAGCAGGATTTGAACTCAGAACACCTAGAACTGGAACAGATCCTGCAAAACACCCTCTTTGATATTCTCTCAATCTCACCAACTTACTGATCTGGACAGCTGGATTATTTATCAACCCTAAAAGGATGAAAGAAGTATTGTGTGAACTAACAGTACAAAATATTGGAACAAATGCTGCAACGGATTCACTCAAAACTCAGCAAATTTGCTGCCGTTCACTAGATTCAGTACTATTATAAATCAACCCAGGAGACTCTCTCAAAAGTAACTGCTGGATGAGAGAAAATGTGGAGTTCATAAGACTCCTTAGCCTTGTCAAGTACATGGCAACATTAATAGTACCAGTTGAGGCACCGAGCTGCCACCAAGGTCAGCTTTGCTTTTCATCCTTTCTGGATCAATAAAGTAAGTACTAGCTGAAGACTGGGGTCAATGTAATCAACTTATTCCCTTCCCCAAAAATACTGGCCATGTGCCAAAGTTTGAAACCAATATTAATAGTGCTAGTGCCACAATAAAATGTACCCAGTGTATTTCATGCAGTAGTTAGCCTTTAGAAAGGGCAGCCAGCTGTAGGAACAAAGCCTAAAATGCAACAAAACATATAAGATGTGGTCACTCAATCTACCTAGGAGAGCAGTAAATTACAAATAAGTAATGACTTGGACCTTAACAACTCATCCAACATATGTGCACTATGGAAGTGAGATGTAAAACAATAATATATATATATTATCATACGCCCACTGGTTGATGCCAACATGGATTTAGACAGACCTTATCATTTGCAATAGTCGGCATTATAAGGCATACACAAACCAACAGAGAAAACAGACCGACTTTGTTGTTGCTTATGTCCTAAAGTTTAGACAGAGTGCATTTCATCCTGCAATGTGGCTTCATGCAGAATCCACAGCTAAATTTATATATATATATATATATATATATACACACACACACACAGATAATGATGCAAATAAACAAATAAAGCCACTTGGGCTAGATATATAAAATACACACACATATACATGTGTACACAGAGAGAAAACAAAGACTGAAAATATTCAGATGATGAACATTCATGTATAAATATAGAGCTATTTATATATTAACAGAGCTGATTTACACAGAGTACAAAAACACAAAAAATTAAGGGGAGAAGGAATAGGATTACAGGTCAGACAGCTGTTTCTGGGGGCTTGGAATTACTTCATAATGTTGACAGATGTAGTTCGCAAAAAGTCGAGGATATACAACCAGTAATGGAACCATACACACATTAAGTAAACCTGGTCTCTGTCTTCAGAGTGGAGCGATAGGCATCTAATCCTCAGTAAGTTCAAAACATTTGAGCACTTCTAAATGTTTTTTATATTGAGCATTTCTAGATCTCATCTGTTATATATATATATATATATATATATATATATATATATATATATCTCTGAGTGCCTGATTAGCTACATTTCTGTAAGAAGCCTACAGAACCTTAAGTTGCACATGGGGTCTAAACTAACTGTTTTAAATAATATGTATAATTTCTACGAGGTTTGTTGAGTACTTCTTTCTTTCACTTGTCCATTCACATAATATATATGTATGTATCTATGTATGTATATAAGCAAAATAGCAATTTGTAAAATCTCAAGTAACCATACTAAGCAGTAAAGCAACATCAAAGTGGCTGTTGAATGTTACTACTAGTTTAACCCTAGGCAGATTCTATGCCAGCTGGTTATCAGTGCAAAACAGTGTTGAAGAGTGTTGCACCGATAACCAGCTGGGGAAGAATCTGCCTAGGGTTAAACTAGTAGTAACATTCAACTCAGCCACTTTGATGTGGCGACTGGCTTTACTATATATATATATCTATATATATATATATATATATATATATATATATATATATATATATAAGCCTTGTATCTCCTCTATAGCAAGAGACAAGAGCTTGTCTGTAGCTGATGAAGCATAACCACACAGAAGCACACGTCTTTGGTTTAATGTCCTCCATGGCTCATTGGTGTGTATTCACACACAATGTCTCTGCAGCGAAAGTTTTTCTCCATCTGAGTGTACAAAAATGTGTTGAATGTAACTGTACACACTTATGTTATAAGCATTGCCACTTCTTAGTGTGCCTCTATTTCATACACACAAACACATATGTATATAATACAAAGATATATATACAAAGGTACAAAGGTAAAGGGGACGCTTTAGATACAAATAATTACAGAGGCATCAAGCTGTTAGATCAGGTTATGAAAGTTACAGAGAGGGTCATAGCCCAACTAATTAGGGAGCGAATCAATTTAGATGAGATGCAGTTTGGGTTCGTGCCAGGTAAAAGCACTACTGATGCCTTATTTCTAGTGAGACAGTTGCAGGAGAAATACCTAGCTAAGGATAAACCTCTGTACCTGGCTTTCGTTGACATGGAGAAAGCCTTTGACAGGGTCCCCCGATCCCTTATCTGGTGGTCAATGAGGAAACTTGGGATAGAAGAATGGTTAGTGAGAGCTGTGCGAGCCATGTACAGAGATGCTGCCAGTAAGGTGAGGGTTGGAAATGAGTACAGCAATGAATTCCGGGTAGAGGTAGGG
>NC_068986.1:5727246-5738861 GCF_001194135.2 Octopus bimaculoides | reverse complement strand
GGCACATAAAAGACACCATTTCGAGCGTGGCCGTTTTCGTGCGGGTGACACGTAAAAGCACCCACTATACTCTCTGAGTGGTTGGCGTTAGGAAGGGCATCCAGCTGTAGAAACTCTGCCAAATCAGACTGGAGCCTGGTGTTGCCATCCGGTTTCACCAGTCCTCAGTCAAATCGTCCAACCCATGCTAGCATGGAAAGCGGACGTTAAACGATGATGATGATGATGATGATATACACACTCACACATGTACACGCACATATACATAAGCATACAAACACATTTACATAAACATACACACACACAAATATATAGTTATATATACAGACACACCGATACAAACAAATATAAATGGATATAGGATGGATAACATGTAAAGTGGTTTGGAGTTGTAAGAAAAGTGGTATCAAGGAAGATGATGGGTGGTGTCTTGGCTCTCTGTTGGTTATGATGACGGGTGAGCCAAATGACTCAATCATCTGAACAACCTGCATGTGAAATGAACTTGCAAGTGGCTGAGTACTCTACAGACCACACACCTGTTAGTATAATTCTCAGGAAGATTCAGCATGACACAGAATGGGACCAAGTCAGCCCTTTGAATTACAGGTACAACTTACTTTTGCCAGCTGAGTGGACTGGAGCAACGAGAAATAAAGTGTCTTGCTCAAGGACACAATGTACCACCAGGAATTGAACATATGACCTTACAATTGTCAGCTGAATACCCTAACCATTAAGCAATGTGCCTTCACTGGTAGTGGTAGAGGTGGGTGTCTTGCAGAGAAAAGAAATTGGGCAAAGGGACCAGTTGTGCATGTGTGTACGTACACACACTGAGCACTGCCAGAAGTCAAGTTTTATTGACATGGGCAGATTTTCTCATAAACCACATACCCCTTTAAGGACTGTGCCAAGTCTTCATTAAAGGCCTGCGATATGTAGGAGACCGACTGGGGGAGCAATGCCTGACATCGCCACAGATGGAGGAAGCAAGTTAGGGGGGGGGGTCGACATATTTAAGAGAGCACATATTCTGCATGAAGAATTTAAGCATGCTGCTCAAAAGCACACTGCTGGTGTAGTGAATGGGGAAAGCTTAGTTTGCAAAGTTTGCAGTTGTGTATGCTTGTCAAGAGCAGGGCTCATTAGCCACCAATGGAGCTGCAAATGCAAAATATAAGTTAGTCCTAGAGCACACAATCTTCCTAAAGGTCAGCAATGGTCTTCCTCAGTCATGAGTGGATGGCCATCATATATATATATATATATATATATATATATATATACACACACACATATCATCATTTTAACATTTACTTTTCCATGCTTGCTTGGGTTAGACAAGACTATGTTGAGGCAGGCTTTTCTATAGCTGGTTGTCCTTTCCATTGCCAACCCTTGTTTTTGAGTGAGATAATAATTTCCAAGTCTAACAAACAACAGACCAGGCATATTTACACAGAGAACTGGAAACAAACTACTGTAGAGATGAACCTTTTGTTTATAAAGAGTTGCATAACATGTCAAGACTTATATGTCAGGTATTACGTCAGGCTTCTTTTAGTTTCCAAATCCATTCACAAGGCTTCAGTCAGCCTGGGGCCACAATAGATGCCATGCAACAGAACTGAATCCAAACCCACATGGTTAGCAAGTGAACCTCTTCACCTATACATAAACACACACACGTGTACAGTTTGCAAAGTTGTATGTAAAAATTTTTTTATACACAAGGATTTACATAAGGGAACCTGTGTGTGTTTATATGTGTGTGTGTGTATATATATATATATATATATATATATATATACACACACACACACACACATTCACTTGTGTATCTTATATAAGCATACATACAGACACGTAGACAGCCAATGCTCACATGCACTCATCTATATAAACACTTATGTAGGTACATAGATACAAGTGTATATACGAATAAATAAATACATATATGTGTGTATGCACATACATATACACACAGATTTCTATATGCATAGACACATATATATTCATACATATGCAAATAATCATAAATATATACACACACATACACATACCCACACTAAAGCAAGGTATAACTTTCACCTTTACATTTAACACCGTACAAACACAGATATGTTTATGTGCAAATATATATATAATTACATCTAGGATACACAGATTCAGAACCATGTACATACACAGATATGCATATTCAGAACAAGCAGAACATCAGTTGAGGGTTGTCACTGAAGAGAATCCATGCAAAATAACTGCAAAGGTTTCAGAAGAATACAGGTTTTACTTCTTTTTTTTAAACTTTTTCCTCACATGAAAAGTTTAAAAAAGTTTCACAAATGTGTGCTGTACAAGCAGGACAAATTTTTTTTTTAAATTTAAATATCACAATAAGTTTGTTCTGCACTATTTTTGTACAATAAAAATGGATTCCTTATGAGAAATGTTAGTATTCTGCACAGTGGCTAGTCCAAGGTAAAGCACTAAAATATACTTTTCTACACTGAAGCTGCATCAAAAGAAGATTATGGTAATTGTCTGGTGGTTGCCACTATTATTTGAATCCTGGTAAAACCATCAACACAGCAAAAAAAAAAAAAAAAAAAATTGTTACCAACAAATTAAAAAATTGCACAAAGAACCGCAACATTTATATCCAGATTTGGTCTGAAAAGAACGAATTCTTCGCCATGACAGCATCCAGCTACATGTCTTACAAATGATACTGCAGGAATTAAAGTGAATTATAAAACAGCTTACTCTCCAACTGACTACCATTTTATCAAGCATCTCAATATAAACGGTCTTTGACCCTTTAGTGTTTGCATTATTCTGCCAAAATTAATGCTTTTTCATCCACATTGTTTTGAACTAATCATGCATTATCTTGTAGCTATGAGATTTTGATGAGGTAGCTGTTAATTTTTAAAACGATATTGTAGGGTTGGTATGAGAGACCAGATTTGGCCAGTTTGAACATAAAACAAGCAGAATACTTTTGGCCGGATATGGCCGGTTTAAATGCTAAAGGGTTAACACCCATACAGAAGCTCAAAATGCTCTCAAAAAATTTATCAGTTCCATAAATCCAGAATTCTATGTTATTGGAATAATTAGACTTGTTTCTTGTTGACAAAAAAAAAATGTGTCATGATGGCTATATATTACTGATATAATGTCATAGTCTGAAATAACTTTGCCTATTGTTATACAATTATGGTGGTGGTGCCAAATGCAGTGCTGCAGTCACGGCATGCTGCAGTCATGGCATGCTGCACTCCTGTTTTGTTGTCTTCTAGAAAAACACATGAATGAAATGTGATATACAATTGTATCCTGTACTATTATTCACAATAACAAGACACCTACATTGAAATTCAGTTTCACAGAAATGGAATTTCAATTTCAATGAAAGCAGATAATATACAAGAAATTAAGAAAATAAAAATAAATTGTATAAATAGTTTTATGTGTATGTAAATAGTAATGGTGACCAGCCTCAGTGGATGTTTGATTATATCTTGAGGTTTCATGCAATTCTGGGGTAAAGGAAACTACTTAATCACTGGCCCTGCTCTTAAGAGACTAAAATTTCAATCCTAAATATAAAAGACTGGCAGGTATATTGATGTTTAAAAAGAAAAAACAGAAATGCACTTAGATATGAGAAATGCCCTCCAAGTTGGAAAACTGAATCAAACATTTTCTAAGTGACAAGAAATATCTGCTATGTGATGGAACCAAACAATATCAAGATTTATTTGTTCTAATTTTATCATGCAACAATAAAAGCTCCTTCATTACACCATTGTTCAATGTTAACATTTTTAACTACTATCACAAATAATGGCATCACAGTTTTTTTACTTTTTTTACAAGAATGTGGAGAATTTCATATCGAGAAAACTGTTACGTGATTCCTCTTAACAGTTGGGGTAACATATCTGCTCAAACGACCCACATGCCCACCCACACACAAACACACACTCTTATATGATAACAGATCAATTTGCTCAATGCTTCCAATAACCAATGACTCCTTTCATTGTAACTGTATTCAAGTCCAACTTGTTGTTTATCTCCAGATCAACCTTAGCTGAGCAAACCTATGATGAAAGATATTCCAGTGTTGACTATCCTGTCTTATTTTTGCAGGGTGTCTAAAACTACATTATTCAACACACCATTAATTTTAATTTTTCGATGGTAGGATATAAGTTGGTGATTTGGCTGCTATTTTTAACAGGTCAAACTTACAAGAAAGATTCTGATGTTCTGTAAAAAGAATGACTGTCAGACACAAAACTGCTAGAATGAACATTCAAGTATTTTAAATTAATAATGAACTACTTTTCTGTTTCAGTGATCATATCACAATATTTATCCAAATCAAATAAAAATGTTTTTTTAAATACAATACAGTCTACAATGCCAAGGGTGGGACAGCAGACACCTTTAAAATCTTTAATTCCTGTAGCACAAGTAAAGTAGAGGTAATAGGAGATATTTTTCTTAAGGTGCAATTATTGCCATTACCAATCACATTTAATATTAGGTAAACAATATTAGGTAAAGAATAGGAACAATTTGCCCCTATAAGCACCAGCAGTACTGTAAAATAAGTTTCTTGACATGTTATATTGGGTTTCACTTATTTGAAAAGTCCTAGGACATCCTATCCAAGACGAGATTTATTTCTCATCCATTGTAGGTCTTGAAAACTGAAGATAACCTCCTGTCATCAGAACTATAAGCCCAAGGGCAGCCATTCTGGTTCCAGGCACCAGTATTTTGCACATTTAATTTTCAAATCAGTTTGATAAATGAAATACACATTACTGTTCTAACAAACATAGATTCATCTGGCTTCATTACTTTAATATATTAGTTTGTTTTAATAACAATAAAGAAATGATTACTGACTTTTGCAATTCAGTTTGAATAATACCACCAGAAAAATCAAATACACCAAATAAATTTTTAGGAATTACTCACTTTGGCCATTGCTTTTCTTTGCTTGTCAGTGGAACATAAATTACTCCCATGTGATTTTTCTTTGTTACTGATCCATCTTCATTTTTATCAATTTGCTGAAGCATTTGGTTCTCTCCTTGACCTCCCACAGGGATTACCATACGTCCACCAGGTTTCAACTGTTCAACTAACTGAAATCATGAAAATGAAAACAGACAAATGAAAGTTCAGTTATTAGAAGTCTATATAAATATATAAAAAAAATAGTATAACAATTTAATAATTATTTGATACATAATTCCCCACAAAGTAGAATAAGATTAAATTAAAGCAATGGCTGCATTTGTTGACTTTTCTACACATGATAGTAAAATAGATTAATTTATGTTTGTTAACAGTAAATACTAACTTCCAGACAAAAATTCTAAATATCAGTTCTGGAATTTAGCCAAAGACAGAAAGAAAAAGAGAGAGAAGAGGGAGGGAGGAAGGAAGGAAGGAAGGAAGGAAGGAAGGAAGGAAGGACTGCTCTGCACTGAAATTCTAGATATATAGACAGGTCCATCTTGTTGCTTCTTACTCTGACTTATTCATGAGGGCTCAAGGAGCTGGAGAACACCCAAAGACTAGAGTTGATGGCTATGATAAATACAGCTGGTTGCTGCCTAACTCATGAAGCACTTTCTTTAATGATAAGCAGTTGATTCATTTTACTTCATTTCTTCAATAGAAGCAGCAGTTAATTCATTTTATTTAATTTCTTCAATAGAAATATGACATAGGGCAGAAAAGGGCTTTTAGTCTAATAATACATGATTAAAGAAATACTTTGCTACTTTGTAGTGCTGAATTCATGCCTTTATATGAGCATGGGCAATGTAAGAGAAACCTGTATTCCTTAAGAAATGAGAAACCAATATTATAAAACATTTAAAAGCTATTTGAATTATGTTTTTCTTTTTTTACTTCTTCAAGACAGAATGATTAAGGAAAAAATGTTAGATAATTATACGAAATTTACAATAGAATTGAACAACAAATACCTGCTCACACTTTAATGTGAATATTGAAAACAAAGAGCACAAGAAAAACACGAATCTCCTATGTTTAATCCACCGTCATATTTGTACATTTAATTTTGCTTCAAAGTGGAAATAAATATTAAGACAAAGTACAAGAAATAAACAGAAATTCTTACAGAATCTGGCAAAACTGCAGCTGCAGCTCCAACATGGATAGCATCATAGGGAGCATCTGGCTTGTATCCTAATCTTCCATCACCAACAACTAATTTCATCTGACCCTTATCTAGTAAGAATCCAAGTCGCTGTTTTTTCTTTACATTGTCAATTGAGGACTGCACCAACTTGTCTATATGATCGATTCCAACAGCCAAACCAGTTTCCCCAACCTGAAAAACAAAAATTGAAGAAAAATATAATACAAAAATTAGGTGGAATTCTGGTTTAAGGACCCTATACAGCCCTTCATAACTTTTTATTTTTTGGAATTTTCAGAAATTTTTTTGCAAATGTATGTTTTACACATAGGAATTCATATGACTATGCATAAATAATTTTGTGTGTGTGTGTGTGTGTGATTTAAGATAAAAGACACTTGCCCAAGGTGCTACACAGTGAGACTGAATCAGAAACCACATGGTTCGAAATGAAATCCTTAAACGCACAGCCATACCTGATCAAGAACTAAACTCTGTAATTGTAGTCTCTACTGATTGAGGAATAAAACAAGCCAAGATTATACTGGTATTGTTACTAATACTTAACAAAGAGTATCTTAATGCATTTACTACAAGATGTCACCATTTTAAAATGATATCAATGCTTTTACAATAAGTCTCATATTAAGATTTCTATTGCTCAGTCAGCGATCATATTCAAAGACAAAATAGACCAGTATTTAGATAAGGGAAATCAAAGGATTCATTTAAATAACATGAACAAGATGCTATATCTTACAGTGGAGATGACAAAGGACTGAGCTGGCTGGCAACACACATTGCTGAAGAGTCCCTGTTAACTTATGCAAGCAAGTATGGTGAAACAGAAGATAAAAGCTTAAAAGCATTAAAAACTAGCAATAATGATGAAGACTAAGAGTCACCTGCATCTGAAACTGTAGTCCAATAATCCCAGCTAAATAAATATCTTCAGCTCTCACTACCTCACGATACTTTCTAATTCTCATTTCACTCATACCCCACCCCATATCTAACCAATGTACTATACTGTTAATGGAGGAATTTCAACCATGTTTCATGGTCTGCTACCACAACAGCTCCTTTATAGGATCCAGTTAGCTCAAGACATCATCAGGAGGAACCACGTCCAGTTTCGGCCCCTACTCCTCTACCGTTTTGACGTGGCGGGGCCCCTCCTTTCGGAGGTGTCTTCAGCTCTAGTGTTGGGTGCATGTCTTCTTTCACTGTTTGTGACTGTTCTAATTCAACTGTGGAATGTCCCTCGCTATGGTTATTTTCCAGGAGGTTCTGGCATGCCCTCACTCTATCATTTTCTCATCCCATCAATCTGTTTCTACAGTCAGACTCTCACCCCACCAACCCATTACTATTTCTACCCTCATACTATTGTCCCCTCAAACTACCCATCTTGTCTCCTCTTCTGTAATTTAATTTCTTTAGTATTGGTCTATACTTTGAGCAAATGAGCATTTGATAGAATTGTGGGAACTCTAAATACTCTCTAAGACTTTACAGTCTTAAAAAGTAGAAGGTAACTTCTTTAGTGCTGATACCACAATAAAATTTACCCAGAAACCATCTAGCAGAGTCAGGGGACACATCAGCGCCAAAGATGAGCTGACCTATATGACCAGTCCAACTCATGCTACCATGGAAAGCAGCTGTAAAACAATGATGACAATGATACCATTACATCATAAATATACTTCAGATAATTAAAACCCAATTGATCATGAATAGTACATTACAAGATATATAAATTTTGGCAATAAAATAATGTTTCTTGTTAATTGTAAGACATACTGCTGTTTAATTTGCAATTTGGTGCTTAGTAAGTATGAATTAAGCTTTCCATTTTATTCCACTAAATACGTTATCCAAACACATAGTTTGAAAAATATGTTGTTGTTGGCACTCTGTCGCTTACGATGTCGAGGGTTCCAGTTGATCCGATCAACGGAACAGCCTGCTTGTGAAATTAACGTGCAAGTGGCTGAGCACTCCACAGACACGTGTACCCTTAACGTAGTTCTCGGGGATATTCAGCGTGACAAGGCTGACCCTTTGAATTACAGGCACAACAAAAACAGGAAGAAAGAGTGAGAGAAAGTTGTGGTGAAAGAGTACAGCAGGATTCGCCACCATCCCCTGTCGGAGCCTCATGGAGCTTTAGGTGTTTCCACTCAATAAACACTCACAACGCCCGGTCTGGGAATCAAAACCGTGATCCTATGACCGCGAGTCCGCTGCCCTAACCACTGAGCCATTGCGCCTCCTCTTGAAAAATATAATCCCTATAAAAACTGTTAAATATTTTCTTTTACTCACCATCAATGCCATACATGCAGTAAGGTATCCACTTCCAGAGCCAACATCAAGAGCACGGTTTCCATCAACTAAGTGATTTTTTAACAACTCCAATGCATACGCATGCTAAAAATTAAGAAATTTAATAAAGAAATTAAATTCGAAATGAACAATTTAGAAATCAGTAAAATGATATTTTTCACTTTACATTATAAAATGCAGAACTTACCATATGCGGAGCACTTATTGTAACAGCATATCCAATAGTCTGTGGAGAATCAGCATAAGGGTTACGCTGACAGAAGTCGCCACGATCAACTGCTTTCATTGTGTCACGAACTCTCTCTGATTTGATTATACCATTTTCTACAAAAAATATTTGGAATATTCATAAGCATAGATGAATAGCATTAGAATGAATAAGTTTGGTCTCAAATATATGGTCAGGAATGTTAGGTAATGACAAAAAAATATATAATTATTTTATAGGCACAGGTATAACTGTGTGGTAAGAAGCTTGCTTCCCAACCACATGGTTCTGGGTTCAGTCTCACTGCATGGCACCTCGTGAGCGGATTTGGTAGATGGAAACTGAAAGAAGCCATCATGTGTGTGTGTGTGTGTGTGTGTGTGTGTGTGTATATATATATATATAAAAGCATTATTACTGCAAGATTTCTAACTAAGCAAGTATAATATGAAATTTTCTTACCCTTCTTTTATTTAAATATTTTATATGTATGTGTGTATGTATGTATGTATGTTTAATCCCTGTAACTTAGTTGTTTGGCAAAAGAGACTGATAGAATGAATATTAAGCTTACAAAGATTAAGTTCTGGGGTTGATTTCTTCAACTAAAACCCTTTAAGGCAGTGTCCCAGCATGGCCACAGTCAAATGACTGAAACAAGTAAAAGAATATATACAAGTGGTTGAAATGGGGTTCCTCTGAAGGACTTCCAGAGTAATGTTACTTAACAGGGTGGGTAAGCTCAGAGATCTGGGATTCTCTCCCAGCAAGGACACCACTACTCTGCATTGAGAGGTCACAGCTCTAGCACTATGGACATATGATTAGAATGTTAGAGGAAAGAATCACAAGATAGATTCTTCAAGCTGAGCCAAGCAGCAGGAGGCATAGAGGTAGATCAAGAATGGGATGGTTGAATGATATCCATAATTTCAGTTGATCACACTTAGGAATCCAACTGGAAAGTGTAATAATGGTTGCTTCTGAAGGGACTCTATGGAGGAGGTGGTATGAGGACTTAACCCACTACAACCTCTCAGGAATAATAGGTGGAAAAGATGGATGAATGACTGGATTACATAATTTAGATAGAGAAGATATATAACGAGCTGACTATAATAAAAAAAGGTGGACATTTGATAATTGAAGGAATCAAGAATTCTAGCTGAAAAAAAAAGACTAAAACATAATGAGTATTTGATGAAAAGTGACAGCATTTTTGACAAGAGAAGAAAAAATATCTGAAAAAAACTGCAAATTAGAGTAGATAGAACTATTTCAAAATGAATTAAAAGGAAAATTAGATAGCAATAGGCCTTCAAATTACCCATTTTATGCACCTTTTGTGGTTAACTTACTGGTTTAACGCAATTTTGAAGAGACATATTCAAATTACTAAAGAAATGTTACTTTTAAGAATTATTCTTACTTTGGGATATTTTTTTTTTTGAAAAGGAAACATTTTTTTTTAAAAATTGAAACTGGTTTAATCCTTTAGCATTCAGATTACTCTGTTAAATGCAATGTTTATTTATTCACATTGTTTTGAATTAATCATGCATTAGTCTGTAGCTTTAAAATTCCAATGAGTGGCCTGATTTGGTCAGTTTGAATATAAAACAGGTATGTATAACCTTTAATTTGTGATTGCTTGGAATAAATAACAGCAAGCATCAATATAAGGGAAATTGATAAGAGAAATGTTATTATTTTTTTTGAATGTCGAATGCAAACTGAACAGAATATATTAGTTGTATCAGTATCATTCAACCAGGGTAGTGGTTGAATATATTAAGTCCACCATTTCGTCAATCGTAGCGGCTTCCAAGCTTCACCAATTCAGTTCTCAACTAAATTGCAAACTGTTGATAGTTTTAAAGAGGACACCTCCTCGGCTACATTTTGGCATAAATAGTTTGAGATTTGGTTCAGTAGAAAAAAAGTTACATCAAAATATGTCAGACCTCAAGTGGGCAGTAAGGCAGATATTCATCTTCAATTAAAAATAAACTTTTAAATTTTAAAATAAAAGTATACTTTTCTTAGGCTTAAATTATAGAAAAATGCATGAGGAATTCGGAATCGTTAGTCGCATTGAACAAAAATTAGTAGAAAAACAGTTATGAGGTAAAATGTTATGAAGTTTTATGTAAGGAAGTAAGAAGTTATGTATAAGCAATAAGAATAAAGAATATATTTCTAAAATGAACGTTTACTTTCTAAGGCGGTACGCTGACAGAAACATTAGCGTGCCAAGTGAAATGTTTAGCAGTATTTCATCTGTCTTTATGTTTTCAGTTCAAATTTCACTGAGATCGACTGACATACAGATTATTTAATTAATTTTTTTTTAACTAAATTCTTTCAAACTTCCAATACTGGTAGAATGTGTCACATAGAACAGGGTTTACTCTTAATGTTTTTTGACAAAATTTTGTATTTTAGAAATTATTTCGTCAGAAGTTACAGAGTGACAATAGACAAATTCGTGTTTGATAAGTGCCAATACACGAAACTCTCAGCTTTTTACTTACTCTCTAACTTCTGCCAATGATATATATACACATTACATATATGTGTAAAAAAAATTTCATTACACAATTGAACCAATGAAAGAGCCTCTACCTGGTCACTCGACATGCTAAAAATAGCAACCAAAGTATCTCCCTACCTAAATCACACACCCATTGCAGATTATCCCTAAAAAGACAGTTTGCTGAAGGCTGGAATGTCTTTGATGACAGGTTTGCAGTATCAGGGTTGAGGCTAAATAGCAACAACATTATGGTAAATTTCTATATTAACACCCGCATGATTTTCACTAAGAAAAAAAAAATTTGATTTTTTGCATAGAAT
>NC_068986.1:5686995-5726862 GCF_001194135.2 Octopus bimaculoides | reverse complement strand
AATATTCTTAAGATTATAAATCTGGAAAAGTATAGGACAAGTTATTACACCTGTAAAAGTATAGGACAAGCTATTACTTCTAGTAAAGTAAAGAATAAGAAACTTTTTGCTTAAAATATTGCAGCTAAAATTAAAATTTGAATATTAAAACTTATTTTGTTACAGTTTACAAATAACATTATACTTATTTAAGTAGAATTTGGCTAATTTACTACCTTAAATACAGGAAAAAAGTGACTAATTAGATAAACTTACAAATTAGCTGAACAGTTTTGTACAATAAATTTAAAAGATGAGAACTGTAAAGAGTGATAAATTAGAAGAACTGGCATTCTTTGCTGCAATATTTTAAGTAAAAAGCTTCTTATTCTTTACTTCACAAGAATAGCTTGTTCTATACTTTTACAGGTGTAATAACTTGTCCTGTACTCTTCCAGGTTTATAATCTTAAGAATATGACTTTTCATGCTCGCATTTTTCCATGCAATATGCGGGAGAAACTACTGCTTTTAGTCTTAACTGAGTTTAATATAACAAAAATAAATAAACAAGATTATATTTATTAGCAATGTACACAGAATATAACATCAAAGAAAGAGTAATTTTAAAATTATCTTTCAGAGTATAAGGAATTAAAAAATTAAAACAGCAACTTAAGGTGTAACAATTAAAGCAATGTCATGATGCTTAAGCCTCATTAATTAACAACCAATAACTAAGTGCATTGCTGACTACAAACCTACAAGCAGTTGGCTAAAGCTAAGCTAAATTTGTCATTCCACCCAGTTTAGATAAATATCAATAGTAAGAGCTAAAGAGTAATAATTTAAAGTGCAATTCAGCAAGGAGATGATAATCTCTCTGAGGTCATTAATTGTGTAATAACACCACCACCACCAACAGCAACAATATTAATCCTTTTGGATCTTTCTGATTTGGCGGACGCCACTTGTTTTCTTAACGAAACACTTTCAAACTTGGGACACTGGTAGAATGTGTCATATAAAACATCTTCTACTCTTAGTGTTATTGAGAAAATTTTATCTTTTTAAAGTTATTTCGTGCTAAAATTGTCGTATTTTGTTAATTTCAACCAATCACTGACGTCTATTGAGGTGAAAACAATTACTGCTGTGGAATGTAAACAACACGTTGTGGCGGTGTAATGGGATCTTTTCCCTTGAATAAAATTAGTGCCGTTGTTTGTCAACAACAACTATCGGCGGTACTGTTATTTATGACATTGTTCATGCGTTTGTACTGGTTTTACCTAACCCTAACCCTAAAACCCTAACTCTAAAACCCGAACCTTAACCCTAAAAATCTAAAGCTAAAACCAGTACAAACACACGAATGATGTCATAAATAACAGTACTGCCGATAGTTGTTGTTGACAAACAACGGCACTAATTTTATTCAAAGGAAAAGATCCCATTACACCGCCACAACGTGTTGTTTACATTCCACAGCAGTAATTGTTTTCACCTCAATAGACGTCAGTGACTGGTTGAAATTACTGAAATACGACAACTTTTAACATGAATTAACTTTGAATATAAAAATTTTTCTCTGTTCTATAAGACAAAATATACAAGTATACGAAATTTTAATGTGTTTCAGTAGAAAACACATGAAATGAAGCATAAATAAATAATGGCGCCCGCCAAATCAGAAAGATCCCTCCTTTCTACTATAGGCACAAAACCTGAAATTTTTTAGGGGAGAGGGCAAGTCAACTTCCAAAAGAATGAAAGACAAAGTCAACCCTGGCAGAATTTGAACTCAGAACATAAAGACAGATGAAATGACACTAATCATTTTGTCTGGCATGCTAATGGTTCTGCCAGCTTACCACCTTAATAATAATAATAATAATAATAATAATAATAATAATAATAATAATGATAATAATAATAATAATAATAATAATGATAATTTATTTGCCACAAGAGCAAAGGATGAGGGGGACAATACAAAGACAGGCATAAAGTGTGGGTGTTTACATATAATGAAATGATACAAAAAAAGGAAAGAAAGAAAGTATACACAGTATACACTGAAAAAGAAGTGATATATGCATAGCATACAAAGATTAAAAAAAAAATGGTTTCTAATTTAGGTACAAGATCAACAATTTCAAGGTGTGAGAATTAGTCAACCCCAATACTTGGTACTTTATTTTATTGACCCCCAAAAAGAGGAAAGACAGGATTTCAACTCAGAACAAATATTGCAAAACATTTTCCCCAACTTTCTAACAATTCTCCCAGTCCACTGCCAAGATAGAGTGGAACATTGGATTAATCAGGCAAAAATAAATATGATATAATACAATAGGATTTAAGAGAATATAATATATACAGATATAATACTCAAGAAAGCCCATACTCTGCAGCAGACGTGTTAAGACTAGTCTTTCTGGTGGTGCAAGGCACTCGTGGCTTCGCCACATAAAAGTGCCTGTGAGGTAGCATGTAAAAGTGCCCATGTGGTGCCACGTAAAAGCACCTGTCTGATGCTGTATAAAAGCGCCCATGCAGTGCCAGTACACTCTTGGAGTGGTTGGCATTAGGAAGGGCATCCAGCTGTAGAAATCAGGTCCAATGAGACTGGAGTCTGACGCAGCTCTTCAGCTTGCCAGTTCTGTCAAACCATCCAACTCACACCAGCATGCACACCAGATGTTAAATGATGATGATGCTAATCCAAAATAATATAAGGAAGGACATTTATGCCAACAAATAAGAACCAGGCTGATCCTTAATTCACTTCAAGTAATATATGACCAGCTGATTAAAATGAACCAGTAAAATTGTAAAAATTATTCAAGTCAGACTATCAGCTGAAAATAAAATGTTAGAAGTCTTTCAGTAAAAACATACTGTTGATTACTTTTCTTTTCATTTTCACTTTCATAAGAGAAAATACAAGCAACAACCTTCATGTAAAACTGCATCACTTTAGAACAAGCATGGACAACCAGCAGCTATTTATGTGTTTCTGTGTGGCACATGTAATGTCAACATAATTATCACCAACATGATTTTATGTCTACTTTCTATGCTGACATGGGTTGAATGGGTCATCACAGTCCAAGTCCGTTCTTATTCAGAGTTACCTGCCCTTCTAGATGGGTCAGAGGACTGATTCTTAATACATTTCACTTTCGATCTTGGTTTCCTTGGTTGGAAACCCTTCCTATATCTAATAGTGTAGTGGGTGCATTTGAATGTGGCATCAGAACAAAAGAGGTACTCATGACCTTAACAAGACAAAACAGATCGTGTTTCATAAAAATTTTGAAACATAAACTTTAGTTCCAACTTTGCTATTGTAAACAATTCCTTCCATACCCAGCTCTCTCATTCATTACACTTTCTTTCAATCAAATTTTCATAGCTCATTTAATGAACACTGAAAATAAAATGTTGATTTCTTTTTACAGCACACAAGACTGTATTTTCAAAAGGTAAAAGGAATAGAGTTAACTAAATGAACCTCATTGTTTTACCTGTACATTCTATATACGTGTGAGTGTGTGCACAGACACACACATGCATGGTCTGATCAATAAGTATTCGAACTATTGTCATAGTAATGAAGCACACAGAGTAAAGCCGCTTGGCACAGAATGACCTTGAACTTTGCTGTGCATGAGCACTAAGTTTTAACATTCTAGCTAACTTCTGCCATTTAAAGCAGTGCTTAGAAAGGTGTGTTATTTCTTTACTACCCACAAGGGGCTACACACAGAGGGGACAAACAAGGACAGACAAACGGATTAAGTCGATTATACCGACCCCAGTGCGTAACTGGAACTTATTTGATCGACCCCGAAAGGATGAAAGGCAAAGTCGACATCGGTGGAATTTGAACTCAGAACGTAGCGGCAGACGAAATACTGCTAAGCATTTCGCCCAGTGTGCTAACGTTTCTGCCAGTTCGCCGCTGCTTAGAAAGGTGTGTAACGTGTGATCATTGCATTGACCATGACAGAGAAAGTTGAGCTGAGAATCTGCATCAAATTTTGCCAAAAGCTTGGTGATTCCTGCGCAGAGACCTACGCAAAGTTTTCAAACAGTTTCCATCCTTTATGCCATTCTTTAACACTGTTAATAATCATTTCTAACAGACAAAAGACCAGGGTATTTGCAATGGGGAATTAGTTAATTATATAAATCCCAGTACTTTATTTTTTAACCCAAGAAGAAAGAAAGGCAAGATTGACCACAAGTGGATTTAGAATAAGAACACACCAAGAACCAGAACAAAATTTCTGCCAATCCAATAATAAAACATTTAACTTAATTTTACAATTTTGTAAGCAAAATCAAGCAAAATGTTTCCAAATATTGCAATCATGTTAAGAATTACAAATGACTGAGTTGGCTTGGTGCCAGCCAGTATACTGAAGGTGAAAACTAGAAACAATAGATTGTGTTTCTTGAGAATTAGATGTTCTGTTGTGTTTTTTTAATATTTCAGGACAAAAATCTCAATAGTCAAAGGTTGATAATAATGCATATCCCAGTTTGAAAGAAGGTACACATGACACTGCATGTTGAAAGAGTCAGTTAAAAGGTTTTCAACAAAAAGGGAATCTAGCCAAAAGACATTACCTCAGTAAAACGATCTCCCCCATATCAGTAGGGAAAAGTGGATGCAAAGTGCTGATGAATATCCAAAGGCAGAAAGTTTGCAAAGTCAAGGCGCAAGCTCAAATATTACATGTGAACTAACAATCGCTGAAAGACAAAAGATAGTAACTTTTCATCCATGAAACATAACAAAGAAAACTGGTCAGAAAATACTTGGAATTTTTGCAACTCTATAAAAGACTAAAGACAAATAGCAGGAATCGAGGCTTCTGTAGGAACCAATGATGAAAAAGCAAAGACAATATTGGATGAATACTGCTTTTGGATAAAAAGTCAACGGAGGACATACTGAATACAATGTTCAAAAAATCTTTAAATCAATGAAACTTCCCTCTTAATTGAAGAAAGAATATAAAAGCCTTGTGCCAGTTATTAGTAACTCTCATAAGAGACAATTCCAAGACATTAAGAACTAATCTCTCAAAGTTAATTTACATGTCTGTGGGCTCAATTTTAGGATTGTTTACAACCAAGGGGGCAAACAACTATGTACATATTTCAATTCATTAAACCTCATCAGCATAGTACAATTTTTTGGCCAGTGTTATTTGCAAAATAATAATGTTAACTAAAGGAAATAATTCAAATTGGCCAATGGTATGAGTATGCCATATACAAAAATTTCTTGGTTGAAATTTTCCTCTTGATCAGCGAATGAAAACTAAATTTAAGTGAGTAGATTTCCTTTCTAACATGAAAGTATAGCAACTGGTAGATATGAACAAAGGGAGATAAGAAGTGTGAGTAAAGAATGGGGGGTCCCACAGATCTAATAAGTGGAGCTGAAAGAAGGTGAGCTATCAAATGTGATAGCTTTGTCGGCAGAATTATTGCTTATAAAGCTGTTTCGGTTAAATAGTGGCAAAGAGAAAGATTCACCTGAGCTTAAGAAAAGTTATTTGGCAATTTTCCAGCATTACAGTGACAACTATCAGGAACCGAAAGATTGCAGGACTTATGTCACATAAATGCATCTTTTGCTCTCTGGATTTATTTCTATAAATTGTTTGTATTTGCGCGCTTGGCTCAAGAATGAGTCATTTGTCGTCTCAAGTAACCAGTTTCAAATTGCTGAAGAAACTATCAAATAGGTTGCTTGAATGTTCAGAATTTATAGACTGCACTATCATAGTGTTTATTGACAGAAAGGCAATGATGATGAAGTGCCCAGAGAGTCGTGAGGGGTAACTGCGTAATGTCTAGACCGAAAATGGTTTCGAAGGTTAGGAAAGTACGAAGAGCATATACGAAATCTCTAAGTTGATCAGGGATATGAATTTGGGAAACTGACTGGTGTAGACTGCGTAAAATGTAAAAATTACAATCACTGCATCATCTGGGTTAGTGTGAAGCAAGTCAGAAAGCAAAGATAGTCGGAGATACTGAAAATTGCAAGACATGACAATTTCATAGTTAAAGTGGGTGTTTCTTTGCAAGGGCAAATGATTCAAATAATTATTGGTTATTGGCTAAGTATAGAAAAGCAGCAAAAATAGCAGCTGGTCTTAAGAGTGTTAGACAACGTGACTTAATGTCAGATTAACTGGAGATGTTGACAATGAAGTGAATGACATGGTTACTAGAAGAATTTATAAGCAGCTAAGATGGTACAACTGTAGATGATCAATTTGTCTAGGGACCAGAACTACCTTTAGCATACTCAACATTATTTCATAATAATTGCTAATATTTCCGTTTCACACCTATTAAAATGCTCTCTAAAAGTTAGAAGAAAGACTATACATATATTTTTAAAATAAAATTTAATATTAGAGAAAATTGTGAAGTTCGCGGATAGCATTTTCTTTCAAATAAATAGATTAAACGTTGAAAACAGTAAAATGAATACAACATTCCAGGATAATATATAAAAAGATCAAAATAGGATCTGCGTCTGAATTAGTAAACAGGTAGATCTGAAAAAAAAATGACCGTTAATATACAAAACTATTTTTACGTGTATTCCACATCGTAACATTACACATTCGTTGCTATTTATTGCACTTGCTAATATTGCGACTGATGATACAAGTTTTGTTATCCATTTTACATCATCACCATCATCAATACTTGGTGACGCATTAAAAATAAATATAAGGTGTTGTATTTGAAACGATATCAACAGTATGAGAACGAAATGAAAGTAAATTAATAAACTGCAAAATACCATAATATTGTCATTTAATTAAATATGCACACACACACTGTATGTGTGTATATATATATATATATATATATATATATATATATATATATACACACACACACACATATCTGTTGGATGTGAGGGAATGCAAGTCTGTACTGCATTTGTAAACTATCAGATATTTATAAAGACAGTGTGGTGTTAGGGTTAGGAATAAAAAGACAGCTTTACAATATAATCATAGTGGTTTAGGAATGATAAATTTCAAAACGATTCACATAAATAGATAACAATGGTGAAATTAAAACAACTGGCATAAAGTGACAAGTTTAGAGAAGGTAAATATTCGAATCTAGGACCGAAACTCTGCAACAGGGCCAATGCTCTCAGATTCTACGTAAATTAAAATATTTAAATAGTCTACACTTACGATAGAGATTTTCAACAAGATGCGAATTAGAATTCCCACTAGATCGCCAAGCCATGCTGGATAAATGTTTTGGAAAGACTAAAAAAGCTACAGCGACCTTCAATCCGCAACTTAGCAGAGTTTTCGCAACGTCTCGACGAAAGTGAATGTGACAGGGAAGTGGTGTCATTGGCGCATCAAACTGGGCTTATAAAAATACGGAATTAACTTGACGAAACGTAGTAGAAAAGTAAAACAAGTTTTCTGCTTTTAACTTATTGCTGACTTGTATATAAATAATTTTTAGTTGGTGGTTTTGTTTTAATTTCAGAGACATGTACGTTTCTTTTTCTATTTTTTACTTCTTCTTTAATTAAATATGTGTATTATTTTCATCATAAATCTAACTTATACTGTTAATTATAAAGTCATTGCACAGAAGATGTCACCAATTCCAAAATAAGTGCAGAGTTTTTTTTAAATTATGTGCTTTTGTTTCTTTGTGTGTGTGTGTTTGTTTCTTTTTTTCCTTTTAAAACAATAAAAGGGTAAAATGAAAAATAATAATTCAGAGATATTAAACTAAATTATAAACTTCTATTTTCCTTCCACGATATTAAAACATCGTGCATGTTTGGTTAATCCAGCTCCCCGTGTGAAACCGGTGCTAGTTATTTCTCCTGGGTTTTCTGACTTCTTGGGTCAAACCGGTATCAGAAGTAAATTTACAACGTCATTAAATGTTCCAGAAGTTTCGGTGGCCTCAGTCTGTCTTAGAAGTCAATGTAAATTTCTTCTTCTCTTTCCCTCTTCTGTCGTCCTTCCGTCCGCCTCTTCCGCGTTGTAGCCTCATTATGCTGACACATTATATGTGATACGTTCCTTATTGTCGTCACCCAAGACGAAAACTTCGTCGTTGTGTGGACTTGAGGTATTTTACCCTTATCCTTTTTAGTACCCAAAGCTAGTATCAATCGTACTCCGCATTTTTTTTTTACCCGTGCCTACATCATATCAACAGGACAAACAGTTTAATGCTATATCTTCCCATTAGTCTATTTCCCAAACGGAGGTCCATTCTGCGCACATCCCTAACATCTTAAGTTTGAAAAAAGACTCATACACATCAATATCCATTCTCAGACATCAGAAATGCAACAAAACTTTTGGTCAAATTGAAAGAGGCTCGTGGAAAAAATGACACATGATATGAAAGTAACGAAACTCGATTTAATCTAAAAACTCAACAAAAAATATCCTCTATAACTTCTTCACGATCTGCTGGAGTGGCTCTCTTCATGATACGAGGTAGGATCAAAACGTTTCCGGACAAGTTCTACAGCGCGCCAACAGATGGCAGCACACAGCTGCGTGTGCAGTGAGAACTAGCAGTGATCTTCATGAGGTAGTGTGCCGAGTGACATCGCTGTGTTTATTTCGCAAGTTGTGAAATTTGTGATCACGTGTAAGCTGTCGTCTGCGATTTTGTCATGGACAGGAAGCTGGAACAAAGATCCAACGTGAAATTTTGTTATAATCTTCGAAAGTCTGCTACAGAGACATTGAGCATGCTTCGGCAAGTTAATGGCGACGAAGCAATGAGTAATACGGAATGTTTCGACTGGCACGGGCGCTTCAAAAGCGGAAGAACGTCCATGGAAGACAATGAACGATCTGGAAAACCTGCTACGAGTGCCACTCCCGGAAATGTGGCATTGTACATCGAAAATTCGTCCCCAGGGCCAGACCGTCAATCGAGAGTTCTATTGCGATGTTTTGAAACGTTGGAGGGAGGACATCCGGCGAAAACAACCGGATCTGGGGAGCGCGAAGAATTGGATTCTTCACGACAACAATGCACCCTGTCACCGAGCTCTCCCCACTCGTGAGTTTCTCATCAAAAACAACATGGTATTGCTTCTGCACCCGCCCTATTCCGGACCTCCATCTTTTCCCAAAGATGAAAATGCAGCTCAAAGGTCGTCGTTTTAACACCGTTGTGGAGATCCAGAACGAATCGCAGAAGGTCCTCGACTGGCTTATGGTAAACGACTGCAAGGCCGGATTCTTTATTACCTACAAGGAGCTAAACACAGAGGGACAAATACAAACATAAGTGGGGACAAAAAAAGACAAACGAATGGGAAAAAAGAAAAAGGAATAATGAAATGGAATGAAGCCACTCGACCCCACATCCGAGTGACTTCATTTACACTTTTTAAACTTTTTTTTTTTACAATCTTACAATTAAGATAGTTTAACTTAGGCGGCAACTTACTCGCGTGTGCTGTCACGCCTATGTCCAATGTTTCTGTCCCACAGTTTTCCATTAAACCAAAACGCTTGGGGGGAGGGGAATCACCTGTCTGTTTATGTTATTGTCTGTGTCAGGAGGGGCAGGGAAAGGGTTGGTGATTGCAGAGGGAGGGTGTGACAGCATTGGATCGGGTGGGAGAAGGGGTGGAGATTCACATTTTTTTTTTCCTCAGACCTTGTTTTGTTTTCCTCCTTTTAGCTTGTGACCATTCTTGCTCTTCTTCCTTCCCAGGCTCCTCCTCGCTTGTAGACGACTTCGCCAGAGATGGAGGTGCGTACCTTCTTCCTCGGGTGTAAAATGTCACTACCTTCGTTATACTCTCCAGGCACTTTTCTATGGATTTCTCCGCCACCATTTCTATCTTTTTGCTGGCTAAGGACAGCATTCCTTAGAAAACTATCCTTTTCCTCGTGGTGTTAGTTACTTCTTCCGGATGGGTCAGTCTTAGACTTTTTCCCCTCCTTCTGGAACAGCTCCCCGTGTCTTTCTAGCTTAACGAGGTCTATTGCCACCTCTCGTACCTCCAATGTGTTCGAAGCGTTGGTCGCGCGACTACCCGCCGACGAGTTCTACTGAACACTCCATTTCAAAAATTCTTGACCCCAAACTAGGGAAAAGAATAACAAACAAAAACTACAAGCCCGTAGGCAAAACAGCAATAACAATCCAACGGTAACAATATCCAACAATGGTAACAATGATTAACAAGCAACAGTATCCCGAGGAATGTAACAGTAGGCACGCAGCTGCAAACAAAATCCCACTAGCAAGCTAGGAGATGATTGGAACTACGGTGAAAACAAATATTAATGTCAATTTATTGATACATTTGGGCTCTATGTCCGTATTATCAGACAATTGCAAAAAAAAAAAAAGTTTAAAGAAAATTCAAAGCTGCAAAAATCCGGTACAAATTCTTCATGGTTCAAAACGTTGCTTATTTTTTACTCAACCTGATATTTTATTGTTTCAGTCATTCTACCAATACGAAGTTTGAAAGTTGCAAAAAATTAATTTTTCGAAATGTGCCAGTCAAAAAAGGTAAAGGTCCAAAAATATTTATAAGTATCTGATGTCGCTTCAGATACAAATAAAAACACACTTTTAGAATATCTTTATACTTACTTTTTTTTTTTTACATATTAATTATTAGTGTCGACTGAAATGTGTTTGCATATGTAAAGAGGACTTCATATACCGCATGTTGAATAAAAGAAATAATCATCTTCGACATTTATTAAGCATTTTAAAATACACATAACGTATAATTTGTTATATGTGTGTGAATCAAGAAGATATGAAATTGTCAAAAGAGACGAAAATCATATTAACGTGGGACTAAAGGTATATGGCCTCCATCAGCAATAAAAAGAAACCCCTCTAGAGAGCTAAAACACCAGGATTTTTGTCAGTCTGCCAAAACGTTGCTTGAATGTTCCATTTAGTCTTTAGGTGCGAAAATTAGGCTTTTATTGCCTCAGGTTCGAATTTGATGGATTTCTGCTACACACTGTCTAAGGTTTTAAAGAGCATTGTGTATTGTAATTGTGTGTTTATGTATTATATATGAAATGGATGACATTTTATCTTGTCATCACACACTACCCACAACATAAAAACTTCCTGATAAGTTAAAACACTGCTAGATACTTTGGTATCTATTTATTTGTTCTGTAGTTTTTGTATTGTTGTTGTTAAACCATAAGAAAACCTTGATATAGTAAATATGTTAACTGGCGGTTTTGTTTTAAAATATTTCCACTGCTTGTTCTGTTAGGATAAAAAATTGTGTGACAATATGAAGCTGAGCTTCCAAGATGACCTAAATAAATTGTACGCGTCACATCACCAACAAACATAACTCAGGTTTTTAAATTCTTTAATTTTTAGTCCCACTTTTGTAGATGTAGTTTAAAACAGTGTCAGTAGTCTTTGAGATTATCATTTAAAATTACATTGTAATAATTCAACCGTGCGAACCAAAAGAGATGGCGACGTAGACGGAAACGGCTCCTTTTTACCATGTCGCACGGTCGAACACAAAATAAGATATATAAGATAGAAGGCTCGTCGTGAGAGATACGAGCCATAGTGCCAGTAAAAGAACTTAGGACAGACAACCGATATATATAGAGAGAGTAAGTTTATTAACATAGTGAAACTGTTTGTGTCAGTGTGCGTGCATGCGACACATATAAATAACACAGTAGATAAGTCAGGCCTTCGTGTACAAGAGAATGTATACAACAATGTGAAGTAACGGACAGTCGTATAAGCAATAGTGTGTGTACAATATGTGAGAGTACAAGTGTGCGTGTGAATGAGAGGAACACAGAACATAGAAAGAGTGTCTGTAACATAGACTACAAGTCTCAAACACTGAGATAGAGAAATACCAGTTCGTATTAGAGTTACACAAGGAGATAGAATGTACATACGCAGGAAGTTGTGGCCAAGTAACAGAGCTGTGGTATCACAATATGTGTTGAGCGTCGAATGCTGTGACCGTTTACCTGATACGAAATATTCTCGCTGGTTAGTCCTGACTATTGCTCGTGGTGGAAACAATCCACTCAAACAGTGTCGATATAAAACCGAGTGTGTTGATATTGGTGTGTACCTGGTGGTGGGGTTGCTGGCGCACGACATTGTGGTAGATAGTACATAGGTGGTGAAGACGTCGGCGCTGGAACTGGCTGTAGCTGTGTTCTGTATGTGCGGTCAGTGACCAGACCTGTGAGAGATCTGGAATCGAAGAAGACTACCGTCGTTGGATCGGGCTTATTTATAGCTGAAATAGGGCTCACCGGAAACCCAGAAAAACTCTCTCACACGTGACCTTATCTGAAGGCCACGATTGGACGCAATCCACCCTTAGCAAGCAGAACATGGGGACAATTGTCGCGCAAATAAGAACCAATCAGGATGGTGGACAGAAAGCTAGATGTTAGCAGCTTCGTTATCATTTATGATTGAATGCCCGAGAGAGAGGTTTCACTACAACATCTTCAGCAAAAGCTAATACAGGAAGTTTATCGTCCTTCTGACGTTGTATCCAACTTGTAATGTTTTGCAAACTATTTTAACTATCACCCCTCCCCTTTGAATGCCCATTTGCAACGATTCAACTCCCTCATAATTTTTAATGTACATACACGTAATACCTGGTTAGAGTAAATTAGATTCAGGTAACTAGCTTGGTGCAGATTGTACGGAAAGAAATATTGGAGTCTGTTGGGATTTTAATAAACAACAATTTATTCTTTTCGTACATAAGAAATAACAGTTGTCGTTACTATGAGTGACAAAACGCCGAGAGAGTTTTTGTTTTTGGTGTATAAAGTGTTGTTAGTTGCTTGCCAGTTATTGACTTCTGGTATCGTTCGTCCTCTGATTGTTTATTGCTTTTGTGTTGTCCGCCGTCTCTGTTGGTCAACTCATACAGTGTCTGTCAATGCTTTCTCTGCTGCATACCAAAGCTTTCTGTCTAGTGTTCATGACGTACTGAATTTATACTAGTCGATAGAGCCAGAATGAAACGTGCCAAAAGAAGAAAAAAATCATTGTTGAAGCCTATTCGACGCGAAGTCGTGATTGGTCAGATTTCGTTGATTACGAATTGTGATATTGGTCGAGCGGGGAATATTCCCTGGCAGTGAAATTCAGGACACGATAAATTGAACGAAATAATAGTGCAGCAAATGCAGATGTGAAATGTATACAATAAGAAAAGATGAATACAAGATTAAAAATGTTAAATTGTTGAGTACTATCAGATGTTTTCATGGAAAATGCAGTCTTATGCATGAAGAAGTTCGCAAAAGCAGGAATGTGAAAAATAAAAGCAAAACAAAAATAAATATGTAAGGTCAGTGTAATATTGACAGAATCCTTTTTTTTTTTTTACGTACGGTACTGCACAAGCCGAGAAGGCCAGTGCACTCGCCGACCCGATCGCGTTATCGTCATCGAAACAGACGTGGAGGTATCAGTTGAAGAATGTGCTGGTGCTGTCGCATCAGGTTATGGAGTTGATATTTCAAACTCAAGGTGAGCCTTTTTTAGGCGGTCGATGCTGACCGAGTCTTTTCTATCTAGGACAAAATACTTTGGCGCTCTGCTGAGAATTTTGAAAGGTCCTGAATACGGTAGCTGAAGTGGAAGCCGAATACTATCTTTCCGCACAAACATACGAGGATCTTTCTGATTTGGCGGGCGCCACTTGTTTTCTTAACGAAACACGTTCAAACTTGGGACACTGGTACATACGAGTCCATTGCTGAATATCTAATGGATGTTTGGTGACATTCTGAGAACACGGAGCAATAGATGGCAAACGTAACATGTAGCCGACTGCAGGCGATGAATGTAGTTTGCTGGGTCTGGACTGTCCTTGTGAGCAACAGGAGTGATCATTTGTCCAGGTAAAGAAAGTGTTGTGCCATATACAATAGAACGAGTTCCAAGAAGAACGAGGGGTAGTTATTCCAACCAGTTGCTATTGTCGTGATAAGCATGTAGTGACGCCTTAATAGTAGACATTCCGGAAAGCTTATCCACGCATGCTCAGGGACTAGTTCCGGAAGGAATACAGGAAGAGTCTCGTGCGCATGCGTGGTCATTCGACATCCAAGTTTCGCGCCCTTATTCATTCTCTTTTCTCGCCGGCCGACGGAGAGCTCAGACGTACAAGCAGTCTGTCTCCAACATTCCAACTCTGGAGACAGCTCTTTCCAACATTCCAACTCTGGAGCTAGACAAATAACCACTCAACATCATTGACAGCTTTCTCAGCAACCAAAGGGCGAAGTGCTGCCTATTTCCTCTGTAAATAAATATTGTTGTGTTGATAGTTCAGAATCTGCGTTCCGTTGTTTCTTCTAGAAATTTAATGTACGGAAGCGGGTATACACCTAATGGTGTATAACCACTTTCCTAAAAGCATTAAGAACCGTTCCACCATATCGTTGGCTGCAGGATGGTAAGCAGTTGTAGGAGATCTTTTGTAACCTAAGAGACGTATCGATTCCGAGAAGAGATGGATGCGAACTGACGTCCTCTGTCTGTTGTGATGGTAGCATGTGTGCCAAAGATTGCAATATAATGTTGAAGGAGAGTTTTAGATATTGTTCTGCTGTGATATCTCGA
The DNA here is from genome assembly GCF_001194135.2 of Octopus bimaculoides. Taxonomy (NCBI): domain Eukaryota; kingdom Metazoa; phylum Mollusca; class Cephalopoda; order Octopoda; family Octopodidae; genus Octopus; species Octopus bimaculoides. Next base: position 5,712,184 of record NC_068986.1, on the reverse strand, counting down.
AGAGGGATGGCTTCAGGCTACCAAGAAAAACGATCCACGCAGATCAGAAGGCTGCGTGTTCAAATCACGTCGGGGTCACCAATTGTACGGAAAGAAATAATAAAGTCTGTTGAGATTTTGATGAACAACAATTTATTCTTTTCATACACGAGAAATGATAGTTGTCGTTACTATGAGCGAGAAAACGTCGAGAGAGTTTTTGTTCTTGGTGTAGTTGTAGTAGCAGATAAAGTGTGGTCAGTTGCTTACCGAATACTGACTTCTAGTATCGTTCGTCCTTTGACTGTTCATTGTCTTTGTGTTGTCAGCCGTTTCTGTTGATTAACTCCTACAGTGTCTGTCAATGCTTTCTGTCTAGTGTTCATGACATACTGAATTTATACTTGATGGCAATAAAAGTAAGACAGGTAATTTTTTTTCTTATTGATGGATGGTAGAGTATGTGCAGTCTCTCTCACATATGAGTAGGTGATGGGGTGCTTGTCAAGGATGTTCTATGGAATGTTAGAGCAGTCGTTTGGATGGTCCCAGAGTTTCCAGATATGACTTCATAAACTTCGAAATGTCTTTCACAGTGATTGCAATCTGGATCGAGAGTATTTTTAAAATGTTCTTTTAAACAAATTGCTAGACAGGGAACACATGGGTAAGAGGGACAAAAATGAGTAATTTCTGATTTTTTTGGTCTTCTTTTCCTTACAGGGAGTAAAACAGGTTGTAAAAAATTGGTCAGCATAGAAGTTGAAGTTGACAGTTCGAAAGATAATCAAATGACACGTATTTTTTTTTTATTTTAAGAAATTGTAATTGAGGTTGCTAATGAAATTATCTGGGCAATTTTTTGTGTGTTTAACAATCAATAATTCTTTTCTCTGGATTTCAAATCAGTTTTTTTCTCCACACTAATTGTCTAATTTGATAATTTTCAGTTGTCAAAAATTATGTCTAAAGTGGGGTAAAATGAGCCATGACTAATTTCAATAATTTCTTCACTCTAACTGCATGGTGCGTAGATATATCGGGAAAAGATACATTCCAGCAGATCGCGAAAAAGCTATAGAGAATATTTTACGTTGAATTCTTTTTTTATTTAGTCGAGTTTCATTACTTTCATATCATGTCATTTTCTCTTGATCCTTTTCATTTGACTTAGATCAGTGATTCCCTACTGGTGGTATATACGCCCTACCGGCGAGGCGTGTTGCCGTAGTCGCCAGGCACAAGTGACTCCCTTTTTTTTCTTAGTCAATAATGTACTTTTCCTTTTTTGTTCAATACTTAATAAAAAAAGTGGATCTTTCTGATTTGGCGGGCGCCACTTTTTATTTGTTTTATTTAGTGTGTTTTCTACAGAAAGATCCCCAAAAGTTACCAGTAGATTCTTTTATCTTAAATAATTGTGATAAAATATTAGAAATAAAGTCGTCTTTTTTGGGGGGGGGGGGCACCCAACAGTAGGGCGTACATTTTTCTAGGAAGTTATAGTGGGCCTAGAGGAAAATAGGTTGGGAGACGCTGAACTATATTTTAAATTTTTGTTACATTTTTGATGTCTAAAAATCACTAGCGTAGCAAGAGTGTGTGCCACCCGGGGCGGCCCTTCCGTCTGCCTCCCCGGGCTCCACAAAAGACACATTGCCTACTGCAGACCCAAAAGTGCAGCCCCTTTAAAAGTACCGCCCGGGGGGGGGGGACCCCCCTCCCGTCCACCAGCTACGCTAGTGCTAAGAATGGATATTAGCGTGTATGAGTCTTTTGTCAAATGTAATTCTGGAAAATTGAAGAGGCAAATGTACCTTATCTTGGCTAACACATTTTGCCCCAACTAAAATTTGTCTTTTTTATGCTCGAAGAGAACAGTGATAATTTTCTGAAACAGTGTCCAGATTATCCTATAATGTTTTTAATGTAGTTAGAGCAGGTTATTTGCTTAACTGATATAGGTTTTGTGGTAATCTTCAAGTTTAGGGGGATAAAAAAAATATAAAAAAATATTCAAGGGAAGTAACTGAACGTCTTACCAGTATTCTCCGTACATCTCTGTTTATAAATAAATCATACACGTGATTTGATTGACGTTAGGGTGTGATTTATTTACAAACAGCTAGAAGAAAACGGATAATACTGGTAAGTCGTTCAGTTATTTCCCTTGAATATTTTTATTTATTTTTTTTATCCCCTAAACTTGAAGATTACCGGTTTTGTAAGGTTGTGAACATTTGTAAAAAAGAAAAAGTACATTTTTTCTCAAAGTCAAATGTGTAATAAAAACTCCCTGCCTAAATTAATTTCTGAAATGCGAAGAAAGGCGCGATAGTAAGAAGTGCTTGACGAAAATTGAGAGCGAGAGAAAAGATACATATGATCAAGATATCTCATCAGATATCACAAATAGGGCAGCTACAGAACTACTTGTACCTTCGAAATCTGAAATTCACAGAGCTGATAGCTTAAACGATACTTCAATCTAGAAAGTAACAAGTAACTCTATAACCAGTATATAACACGAAAAGAACATGACAGAACCGGCGATTAAGGAACAAATTTCTGAAAATCAAACCATAGATAATAACACAAAAATTACAACTACTGAAATGCACACTGCAGGGGAACCCCTAAGGATTGTAGAAACTGGTTTTCCACCAGTGGAAGGGGAAAACATTTTAGATAAAATGAAATATGTTAAGTTGCGTCTTGACGCTTACCGAAGGTTTTTAATGTATGAACCTCGAGGACATTTTGATATGTACGGTGCCATTTTGGTCAAACCTAACGTTCCCTCGGCCGATATTGCAGTTTTGTTTATGCACAATGAAGGTTTCAGTACAATGTGTGGACATGCGGTGATTGCATTAGGAAGGTAAGGATGAATCTTTGAAAAACTCGAAATGTATTCTCTAAATTTAAACTGAGCAAATGTAATTTTAAAAATAACCACATTAGCTTCTCAGAGTAAACTGTATAACATTATTATTTTACGTTAGTACCTGGAGGAGGTTAACTTTTACTCTTGGAAAATGTCGCACAAATTAATTTGTTAATTAACACAGGTCACTGGCAATACTTAGGTGTCTTATCAAATTCGACAGAAAATTGTCATGTGGGAAGATTAGCTACTGTTTTTAACATTCCTCATTACGAAGTCTTTCTGATTGGTTCATGCATACATAAAAGAGAAAGATGTGATTTTAGGGAAAATTGGTTGCTATTTCTAACATGTCTACATACGATAGTGATGTTATCATTGTTATTGTTGCAATGATTGTCGTCATCTTCATACACCTAACTTTGGTATCGAAACTAGCACCCTGAAACAGCTCAAACTTTTTCAAAATAATATTTAAAGTTGAATATCTTCAATTTTCTGTGTCCGAATTTGCAGTACGTAATCGGCTCTTCTGAATTCACGTGGAATCAGAGATTCGATGAAGATTTCTTTTTCAATTTTGGGGATCCATTTGCGACGGTCCCAATTATCGTTACAGAAATAGCGGCATTAAACAAATGAAGAAACCCATTCATTGACACGTAAGAATTTTGGACCAATGCTCGCCTACAACAAGGTGCATATGGGAAATTTTCAACAATGGTAGCATTTCTTTTATCCCAAGTCAACCCTTTATCTGTTACAATTTCATTTTGTAACTATAATTTCATTCATTGTTAGCATGTTAGGTCAGCAAGAAGAAATCTGAGAGGATCAACAGAAACAGGAGATAATTTCTAAAGAATAAAAATGGTTTTGGTGCGGAGATGTATTACTTTTTCTCTGCTGTCGTATCTTGATATCGAAATTTGGCGGACCGGGTTGATAAAATCATAGATTTTCAAAAAAACATTAAAAAAAAATAATATAGATGAGTTTATGCTATTAATGTGGAGAAAAATACTGAAAACGTCAATACTTGTCAGTGAGAAAGAAACGAGAAAGGTGGTCATGGGATATGCTAGAAACAACAACCAAATCTCCCTTAAATCTCACTTTTTCATCTGAAAATAATTACCAATTTTTTTTCCTCTCGAAAAGGCTTTTCCTATGATTTTTAAGTGTGTAGTGCCCATAAAATCGGCCCGTGGGTGGGTGAGTTTGAGGGGAGTAAACCCATTGTCTTTGACATTTTTTTTAGTTCAAAAGATGTCCCACCTCCCATCGTTTCCAAAGGCACTTGGAAAACAATCTGAAAAATCCTCATCAAAACAGAAATTCCAACTTATATGGGCGACCTATTCCTGACATCCGCTAATTCTCTTTTACTATGTTACGTGTAAGGCTACATGCAATATCGCGGTACCATAGCCCTGAAATTCATTTGTTGACAAGACAGCGACACATCGACTTAAAGTAATGTAGACGAACAAATTCTAAAAGAAATTCTTCAGTAAACACAAGACAGCCGCATATCAATTCAACCATTTCACTCACTTCGTCTAACCACTGTCTCTCTCCATTTGGTCGTGCGATATACTGAAATAGCAGCTAAAGGCCCATCAGAACCACAACATGCAGCCTTGAATAATTTAGGACAGATGCAGAATAATGGGAATCGTTTCTATATTCCGAATAGAAGTAAGCTTGTGATTTTCTGGAACATCGTTTTGAAAGTAAATATATGCAGTCTAATTTATTTCCATTTTCATTAACTAATTTTTCTTGGTGATCCGGCAACACAGTATATGCATTAAAACATCCAAACCAACAGAATCCAATTCCGACCAACATACCCAGCAGCTTGGTAACAAAGGTGGGGAGAGGGATAACAACAAAAAAACAAAAACATACATGCAAAAGCTAGTTCTTCAACCATCCAGTTTCACTTCATCAAACTGTAAACCTGTTTACAGATCCCTTCCCCTCTGTCGTGATTCTGCCCTCATCAGTGTGGCTATTTCTTGGAACCCCAATTACTGACTGACCTTTCAAGTCCATCTATCCAAGATGGCTAGCCTTGAGCAACTCTTAAAAAACCTTGAGGTAATTGAGCCCACCAAGGTTTTTTTTTTATCCTTGGGAATTACTTGTCGATTCCTAAGCTATTGTATCTTTTATTTATTCTCATCTTCTCTCCAATGCTCTCAGGGAACTCGAATGCTTGGTCAACGTCAGACTTTCTCTAGAGTCCCATATCCAGGTTGCTTTGCCCAAACGTTTTGGGAGTCTTGGTTTGCATAAGTGCTTGTCTTTGTCTCTTCCCTGTTTTCTTTCCTCTATCCATGCCTGCTCCCCTTTGGTAGGCAACATCCTCTTTTTTCCAACATAGATTAGTTCCAACAGCGAGATGGATGAAGCTCTACAACAGTGGAAAGCACTGGGTTTGTTAGTTCCTGATATAGCTGAGGATAGATGGAAACAGAGAGTATGAGACAATCTGTGCTCAGGTGCTACTTTCAACTCTCTCTTTGATCAACCTAATCAATTTTCAAGGTGTTGTCTTCTCTCTGCAAGTGCAAAATTCTCAAGGGCCTGGGTTGATACCCTGCCTGTGACCAACATTGGTGGTTAATTTAGTCTGGATGAAGTTCCGCATCTCCATTGCACTCAGCAGGAGCTGACTTCTGTGGGGGACTGAGAAGTTGTACTAGGCCCCTTGACTCCACAGGCCTTCATGGTTTGTTTTGCAGCCTAAATGCTGGTCATCATACCGAGCTAAATTTAATCATTAAGCAGGCCCTGGCTTGGGTTAATATCCCCTCAGTTCTGGAGCCAGTGGAATTATTCAGAAGTGATGAGAAGAGACCAGATGGTTTTACTCTTTGTCCTTGGGTAAGAGATAGGTGCCTCATCTGGGACACCACAGTGTGTCCTGGATGTTGTGGTAAATGGGAGGGTCACTTCTTCCGTAGCCAAATGGTACTATTCAATCAATCTGCACCAATTCTATCTTTTACTCTTTTGTAATCATAGTAATAGAACTAATCACTATTTTTTCTTTCCAAAAGATATGCTGTTGATAAAGGTTATGTGAAAACAATAACTAGTCCAGAAACTCCAGTTAATATCCAGTGTCCATGTGGTTTGGTAAAAACCTATGTTTCCTACAATAATGGTCGGTCTGGAGCTGTTAGATTCCACAGTGTTCCAGCTTTTATACATTCTAGAGGTAAGGACAATTATTATAACATCATTCAGCAACCATGATGAAACATATATCCCCGTACATTTTGTGTCGTTGGTTTCTGTAGCTCTTATGACAACTATGACATTATTTAATATTTTATTTGTTTGTTTAATTTTTTTTCTCAAACATCAGGGATAAAAAGTCATATCTGTTTCATAGAAAGAAGATTATATTGCATTAATAGACCGGTTGGATTATACATCAGCAGCTATTGAATAATGTAAAAATCTTTTAATCCTTGACATGTGAAAAGATAAGCAGAAGGTTGAATAAAAATTGTGAGGAGAATAATAATAGAAATTGACCATATAATTTATTTTGATCAAATCAATAACTACTTTATACTATCAAATAGTATAGAATGATATAGTTATTGATCAAATCAATATATATATTATTCTTTCTTTCTTTGTTTTTGCTGGTCTATAAAGTATCTTAGTTTTTGTCCCTTTTCATATCAACATCTATTTAGGTATACATCACATCTTAAATATGGACACAACATTGTCAAACATTTAAAAAATTTATATAAGGCTGTTTATCACCCATCTTTGGGTTATTTGAATGGCAGAACTACAGTACCTAACTATGTGGATTGATTGTAATTTTAGAATCATAATTAGATATTTTTCTTTTACAAACTTGTTAACTAACTTTTCAAAATCTCTTTCATATTTTCTACTCTCATTGTAAACATATTCTTGAGTCATATTTTAAATCTGCTGCCAGAAAATTCAATGTTACAATTTTAGAATTTGCATTTTAGATATCCAGGTAGATGTACCTAAATTTGGAACCATTACTTTGGATGTCGGCTATGGTGGAGCATTTTATGCAATACTACCTGCTAGTCGTCTTGGATTAGATCTAAACAAATCAAAGCTTCATGAACTTGTATCAGCGGCTACCTGTATAACTGGTAAGAAAAATTAATGCAATTAAAAAAGAAACATCTTAAAACCTTTATCTTTTATGGGTTTTCAAGTTGGTTTGAAAATTTTGATTTCTCTAGATATTTTGTACATATTGAATATTCAGTTATTTATGCTAAAATCCATGAGTATTTTAAAGAAATATCCAGGGAACGTCTATTTCTGGATTGTGTAAATAAAATATCTTGAGCAGTCTCATAGCATTGTAGTCCACTTTTGTTGTTTTCTTATTCTGTTTTTCATGGCTGTGGGGTTAAGAAGACGCAGACATATAGCTATGTGATAAAGAAAATTGCTTTTCAGTCACATGATTTTGGGTTCTGTTTCACTGCATGGCACTTTTGACAAGTGTCATCTCTTATAGTCTCAGACTGACCAATTTCTCATAATGGATGTTTAGTTGAAAGAAACTGTATGGAAGCCTGTTTTGTGTGTAGTTACATAAGATATGTGAGCGTTATCTCTGTTTATCTTTGCACTGTCCTTGTTTCAACGGTGGTGACATGGTTATGTCTTCCACGGACAAAACTGCCAGCTGCAGTTCAATGTGCAAATACATGAAATAAGGTATCTTACTTGAAAAACATGGGTTGACATCAGGAAAGGCATCTAGCCATAGAAGTCTTATCCAACCCATACCAGCATGAGAAAGAAAAAAATGATATAAAAACAATAAGGATGATGTGCATGTGTGCTTATGTTTACTAGTGTGAAAACCAGTGATGTGTCAAAAAGGTAACATTTGGTAATGCAAGAAGTACTGGAGTTTAATATGACTAGCAAAAAAAGTACCATTTGACTTAACTTGCTCTTGAAATTGCTAGCCTTCTGCCAAAATTTGAACCCAATCTGATCAGCAAAAACTTTTGAAATGGCACACTAACAAGACAGCAGTCCAAAGACTTAAACTAGTGTAAGAATAGGGTATGTTTTTATATGATCTATGTATAACATTAGTGGGTCAGATAAGTTTGAAACATGTCTGCAGTGGTCACCATCAGACTGTCTTATATTTTATTTATTTATTTATGTGTTTCAGCCAAGTGGCTGCGGTCATGCTGGTGCACCACCGTCTACATTCTATTTTTAACTAATTCAACTTTTGCTGCTGTTTTCCCTACATTTTTTGACAGAATTAATAATTAAATTAATAATTCTTCTGTCATTGCAACAGATATAATTTTAATTAATCAAAGTGTCTTTGCTCATTACCTTATTACTAGAATTGATTTAACCATCCTGCTATAGTCCTTGTTCTCATTAGGACTAAACTATAAACTATTAGAACTCAAGAATGAAAGAAATGAAGATTAACTTTATTTCAAATTAGTATAGATTGCCGCCTGATTACTCTGAGACATCATATAACAAATATTGTAGTAGAGTTAATTACAAATATTTACAAGAACCACAAATATATGCTGAACACCAAGCCAAATCAGATGCTGTATTTTGGAAACCTCTGCACCCTAATACAGAACAAAAACCACTGAACTACATTGTTGTTAGAAGATTACTATTTTTAAATCTCACAATGAGAGATATTCAGTAACAGTACTTTGGAGTAAAGATTGTTTGCCAATATAACATAGCAGTCCTGGTTTAGGATGAATGTTGCTGTAATTTAGACTCAGGAGACATCGTCTCCAGCTGGCTATACAACACGATGTGTCCTAGCACCCCCACTCAGCTCAAAACAATATCTGTATCGCGATGAAGGGAAATAACCCAGAAATCGCAATACACAGATATTGTTTTGAGCTGAGTGGGAGCGCTAGGTTCCCTTGTTCGAAAATATAAAGACACAGATCGTGTCGTATAGCTAGCTGGAGACAATGTCTACTGGGGCTAAATTACAGCTACATTTGTCCTAAACCAGGACTGCCATGTTATACTGGCAACCAATCTTTACTATATTGTTGTTATTGATAGAGGCCCACATGAAATTGAGGATCTACCAATGCTAATAGGGGACAAAAATTCCTGGTGCATGGTGAAACGCATCTTAATTGCAGCCACTTGGGAAAGAAGTGTGCACAACAGAAATTGAATTATGCTGTGAGATAATCAATTAACAACCATTGCTTCTTTGTTAGAAAAGTAAATATTATTACAACTGAAAGTGTCCCAGAATTCATAATTGTTGTATATTAATACTATATTTGTTATAATTCTAAGATAATAAATTTTGTTGGCTTTTCTTAGCAGTAATGCTTTTGCTATCATTTCTATGGGTTGTGAGACAAATTATTCAACAAAAATGGAGTATTTGTTTATTTCAATATTAAACAAAAAAATATCCAGCACTCCTACACTTTCACATTACACACTACTTTCACACTTCTTTCTTTAAATTATTATTAATGTTCGAAAAGATAGAACAAGCTAATTTATTTCAATAAGATGTACTGTATGCTCTTTGAATATACAATACATCTCAATGTTTACAAATGTTTAAGAAATTATGTAATTAAAAATTAATTACTTTTAGACCCTTTAGCATTCAAATCAAGCATATCTGGCTAAAATATTCTACCTGTTTTATGCTTAGTCTGGCCAGATCTGTCCTCTGCTATCTGCCCTATAATTTCATTCTGAAAATAAAAAATCACATCATCAAAATCTTAAAGCTATCAGATAATGCATGATTAATTGATAACAATATGAATCAATAAGCATTACATTTGATAGAATAATCTGAACGCTGAAGGGTTAATTAGGAAAAAAAAATACCTAGTCTACAGACCTGACTGAATGGAGTGAAAATACAAAATGAGAATAAAAAGATTTAAGACATATTCTTTATCAAAAGCTTCAGTTATGACTAATAAGAGATTTTCTTCAAATAGTTTTCATAAACGAGTTACACACACACATCCATATATACATATACAACGGGCTTCTTTCAGTTTCGGTCTACCAAATCCACTCACAAGGGGCTTTAGTTAGCCTGAGGTTATAGTAGAAGACATGCAGTGGGACTGAACCCAGAATCATGTGGTTGAGAAGCAAGCTTCTTACCACACAGCCATGCTGCTCATGTTCAAACTGAAGACTGTGTGTATTTCATTTATATGAATTAGATCGGTCTGTCTGCCGGAAAATTAACTATAAAAAAGAATGAAACGTGGCACTCTATACATATGAAAAGTGACTTGACTTTCTTTGAGGTGTAAAAGTGTAGGGGCACCAAATATTTTATGAACAATTTTCTTTGAGATAAGCTGAATCTTTTATATGTTTGGGTTTCAGATAAATTCTAGAAGTAACTCAAGTCAAAGATAATGAACCTACTTACTATAGCTGTTTGTATAATTATTCTAAGTAAATTAGATCAGTTTTCTACTCTGTACTCCAGATGTCAGATAAGTAATTAACCTACATGCCATTGCTGGAGAAAATTTTAATATTGTTTTATTTTTCAGCTGGTTGGCTAATGCATATAGAAGATGAATTCTTGAACAAGGAAACATAATATCATTTACATTTTCTTTATAAAATAAATTAACTGTTTTAATCTTTCAAATGTTCTAATTGTAGAGACTGTTAAACAAGAAGAAATAATTCATCCTGAAAGTCCAGCTCTCAGCTTTCTCTACGGAACTATTCTTACGGATGATATGATACCAGAGAAAAATGGAGAAATAAAGACAGCAAACATCTGTGTTTTTGCTGATGAACAGGTAATGTTAATATTTATTACAGTTATTTTTTATTTTTACACAATTTTATTTCCTTGAATATTTCCCATAAGCTATTAAACAAATCATTGCCTGAGACAAGATTTCATTTTGTTCTAAATTTGTGTCTCAGAAATAAAGCTGAACCATTAACAAAACCATTGCAATTTTTCATTACTAACTGAAATTTGTAACCTAGGAACCAATCTTTACATCATTACTGGGGAAAAAAAAATTCTGTCACTCTGCTTTCACATTTGTTTAACAGCTAATCTCTGTTGCTACAAAAAACCCGATATATTCTTAAATTGTTCCATAGAACTTTGAGTATTTTGATCACAATTCATCATCATCATCATCATCATCGTTTAACGTCCGCTTTCCATGCTAGCATGGGTTGGACGATTTGACTGAGGACTGGTGAAACCGGATGGCAACACCAGACTCCAATCTAATTTGGCAGAGTTTCTACAGCTGGATGCCCTTCCTAACGCCAACCACTCAGAGAGTGTAGTGGGTGCTTTTACGTGTCACCCGCACGAAAACGGCCACGCTCGAAATGGTGTCTTTTATGTTCCACCCGTACAAGAGCCAGTCCAGGGGCACTGGCAACGATCTCGCTCGGAAACCCTAATTCAATACTTTTTAATGTTGATTTATGAATTGGGTATTATGGCTGCAAGAACTTGTAGCACTTGTGATGGAGAAGTTGCAGCAGATCATGGCAACAAATACAGAGTTTTAACAAGACTCCCTAACCTCTTATTCTAACTTACAAGTTTTACTGTATTTGCAGGAAATGAGGCTTCCTGGAGTAATCAAATGCATAAAGTTAGTGCTTTAATTTCCTGATGGAAGACAGTAGCTATCTACTATAGAACAAACCAATCATTTGTTTAGAGTTGCATAGTACAAGTATTAATATCTAATTTTAACAAAATGTTAGCACCAAGCAGTATTTGGGCAATAGCAAAATTTAGGTTAGTTAAAATATGTTTGTGACATAGTTCAACTGCTAAAAGGCTGCTAAATACTGCAGTCACCATGGAGAAATATTTCTCTTATGGTAAAAGGTGTGAAAACACATCTAACTTTATAATACACAAAGTTTATGTTTATCAGTGGTTCTGTAAATTTAAGCACATGATACAACTCTTACTTATTAATGGTTAACTTCAAAGTCATTACCAAAATTCTCAGTTAATGAATTTGAGTTCTACCCTAAATGTTATATTGTGTCTCTAAGCAAAATATGTTATTCTGCTTCCATGATTCTCTATATTCAATCAAGAAGTTATTTTTTTGTTATAGTAATTATTTAACTTAGTTTTCATAAGAAAATTAACATATTTTACCAAATTTTCTTTTGCTTTTTTCAGGTGGATCGCTCACCCACGGGTTCAGGTGTTACAGCCCGCATTGCTTTGATGCTTGGCAAAGGCCAGATAAAAATGCATGAAAAGGTTTCTTTTATAAGTTCAACAACACAAGGAGAATTTACAGGATGTCCTGTTGAGGCAGTTAATGTTGGAGATCAGGCAGCAGTTCGTGTTGAAGTAACTGGTGAAGCATTCTATTGTGGACAAAACACTTTCATTTATGAAAAGGGAGATGCATTGGGAAAAGGGTTTCTACTTCATTGATTATTTTTTATGAAGATTCACCATTTCTACAAAAATCAAATATCTGTAATTCCATTCATATTAAATCAAATTAATTATAATAAATACCTGAATTCATTAATGAGTTAAAAAAAAAAATATATATATCATATTTTCATCTGAAGAAAAATCTAACATGGAGAAAAAGATAAAGTCTTTCCTATAATTCAATGTTACTGAAATTCTTTTTCAAAACCACTTACGGTGGATCAATAATTTACTTTATCAGTATTAGTAATATGTTAGGTAAATATTACAAAAGTCAACTGAAGGGATTGCGGATGGGGTTGGAGCAACAAATTATTTAAAATTATTGTCAAGAATAATTATTGTGAATTGAAATAAACACAATTAGTTTTTGAAATATGCTAAAATAGTTATATATTAATCTATTTCCAACTCTCCATACAAACTTTTTCTACACACCCTGAATATTTGTTTCTCTTTTTCATTTGATTTTCTTCTATTTTTATTTATTCATAAAGTCATATGTCCTGCTGGTTAAGCTGTTCAGCTCATAATCCCGAATTCCTAGACCAGCAATACACTTTATTTCATATTGCTCCAGTTTACTCAGCTGAAAATGACTACCAGCCAGTTACTAAAGCAGCCATCTCTCCCTCCAGCTGTTACATTCTCAGCATCCTGCAAAACGAAGAATGCCTATGAGGGTGTCTAGAGACACCTTCCTAAAATTACACAGGTCTGCAAAATGGAACTTTTTGAAAATTGTTGTGATAATTTTAAGTTACTTTATATTCAGTTATGAATTAGAATCAGCACTAGTGTTGCAAACACTACCAACCGCATATATTCAATATATGAGTTTTACTTGTTCACCAGTATGCTGCAGTTTAGCGTGGTGGGGATGACTCCCTCAAAGCACTGGGTGTTAAAACACCTGAAGGTCATAGACAGTTGAGACAACTCACCTCTAATCCGATTCAGGAGTGATGGATACCAATATTTGACCATTTTTGTGGCTTATCAACATCACACAACTGAATCAAACCATACAAACAGTGTAAAAAGCATTTGCTGATATGCCCCAACAGTGCAGGAAAATTGCTATGCAAATATCAGAAGCCCCCTTCATCCTATGGCAAAGCTTTTACGAACTGCTTCATGAGACCAAGTTTTATATGTAGAGCAGGCAAAACCCTTTATAGGTCAACCAAACTTTCATCATCATCGTTTAACGTCCGCTTTCCATGCTAGCATGGGTTGGACGATTTAACTGAGGACTGATGAAACCAGATGGCTACATCAGGCTCCAATCTGATTTGGCAGAGTTTCTACAGCTGGATGCCCTTCCTAACGCCAACCACTCATAGAGTGTAGTGGGTGCTTTTACGTGCCACCAGCACGATTCTTTGTTCCTCATGTAAATATATCTCTAGCTGGTCAATTGAGGTTCTTGACCCTACTGGCCTATTTACACAAGAAACAAGGAAACTTGTATAGCTTGACTGTTGTCCAAGGAACAAGCAAATTATTTTCAAGTCACCACAAATCATCCAGTTGTGATCTTTGAATTTAATCTTGTGTAAGAATGACATCAAGTTTTCATTTGTTTTCTTCATGGTTACTGAGCATCCAACAGGGAAGGAAGCATATTCATTATCATTATGCAGTAGAACAGCTTTATGACATTTTTTGAAGAGTCAATAAAGAAATTCCATTCATCAGAGCTGTAACTTATGCTAAGCTTTCCTATTGGTCTGGATGGCTCCATACAATAAACCAAATCATTTTTTGCAGTGAAATAAGGAACATATTCTTTTTCTTGGTTATAATACCAATAAAATTATACGTTAGGAGCTAAAAGATTCTTTGATTTAAGTCTGGAATCTAAAAGCTCTATTGACTACTATGGGAACCCTAAGTCCCTTGATAGATCATTTAATTCACACTAGTTGAGGTTCTTTACCTTCATTACTATGGGAGTCTTCATCTTCATTATTATATCTGTCTTCTGACTCAGAAATCAAGTGTATGCCTTCAAGGTTTCCTAGTGGTGATGAGACTGAAATGTCACAATGCAGATGGGAGATTTGCTTAAACAATGTTTTTTTTTTCCACTCTTTGAATTGTGTTCCTGTGTTTTACATGAGCAAAAGTAACAGTCATCACTGATTTTTAGACTCTCTCCATATTATTGGAACCCCCAAAATGAAATGACTTCATTGTACATTTTGTCCAGTCTTAGTTCTTCTGCACAAATTAAGTAGGCCCTATGAGAAGCTTACTTCTTACCTTCATCTCCTAATTTCACATCAACACAGACATAGTAAGAATTTTTGACAAATTCCGTAATGTTTCTCTGATACATTTTAGTACTGAATTTGCCAAAAAATGTAACAAATTTTATCTGGGCTTGCTGCACACCTTCTAGAAAACATTTCTGTTTCAAATGATGTGGAGGTCTATAAACAAAGGGGAAGGGGATATTTTTATATTTTTAACTACATGTACTGAAATGTAACATATGATACAATAAAACAATGTATGTAGCATATATGCACTGGAAAAGCTTGAGGAAATAACTGGAATAAGAAAAAAAAAAGATACATTTTAACTTATGCAATGTAACCCTGTAAAGCCTGTCTTTCTCTCTTCACTGCTTGCACATGACTGAAGCTATTGTGTTGCAGGCACCTCTCTGTGTAGGTGAAATTGTCTAAACATTTCCAGATGCTTATCTTACAAAAATACTCTTATCAGTTATAGTGTTATAGTCTAATTAAATATGACAATTAATAATATAATAATAATAAAAGACAATAGTCGATTCATGCATAATGGTAAAATGCAATGATTGATTTTGTGAAGAAATTGTACATGATGGAATTTCTTTGTAATTCTTGAAATCAGGTAAAAATTGACCAATTTGACCCAATAAATGTGAAACAATTTTTTGGTTACAGACCTATGTAATTAGCAAAAGCATGATACTCAACACCAAATCATACTTGCTTGCAAGTGCCAGCTATACTATTAGATGGTAAACAGAAACATCCTATGTGATAAGAAATGCATAAGAGACTTTGTTAATAGCCTGACAGACCATATCCTTAGTATAAGTAGCTTAAATATGTAATGATTTTATGGTGATAGAGGAAAAAAATGAGTAGATAATTGTGTGGTATAAGCTTGGCTGTAATACAGGTTCAAGCTCATTGCACAGCATCTTGGACAAATGTTTCCCACCGTAGCATCAAATCATTAGTGAAATTTAGCTTGTGAAAACTGTTGTATGGAGGCCCATTGTCGCTTCAAGATTTTGATGATTTGATTCTTTACTTCTAGAATGACATTGTTGGGTATGTGTGAAAAGTCATATCTGGCCACTTTGAACATAAAGTGGGTAGAATATTTAATTTCCTATTTTAGTAGTTATTTTGTGGTAAAGTTTTCGTATTTAGGTAATTTCAACCAATCAACGATGTGTATTCAGTTGAAGAAAGTTACTGCCAAAAGAGATAGATAGAATAATTACCAGACTTACAAAAAACAAATAATTGTTAATTTGTTTGACTAAAAACCTTTCAAGGTTGTGCCCCAGCATGGTCACAATCCAATGACTGAAACAAGTAAAAGGTAAAAGATTTAATACATCATCACTGCCATCCATTTGAACAACCCATTAAATTTAATGCTGTATAGTCAAACCATGCTTGCATAGTACTTGGTTAATTTGTTATGTACAGAAAATTCCAGCTACAGTGAAGTGGTCATGTAGCAGACATGCTTGACTCTAGACTCTTAAAACAGATCTTTGGTGAACAAGTAGTTGGCTCTTAAGAGTCGTCGTATGGGAACATCTAGCTCAAGATCACTTACAGTGGGGGTAGTGCTGTGTACTCTACTGCACAGTACTCAAAGTCATATATGACCAGAGAAGAGGGCTGCACAGAATGTAAGAGTCCCATCGAGTTTAGATTCTGTATTACATACCGCCATTGTAACCAAAGATTTCAGGCTAACATTGGGTTAATAAATCATCTCAGGACCCACAAAATGTAAAGCTGATAACTTGGTCATCTTCAGAGACATGAAGGACAAACATACATATAGGAAAATAGTTATAAACCATTTGAACCAATATTAGCATAATTAAAAATAAAATGAAGCAACAGAAATAATTTAAATGAGCCAATGGCATGAATTTTGGGCATTCGGTTGAAGGTCTATGTACGGAATACCGTGCATATCTCTTCATTGTGCACTAATTTATAATGTCAATATCTTTGCATATTCAGCCATATTCTTCGACTGGGATTGGAATTACTAGTGCAACAAAGAGAAGGGTTATAAATTCCATTACTAAAGCTACAGAGAGAGGGGACTTTGGACAGAGAGGTGGTTTGCTGCTACTGGGATGCAGGTTGGGACTTGATCAATCCTGGTTGGATCAACTGATCTGATGTTGAAAGATCTAACACCCCAGAAACATCTCTGATAATGCATTCAACACCATCCATGAGATGGCTCTGGGAACTCTAAACGTTACCGTTGGAAATATAAAACTGCGAACTATTTTTCACTAAGGTTATTCCCCTTATTTAAGGGAAATAACTGTAACTTTAGTTTTTTTTAACGGTATTAAGTAGCTACAACTTATTTTTACATTTATGCGAAAGTTATAATTCAAAATTAATTTAATTGTAAATACTATATGTGTGGGTATATATATATATATACTACTAAAATATTAACATATATATATTCAGCTTCAATAAGATAAAATATACGCGCGCGCACACAGACAATCACACATGCATATATATAATACTAAGTATGTGTATACTAGTGTGTTCAGGTATGCCTTCGGTTTCGCAATCCGGAAGTAGCGTTTTTGTGTATTTCCGTTTAGAAGCCACGTGACTACCAACACTAACAATGGCGCTTTGCTGTGCACGTAAGTTAATTTCTGTATTAAATAATTAATTTGTCCTTGCTGCTGTAAATCTATTATTTATAAACTTTCACATTGTCCATTTAGAGTTCGCAGAACTTATGCACTTCAGCATCACTTTTAGTATTTCGTAGTTTCGACTGCCTATGAAATTAGCATGAGCCGGTTGCCAATATAACGAAAACACAAATGTGTTCTGCGACATGTGGCTTCTGAATTTAGTATTCAACTACGTTGGAAAATGTTTGTTGTAAACTCTTTCTCCTGCTCCTTTGCTTTATGAAGAATAAAATTCTATCAATAGATTTGGCGGAACACTACTATGAGTATATGTGTTAGTTTGAGTGAAAATAAAAAATAAATAAATAATAAAAATAACATACCGGAAAGGAGTTTAGATATATTTGAACGATCAAATCGTTATTTTCATTTCAGTTCGCTCGAGAAGGATGGATCCAATTCTTTTGTATTTATAACTTGGTGGGGTGGCTTAGTTTATAAATTAATAGTTCAGCGGGAACTTTATGGATAACTTGTCATTGGCTTCGTTACATCTTTGTTGCTAGTGTTTTCAAAACATTAAAGAAGTTATTTATCTTTTTAATTTGCGATTATTGTATTGAATTTACTATCTGCAATTTTTGAGATTTACGGTTATAATTTTTATTTTCTAACGAAAGTTTGGAATGTAACCGGTTTCGTTCTCAAATTATCTTTTTAAATTGGATCTGAATTCTGTAATGTCTTCACTTGAAAAGTCCGTTTTTCGTCAAATTCACCTTCCCGCTAACAAATACTTTTGGAACCAGTAACACCAGAGATGTAAAATATCCTTGTTGCTGACCAGGTAACAAGGATGGTGGATAGCGACGATGAAGTTTAAATGTCCAACTGCAAAATGATAAGGTAGATGGATGTTGTTTATAAACAAATCCCTTTTACCCCACTGTTTTAAATGGTTTACCTCAGTTACCAAACTGACAAATATCAGTTCGCACACCAAATAGTTGCGAACCTTTTTATTAATCAGATAACAAAATAGAGCTTGCAACCATATCATTCTTCTTTCTTCACCATTTCTATCAAGTATGGCGATTCCTCTCATCCCATTTCAATTCTAATTGCTCCACCTCCATGAGAAACGATGACTTCAGTCACCCTGCTAAATACTATATTTTGAAGTTTTATCAGTAAACTGTACTGGGGAGTGTTTGATCACTATAACACTAACCCTAACCCTAACCCTTAACCACTCATCTCCCTTCAGTTCCATGCTAAGTATCTATAGTAGTGCATCTGCTTCGTTCTAATCCATCAAAGACAATTGAGTGAAACCATTCTCTTGGGCATACCACGCTACATCTTACACTCAAAGCTCATAATCCCAAATCTGCAGCAGTTCAGACAAAGAGCATGGTCTATAATGCTTGGTGGTGGAAAAGTCACCCATCACTAAACACTGCATAGCTTTGTATGGTATACTGCAACTCCTACGAGCCCATAAACGAAATGCAAAGGTTACTGCCATGCATCTCATGACTCACTCTCACACCCACCAAGCTGTTGCCAGGAACTCTACCAATTTTGCAAAGTCCTTTTCTTCTACATTACTGTATTTCTCAACAATTTCTCTGAGGTTGTCAAGTATCAACCTATTACATTTGTTTCAAAGTTTATAGAAGCAGTTATAAATAACAGCCTCAAGTATCCATCTCTCTGTAATATCCCCCAACACAGTTCCAAAAGGCCAAATCAACTGGTCCCTATTGAGAATAAATATGTAAAATTTTTGGCCCAAATCTCATTGTACGCTGATGTCATTTGGTCCGGATTTCATTGTGCAAATAATGGATTTTTATCAGTTGACAAATATAAGCATTGATCAGCACACAATTTGTTTGCTGAAAGTATAAACGAAACCAGCTGCTTTGCCTAGGCTCAGAGTTCTGGTTATTTCTGGCTGACAAGACATAACATATTCATATGCCAATGAACCAAGCATGTTGAACACACTATCATAAAAGAGAGAAGTTGTTCTCCTGTGACATACACTACAAGAACCAGCATATTGGATCTTTTTGGTTTGACAGGCAACACTTGTTTTCTTAACGAAACACTTTCAAACTTGGGACACTGGTAGAATGTGTCATATAAAACAACTTTTTCTCTTAGCCTTCTTAACAAAAAATTGTACATCGCAAGTTATTTCATGTTAAAGTTGTCGTTTTTCTGTAATTTCAACCAATCACTGATGTCTATTCAGCTGAATACAGTTACTGCTGCCTTGTAAACAATAATTTTTTGCCGGTGAGAAAAATGTTATTCCCTGTTGACATATTTCATCCGGTTTTTTGGTTTGTTTTCTTTTGAAGCAGACAAAATTACAGAAAAATGGTAATTTATATGCATATATTGTTTATATAATGAATTACGCTGTGTGTATCTGTGTTTGTAACAATTTTTCGCTAATTGAAAAAATAAGCAACACACGTGTTTACGAACAGTCTAGTTAATAGGAAATGTCAGAACTAACAGAGATTAATACCATGTACACCGCCACAGCAGTAACTGTATTCAACTGAATAGACATCAGTGATTGTTTGAAATTATCGAAATAAGACAATTTTTAACATGAAATAACTTCAAATACAAAATTTTTTATCTGTTCTATAACACAAAATATACAAGTATACGAAGTTTGAAAGTGTTTCGGTACCAAAAAACACTAGATAAAACATAAATGAAAAATGTTGCCCGTCAAACCAAAAAGATCCAGCATATTTTGCAGTTGAACCTGCCTAGACATATTAAAAATAAATATATGAATAATTATTTTGATTGATATATATATATATATATATATATATATATATATCATCATCATCATCATCATCATCGTTTAACGTCCGCTTTCCATGCTAGCATGGGTTGGACGACTTGACTGAGGACTGGTGAAACTGGATGGCAACACCAGGCTCCAATCTAAATTTGGCAGAGTTTCTACAGCTGGATGCCCTTCCTAACGCCAACCACTCAGAGAGTGTAGTAGGTGCTTTTACGTGTCACCTGCACGAAGGCCAGTCAGGCGATACTGGCAACGGCCACGCTCAAAATGGTGCATCTTATGTGCCACCCGCACAAGAGCCAGTCCAGGGGCACTGGCAATGGTCTTACTTGGCTTGCCGGGTCTTCTCACGCACAGCACATTTCCAAAGGTCTCGGTCAGTAGTCAGTAGTCTATATATATATAATGTCATTATCATTTTCACTTTTCTTTGTTTGTGTACTGAAAACTGTCAAACTATTTAAATGGGGCTCTGGTGGAGAACAGTAATGCTGACTCTTCAAGAAATTGTCAGAAAAACAATGGGTGACATTTTAGGGAAATTACTCCAATTAATCATATGTCCCATAAAAGACTATTTTAAACTAGTCATACACAGCCTAAATATTCTACCACTTTTATGTTCAAACTTGCCAGATCTAATCTCTCACACCTACCCTACAATGTCATTCTAAACATATACAATCACATCATTGAAATCTTGGAGCTATGAGATGATTCATGATTAATTCACAATAATGTGAATAAATAAGCATTGTATTTGACAGGGTAATATGAATGCTAAAGAGTTAATGGGTATTCATATTATTATTCCAAATTTCAATCTGAAGATATTAGTTGGCCTGAGGCTGTAGTAGAAAAGACTTGCCTAAGATACCAAACATTGTGCTTGAGCTTCAAACTATGTGATTGTAAAAGGAACTTCTGACCCATTCAGTCATCTTTAGTTGAATAGAATTATTTGTTTCTCAGCAACTGATTCTCACCATAATACCATCCACACTCACTTCTTTCTTTATATTTGACCATTGGTCAAATATAAAGAAAGACTCAGTTTGACTCAATTTTTATTCTGACTTAGCTGTTCCATTCTTCAGAAAAGTTGGTGCAGTCAAGTTTCATCTTTTTGTTTTCTTGCTTTTTGACTGAAAATATTCATGATTTGTCCATGTTTTAATGACAAGGATTCTAGACACACTGCTATTACACAATTCTATATTGATTTATACAGCTTACTGATTTTCATTTAAAAGAATGATTTAAAACAATGATTGTGTTTGATTATTTTCTTTCAATCATATTCTAATAATTAAATTTTTAAAAAAATTGCAAGGTTTATAATCTAAAAGTTTTGTGCACTTTGTTCATGAATCTCAATGACTGATTTTTTTTTTGTTGAATTTTTCTTACTATATTTGCATTATCCTTAAAATGTAAGAATAACAACCCCATTTTCAAATGAATAAAGATAATGTCTACATACTGTATACTACAATTATGATGCTCTTGTTTAATAATAACGTATATTTTATGGAAGTTGTGGGTAAAAAACCTAAAATACTCCAGTTGTCTTGTATTATGGGTATTCCTTTTTAAAATTTAGTTTAATTTTTAAAAAACTGGTACTCCATCAGTTACGACAAAGGTTCCAGTAGGTCTGATCAACGGAACAGCCTGCTCATGAAATTAACATGCAAGTGGCTGAGCACTCCACAGACACGTATACCCTTGATGTAATTCTCAGGTAGATTCAACGTGACACAGAGTGTGACAAAAGCTTGCTCTTTTCTCTATAGATACAACTCAGTTGACTGGAGTAATGTGAAATAAAGTGTCTTGCTGAAGGGCACAACGCATGGACACAAGCTTACAATCATGAGCTGAACACCCTAACCACTAAGCCACATGCCTTCACAAGTTTTGTTTATATATAAGTCTGAAGTATGAATTTTTTAACTTGAAATTTTTAGCTCCACATATAATAACATTTGAACAGAAATTTATGAAATGTTTTGCTATTTTTCAGTTAGCAATGAAACCCCTGAACATCCTTGCATTTCACCGGTATCAGGTCATATCTTTGAGCGTAGACTTTTGGAAAAGTACATTCAAGAAAATGGAACTGATCCAATGAATGGGGAAAAGCTGACAACTGATGTTCTTGTTGATATTAAAGGTTCAGATTCCCTTTTTTTTTAATATTTCAATCAATTATTATTTGTTTGTTCCAATTCATTTTGAATATTGACAAAAGCAGTAAAAATTTTAATGTATTTTAAAATGTTATTTTTAACTTCAGTCTTATCTTCAAATTAAATACTAATCTTTAGGTATTTGTATTTTCATTAGGATAACTTCTGATTTATATTACTAATTATATCTTACAGCTTTAGTAAACAGTGTAAAAATGGTCTTTATATTTTAGCTTCACCTCTAATTAAACCTCGACCACCTTCAGCTACAAGTATTCCAGCCATTCTAAAATCTTTGCAAGATGAATGGGTAAATATCTGATGATTTTGTTTTTTGTTTATGCATTCAGTATCTCAATACAGTATAATAATGACCAGCAGATACCCTTCTTGATACTAAATTACTTGTTTTTTAAGCTACCAGACTTTTGTTTATTAGGAATATAAACATTGACACCATTAGCTAAAGCAGTGTCAATGTGACACAAACCTACATACACACACACACACACACACACCAGGTTTCTGCCTACTTTCCCAAGGTGCTATGCAATGAGATTGAACTTGAAACTACATAATTTCAAAGTAAAATCTTAGCTATACAGCCATACCTGCACATATATTAAATAGTACCTTTACTAATTTAGATTGTTATATAACCAAGATGAATACTTTGGCTGATATTCTTATGAGTTTCTCAGCTAGTCCTCTGATTTAGTATAGTTTAATTAGTATTTGCACTGCCTGATGATTCATTGTGTAATGTATTTTATTTTATTCAGTGGCTGTTAATGTTATCACTTTTATATTTTTTCTGTTAGGATGCTGTCATGTTACACAGTTTCACTCTACGACAACAATTACAGACAGCTAGACAAGGTAATATCTATAAACAACAGTTCTTCTATCAACAATTGCTTATTTTATGACAAATAAGTTAAGTACTCATGAAATGGAACAGAAATTATTAGGAGTTGATATCTCTTTCAATAACTTAGAATTTATTAAAAAATTTTTTTGAATTTTACGTCAGTATTCTGTAATGGTAGCATTGCTGACTGATACATTTTATAACAAATTGTGCATTTTTTGCATCACTTGATAGGGATTGTATTGGTGGACAATGGCTGATGTTGAGATACATATTGTAGAGTTTTTTTTATTACATCTTGAATGAAATTTATGTTGCATATAAAATACTTGAATAATGTTTTTCATTTTATACAGAATTATCTCATGCTTTGTATCAGCATGATGCTGCCTGTCGTGTAATAGCTCGTCTCACAAAGGAAGTAACTGCTGCAAGAGAAGGTAAAGTTTCTGTCAACATCATTTTACAGTCTCTATTCCATACTCTGCTCATTACAACATAAATTTTTCATAGAAAATAGAATCAATTGTTATAGTCTGTATTTGATTTGTTTGTGTTATACTCCAGTTTCCATTGCAACACTTGTTTAATTCAATACAAACTTTTTTTCTTCAGCTTTGGCTACTCTCAAACCCCAAGCAGGTATTGTTGCTGGGCCTGCTGGTTATGCTGCACCAACACCACAACCTGTAAGTCCTATTCAGACATACATCTTTGCTGCCATCTTGATATTTGATTATGTTACATTTTCTTCTATTTGTTATTTTTTTTTTATAAATTAGAGAAGCTTCATAACTGAGTTTATGTAGAATATAAAAACTTTACTGAAACTTATTTTTCATCTTAGAAACTTAATTTTTTAAAATTGAAACAAAATGAAATCAAAGGAAAGTAAAAGAATAAATTCAGAAATATTTATTTTTTTCTACATTTTCTTTTCTTTTTGCTAGGCTTATGCAGCAGAAGCAGGACCTGAAGCTGCTCAGCAGCCAACAGAGGGCGCTGGCATGACAGAAGAAGTCCTTCAGAAGGTAGACATGAATTTCTTTGCACTTTGCATTTATTAATTTCCATTTTTCTCTCTGAAATCACACTGGTATTTTCCTTCTATACTAATTTAAAAAAAAAAAAAACACAGGGATGTGTAACAATGAGAGGTTGTTGACTGTATGTATGAAGTAGCTTAAGGGAATGAGTAATGGAAGTGGATATTTAGCATAAAGGTAGTTAATTGTTAATGGAGAGCAGCAGGGAAAGCAGTAAGGTAATTGACAAGTTACTGAAAGCATCAGACTCTATAGGTCTACGAGATACCATTCTGTTTGCTTCTAATGTGGAAGATTCACTGATATTGCATGATAGTAAAACATAGACATTGTATGGGGGAGATCTGTTGAGATTGGAGGGAAATCTTTTGGGTGTGTAGTATAAACATACATGAAAGTACAGTACCTGAACTGGAAGAAAAGCTAGGTATTAAAAATATCAGGTGATGAATGCATGAGAAACAACTTCCCTGGTATGGATAATGAATATCATCATCATTCAACGTTCACTTTTCCCTACTTGCATGGGTCAGATAGAGTTTGAGACAGATTTTCTGTTACCAACCCTCACCTGTTTCCAAGTAAAGTAATATTTTCCCATGCCCAGACATATTCTCCTAGAATGTTGAAAGTGCATGACACTGCTTGTGTGACTGACAATCATTTACAAAATTAAGAATTCACACACACATTATATATATCATCATCATCATCGTTTAACGTCCGCTTTCCATGCTAGCATGGGTTGGACGATTTGACTGAGGACTGGTGAAACCGGATGGCAACACCAGGCTCCAGTCTAATTTGGCAGAGTTTCTACAGCTGGATGCCCTTCCTAACGCCAACCACTCAGAGAGTGTAGTGGGTGCTTTTACGTGTCACCCGCATGAAAACGGCCACGCTCGAAATGGTGTCTTTTATGTGCCAC
>NC_068986.1:5658522-5684911 GCF_001194135.2 Octopus bimaculoides | reverse complement strand
TCTATTGGGTCGACATACGGCAGGCTCTCTTTCTCCCATTCATTCTCTTTATTATGCAATCTATCGTAGTGGCATCTCCAGACCTCTTTCTTTGCATCCTCATTTAATGCAAGCGTACCATCATCCATGCGAACACATTTCTCTCCTACAACATCACTATTCTCTCTCCTACACTGTCTTGCAACACGAAATACCTCGAGTCTTTGGTCCTCACGGCGCAGAACATTGGCAAATCTTTCCTTATCTGCTTCCCCTCTGGCTAAATAAACCTGTCGCCTAGCATATATATATATATGCACACACACACACACACACACAAAAATACATGGCAGACTTTTTTCAGTTTCCACCTTCCAAATCCTCTCTCAAGGCTTTGATCAGCCTGGGGCTATAGTAGAAGATATTTGCTCAAAGTTCCACACAGTGGGATTGAACCCAGAACCATGTGGTTTGGGAGCAAACTTCTTAGCACACAACCATGCCCATGCCCATTGTATACCTGCATCTATACTGGTTGAAAAAGTAGTGTGGGGTGCCTTTGAAGAGTCCCCATGGTAAGGGTAGTGTCTAATTTGAGAGCAATTTGTCTGGTTTTAGCAGGTCAAGTAGCCATATAAGAAAATTAAAGTTAAACATATATAAGGTTTGTTAATATTCTAAGAAATATTTTATGGTAGTATGTAAAAGATACCAAGTAAAAGGCAATCTAATGAGAAAATTGTCAGGCTTTATGACAATTCATAACTAAATCAAATATTTTAAAGAAATTTTAGATATCTAGCTAAGTTAAGTAGACATCATACTGCTCTTCATTTTTGCATTGCAGCATATTGATATACATGTGTGTTATGAGCTGTGGTTATATGTGTAGGCATGTTGTTAGTTGTAATTATATATGTCTGTTGAGAGCTGTGATTATATCTGTGTTAGTTGGGAGCTATGTTTATGTGAGGATGTATATTTGTTGTGAGTATATGTGTATGTTTGTTGTTATAAGTAGGAATTTGACACAATTTAGTTTTATTTTGCTTTGTGATGATTCTTGCAATAACATTTTGATTCATTTTCACAATAGAGTGATGGTCATTAAATTAATTAACATATAATTTCTATTTTTTCTTGTATTTCAGCTCCAAGACAAAGCCACTTTGTTAACAGCTGAACGAAAGAAGGTATTATTTTACATTTTGATTTGTAGAATATTTTTATAGTGTTTCTTTAAATAAATAGTATATTAATTGCCTAAAACCTTTACTCTTGTACTTTTCTTGACATCAGAAATTCAGATAAGGTTATAATGTATATACTTTTACAATTAAACCTTGGGAGAGGCATTATGCCGGTAATAAAGTTGTTAACTTTACAAAATTAAGAATTCACACACACATTATATATATATATATATATATATATATGCACATACATACATACATATATATATATATGCACATACATACATACACACACACACACACACAGTAACTTGTTACTGAAGAGATTGCAAGAGTGCAATGAAATAATTTAACAAAAAACTATATATATTAATAAAGGACTGAACCAGTGCGTGTGTTTATTACCGGCATAATGCCTCTCCCAAGGTTTAATTGTATTTCTTTCAACACACGTATCCACATCAAGAATCTTGCACACGAAATACACATACGAAATATATACTTTTAATTGGGCCATTATTATCCAAAACACCACCATATCCATCTAATACATTGGTTAAATCATCTTATTTCTTGAAATATTTGTGGCTACTCACTTTGGTGGAAATTCACCAGTTCTTGTCCACTTTAGTATTTCCATTTCAAAGAATACCATCAGATATCAAATGTTATCAATAGTATTGAGCTTATTATTGGTGATGGTGGTCACTTCATGCATGAATCTATTAGCATATACTTCTCTATTTGTAACTCCTACATATATTATTATTCTTTAGATATATTGACTTATGCTTAATCTCTTCTCATGAAGAAACCAACAGCCATGTAAGATTGGATATGAACTGTGTTTATTTTTGTTAGATTTTCTTTGAAGGTTACAAAAGAAGAAAATATCAATACTTGATTCTGCTTTAAAACTGCCTCTACATACCTTTTCCCCTAAATCTACATTTAAATATGCATTTCTATGTTTACAGAAAAGGGCTAAATGTACAATTAGCTCAATATGGCCCTTCTGTAGGCAAATTACTATTGAATAAGCAGACATGTTTATGAAAAGGTCCATGTATTGGCTAACTGATCAGTAACACAAACACATGCTTTTGATGTTATGTGCAGTAAATGCTGCCAAGTCTATTTATCATTTGCATCAAACAACATTTTTATATGAACTACTTGTTGATTAAAAAACACTTGGATACTGGACTTTATAGAAAGGTCACAATCTTGATGAAGGTTACTGACAAAAATGTTGGAAGCATAAAAATTAAACAGGCAATTTTCATATAATGCTGTGAACTATAAGGTTGATTTGATGCTGGTATATGTCATAATAGCTTTCTTTTTATGTTCACTATTATTATAGCTTGTTTTTGTATTCATCATTAGTGCCTTTTTTGTGGCTGCAATTCTGACTTTTGTTCTATATCTCCCTTACATATATTGAATAATACCGGAAGCCAAACCCTCTACATATATGTATGTGTATATCATTATTCATTCATGTAAATACCTTTTTGTGTGAACACACACACATATATTTAATTAGTAGTATATATTATGAACTATCCACTTACGAGGCATATCAGCTGTTAATCTACCAAATTATATATCTATTTTAGAGAGGTAAAACTGTTCCTGAAGGTTTGGCGAGCTCAGAAGATATTCGTGGCTACAGACAATTGGCTTCACACACTGTAAGTTAAATTAAATTCATTTCATATTTGTTTTTAGCATTAACTAATGACAAAATGCTCTACAGTTAAATGCCATCCCATTACTTTAAGTACTTGATTGATTGCAGTTTAGTTAATTTAACTCTCAACTAAATTTAAATTAATGTATTTTAATTATTTAGATACTAACTCACTTCTGGTTTTTTGATACAAAGCATTCTTACAGCATAATTTTATTTAAGAACTTTTGTTGTTCTATACATCAGTTTAATATACTAAATAATGAACAAAATTATTTTACTTAATCCCTCTAAATTTTTGATAATTTATTAAAATTTTGTTAGAAATATGTCCATGAAAGATTAAATTCTACAGTTTTATTTGTTCATCACCAATGACTTCAACATTTGATCAAAAGTTCTATAAAAACATAATTTTGTGAAGAGTACAATAATAGGTTTTATTATAATCAAAAACAATTTTAGAATTTTAACCTGATAACAAAAGCAGTTCTAATTAGTGGTGAAATACTGTCAAATTAACCATATAAATTCCTGTGCAATTAAATGACTAATGTCTATTTGAATTCTACTGCAAAATAAAGAACCTATCTTTGGAATTTCACCAATATTTTAAAAATGTTAAGAAAACTTTTCTTTGCTATTTACTAATCATTCAATTCATCCATAAATTTGTTAGATTTAATAGCATCTGATGTTTTTAGTTGCTGTTTTTCTAACTTTTGGCTTCTATTTCTTCAGGGTCTTCATAGTGCTAGTGTTCCTGGTATTGTATCATTGGACATTTGTTTGCGAGATACATCGAAGATAGTTACAGGTAACACCACCTAAACATGCTATAGACTACATTTCATCATCATAGAGTGTATCCTCTTTAATCTGAAAATTATTACTGTCATATTTTCTATTCTACTTCCTCATATTGGTTTTTTAGTTGTTATTGGTGATGAGTATTGCAAGGAATTTAGTATACAGGTAAGAGTTCACCAAGGATCAGTTCTCAGTCCCCTCTTGTTTATCATAGTCCTGCAGGCCATAACAGAGGAATTTAAAACTAGCTGCTCTATACTGATAAGCTTGTTCGTTTAACTGAATCACTATCAAAAAATGGAGAGGAAATTTCACGTGTGGAGGCAAGGTCTGGAATCAAAAGGCCTTAGAGTTAATCTAACAAAGACCAAAGTCCTAGTGAGCGAGGAAACAGACAGATCACCAATCCCTTCAGGGCAATGGTCCTGCTCAGTATGTAAAAAAGGGGTTGGTAGAAACTCCATATGGTGAACCTAGGGTAAGCTATGGACACATAGAGGTGCAGCAGTATTAGAGGAAGGTTAACAGAGAAAGTAATCTTTGTGTGTGGCAGATGTGCAGGTACAAGATACAGTAGGAATGTGCAGAATATACACTCCCTCAAATGTCCAACGGGACCTTTAGAAGTAGTAGATAGTTTCTGTTACCTAGAAAACAAAGTTAGCAGTGGAGGAGGAAGCTCTGAAAGCGTGGTTGCTAGAATAAGATTGGGCTGGGCAAAGTTCAGTGAGCTACTACATTTGTTTGGTAAGAAAGGGCCTCTCCCTCAAAATGAAAAGCAGATAGCATGATACCTGTGTTCAAGCAACTATGCTACATAGTAGTGAAACATGGGTTCTGACTACTGAGGACATGCAGTGGCTTGAAAGAAATGAAGCCAACATGCTCTGCTGGATGGATAATGTTAGTGTGCATGTATGACAATGTAAATGAGTTAAGAGAAAAACTGGGTATAAGAGGCACCAGATGTAGTCTGCAGGAGGACAAGACTGCACTGATATGGTCATGTGATGCATATGGATGAAGACAACTGCATAAAGAAATGCTGAAGGAGTAGACCTAGGAAAACATGAGATGAAGTGATGAGAAAAGATCTTCAGACACTAGGTCTTACTGAAGAGATGACAAGGGACCAAGACTTCTGGTGCTTTGCTGTACTTGAGAAGACACATCAGGCTAAGTAAAATTGTGGCCATCTATATATACAAGTATGTCCCTCTGTCAGCCAAGCAGACCTTGTCTTGTGGGCTTGTAAGTGCTAGTGTCATGTAGAAGCACCCATGCTGGTGCCACATAGAACAGCACCTCTTTGGGGTCACATAAAAAGCTCTTGTGCCAGTTGCACATATAAAGCACCCAGTACACTCTGTAAAATAGTTGGTGTTAGAATGGAGGCTGTAGAAACCTTGCCAAAACAGACAATTGTAACCTGGCCAGCTCCTGTCAAACTGTCTGGCCCATGCTTGTATGGAAAATGGACATTAGCTGATGATGTTGTTTATCTCTACACTATATTATATCTACTAGTTTTTTTCTGTTTTGAACTACCACCTCTTTCGCCCTGCATGCATATATATGCACTGGCATAAGAAAAATATTTTGATGGGGAAGCCTAGCATTTACCCATGCATGAAAGTCACCCCTTGCCGTGCCATCAGTATTGTACAAGAGAAAGGCTTTTTTATAAAGGCTGATATTGCATGGTACCAGTGCCATTAAAGTGTTGTTAGAAGGCAGAGAACCAGTACAGACACTGCAAAGTATCTTGTTTGATGCTATAACAGTTCTATTAAGTTTCCACTCTAGATTTGGTACTTCTTTTTATCAACCCTGAAAGGATGAAATGCAAAGTTGACCTTGATAAGATTTGAACTCAGAGTGCAGGGAGTTGAAACAGATACGAGCCTTTAATGACTCTCTGATCATTACCAATCATTTCAGATTAATAGTAAAACAAATTGGTGATACTTTATACATGTTTTAAGCCTTTTTT
The DNA here is from genome assembly GCF_001194135.2 of Octopus bimaculoides. Lineage (NCBI taxonomy): Eukaryota > Metazoa > Mollusca > Cephalopoda > Octopoda > Octopodidae > Octopus > Octopus bimaculoides. The sequence goes on along the minus strand of NC_068986.1, from coordinate 5,679,240 downwards.
TTTTTTTTGCTTTTTATCATTAAAGTCAATGATATGGTCTTATGTAGCTAGAGTCTCATATAAATTTTCAATATGACATTGAGGTATATGTTATGTTTCACTTCAAAGTCATAGATCATGTTTTGCCCCTTGGGTAAAATATATATTATCACACTTTTCTAAAACTCCCTATTTAAACTCTTTAGCCACTTTGTCTCTCCATTGTTGACTGGTTAACTGCTATGAATAAACCAGCATAATCTTATTAATATAGAAAGAAAAATGAGCATAGAGCAGATTTCAAAAATCAAAGAATTATTAAATTTAAATATAATTGTGAAGTACAAATTATTTGGTCAAAGTAAGTATCCTACATTGATATTCTTTCAGGTGGGAATGACAAGAATGCTGTTGTTTTCAACAAAGATACAGAACAAGTTATGGCAATTCTTAAGGGACATACAAAGAAAGTTACCAGTGTCATCTACCATCCAGAAGAAGTAAGTTGTAACTGTATAACTTGGTCAGATTTTACAGTTATTTGCCCAGATTCGTTAGATGTAGCTCTACCTTCAATCTGTTCATTTTTATTGCCTTGCATGCATTTCTTGTGGCAACAAACCACTTTTTATTTCTTTCCAATATTAGAAAGCATGATGTTCTTTTATTTTTCGTGCATAAAAATGCATATTAAACCAACTGTTATTTTATTAGTATCTATAGGTTTTATAATTTTTTAAAAATATTTTTCATTTTCATTTTTACTAGGATCTGGTGTTTACAGCATCTCCTGATAGCAGCATCCGTGTTTGGGGCATTCAGACTGCTCAGTGTGGTCAAGTGATTCGTGCTCACGAAGCTCCTGTTACTGGTCTGAGTCTTCATGCTACTGGAGATTACTTACTCAGTAGTTCCACCGATACAGTAATTACTTATTTTCTTTTACTTCAGTCCAATCTGATAATTTCTAATTAGAATCTTGTCAAATCTAAAGCTTATTTATTCTCATTGTTTTGAATTAATCATGCATTATCTCAATAACTTCAAGATATCAACGATGTGATTGTTTATTTTTAGAATGACATTGTAGATTAGGTGTGAGGGGCTAGATCTGGCCAGTTTGAACATAAAACAGGAAGAATATTTGGGCTGGATATGATATAGCCTGTTTAAATGCTTATGAGTTAAGCATTCTCACTCAATTTTACATAACTTAGTGAAATAATTCACTCGTGTTAGCAGTTGAAGGCCATGAGTTCGATTTCCAGCTGTGCATTGTGTCCTTGAGCAAGACACTTTATTTCACATTGCTCCAGTCCACTCAGCTGGCAAAAGTTAGTTGTACCTGTATTTCAAAGGGCTGACTTGGTCCCATTCTGTGTCATGCTGAATCTCCCTGAGAACTACATTAAGGGTACATGTGTCTGTGGAGTGCTCAGCCACTTGCACATAAATTTCAGAAGCAGGCTGTTCCATTGATCGGATCAGCTGGAACCCTTGTCGGCATCACCGACAGAATGCCAGTTAGCAGTTGTAGTATTTACTCTGGAGCAGTACTATTTACTGTTTAGCTAAAAATATATTGCAGTGTTTATGGAATGCTTAGACCCTGTAATGTTGGGTAATTCCCACTGGTCAACTGTTTCCATTAAAACCATTGCTGACCTATTCTGTATTACAATGTTATTGTATAATGCTCACTTCCAACTAAAGGTGAACATTTTATCTCTTAAACTCTGAAATTGTTCTTGTTATTTATTAAATTCTTTGGCGTTTTTACACGTCTGGTTTGAACTGATAATAGCCTCTGTTCCTTCCTTTGACATCCATAGAATATTTATAGATTTTAAATAATAAGCTTTATTGCTTTGCTTAAATTTTGTATAATTAGGTGAGATTTAATAACTCGCAATGAGCATTTTGCTTCACAATCATCATCAGCCAGAAGTTGAGATACCAAATGTTTATGGATAGAAGAAGGTTCATATGAACAAAAGATTTTTAGCTTTTAAGTAATAAACCCTTGCAAATTTAATATAAAAGGACTCTGCAAACAAAATGAAAGAAAACCTTTTGTTGTTTCATACCACTATCAAATAGAAAAGTATCTATAAATATAGATAGAAACACACACACATGCACACACACACATGCAGGTTCCAAAGCCATTCTGGGTTATTGATTTTTTTCTTCAAATCAGGGGTGGTCACTTTGGTCAATACACTGAGTTAAACAAATTTTAAATTTACTTGAATAATTAAATGTAATACAGGTACCTCTACATTTTTTTTTTTTAATAAATGATGCAAGTTTACTAATACTTTGCTATGTAAGGCACCAGTCTGTGCAAGGTACCAGTAAACTAGTTTGGTGGCTACAGGGATTTAAAGTTCTTGTTCAATAATTTGTGCAGATTATAAAAGGTTCCAGACCATCAGTGTTCTGAAAGTCAATGTTGTACCTGTATGAATAGCAATCAGTAGTCAGATTTTTTGCTGTTGCAGCTCTTTTTCATAGAAATAGTATGACTGATAGCTTTCTTCCAAGTATTATTGCATCCTGAAGTTCACATCTAGGCTCATGCCTAATAAAGAATAATAAAAAGACTTAAATTCTATTTATCCTGATGTACAGGGTGTTCAAAAAAGTTTCTCCGCAGTGAATTTTTTTTTCTCCAAGATGTATTTCAAAACATGTGTAGAAGAGTCAACTTATGTATTGAAAATGAAGGATGACACTTTCAACACTGCTTATAAATTTTTTTTAAGTCTTGTAAAGTCTAATATATTCTTTTGTAGTCTTATATCATCTTATAAATATTATTTTTCAATAAATATTTACTGCGGAGAGACTTTTTGAACACCCTGTTCTTCTGTTGGCAATTTGATGTTCAATATATCAGTATGTTTTGTTTTATTTCTAGTATTGGGCTTTCTCAGATATTCGAACTGGTAAAGTGTTAACTAAAGTCACTGATACATCTTCTCCACACCGTAAGTTTCTTATCATATCTTATAACACAATCATTTTCATAAATGTTTCCATTGTTATCTATTTGTGTTGTCCCAGCTTGGTCACATCACACTCTACTGGATGTAAGTAATCAAAGAGTAACCTTTTAAATCATATTTTCGTTATTCTTACGATGACACCTTTTGTCCCTTAAGGTTTGATAAAATGAGCACTTGTGTGATACTTGAGTTAATTCAGTTTTGTACCTCATCACAGAGTGTAGTTCTTGAATTTGCAAATTAAGTGAGAGAAAATCAGAACAGTTGTATTCATTCATCATCATCATCATCATCGTTTAACGTCCGCTTTCCATGCTAGCATGGGTTGGACGATTTGACTGAGGACTGGTGAAACCGGATGGCAACACCAGGCTCCAATCTAATTTGGCAGAGTTTCTACAGCTGGATGCCCTTCCTAACGCCAACCACTCAGAGAGTGTAGTGGGTGCTTTTACGTGTCACCCGCACGAAAACGGCCATGCTCGAAATGGTGTCTTTTATGTGCCACCCGCACAAGCCAGTCCAGGGGCACTGGCAACGATCTCACTCAAAAATCCTACGGGAGCCAGTCAGGCGGTACTGGCAACGGCCACGCTCAAAATGGTGCATCTCATGTGCCACCCGCACAAGAGCCAGTCCAGGGGCACTGGCAACGATCTTACTTGGCTTGCCGGGTCTTCTCACGCACAGCACGTTTCCAAAGGTCTCGGTCATTAAGGTATATATTATAAGAACTAGCAATCACTATTTTTAGTACTGTGTTAAGATCTCTGCTGCATTGTTTTGGTTCTATTTGAACTGCTGATATTTTAGGGTAAGATGTAAATACTTCAAAACATGTAGAATCTTCAAAACGTGTAGAATCTTCAGTCTTAGAATCATTACCGGTATTTGTGATTATAATGCATGTTCCACGATTTTTTATTAATTCTTTTTGTTTGTGTTGTTTTTAGCTCTGACTTGTGCACAATTCCATCCTGATGGTCTTATTTTTGGAACTGGAACTGAGGATTATATGATTAAAATCTGGGATTTGAAAGAACAGATCAATGTAGCTAACTTCCCTGGGCACATGGGCCCAATTACCAGTATTGCATTTTCTGAAAATGGTAAGAATCACAGTATATTCAAAATAATTTTTGTTTGATTTCACTTTGAAATTTAATTTTGAAGTTTAAGAATAGATCTTTTTATCAAATATACTTTTTGATTAATCATTAACATTTGAATGAATTTGCAAGATGGAAACTGTATGAAAGCCCATCATTATATAGTTCCAAAAATTAAACAAGCATGACAAAGGAATGGACAAAACTGTACACACAAGATATGGATGTGCTCATTCCTTCTTGGTTATCGTCAGAAAAATCTAGCAAATTTCATGCCTTTAATGATATATAATTATATATATTATATTATATATGATATATAATTAAATATATTATATTATATATGATATATATATAATATATTATATTATATATATATTGATAATATACACACACACACACACACATATTCCCATATTGTGTGTATTACATGCTTGTACATATGTGCATGAATATTGCCATTCCACAGCTTTGCTGATCTGATTAAAATAGTGATATGTTTATGTTCTGTATTGACATTATGAGAAATTGCTCTGTGCATTCACAGACTAACGGAATAAAAATGATCTCTTGCCTGACAAACAGGTAAGGATTGTGAGCAGGAAGAGCATCTGGCCATAAAATCCTTCTTCAAATAAGTCTTCATCCAATCTATGCTAGCATGGAAAGAAGCAGGTGTTAAACAAATGTTCTTCTATTTTTCTACTATTTACCTTTTGATTTTTTAAATGTCTTTAATCATAGATTTATGATTACAACAACAATATTATGTTACAATTCTATCAGCATTTTCTGTTGTAATATGAATGATATGCTTCTTATCTTTTTACTAAATTGTCATCTTTCCTTTTCTCGCCTCTCATTTGTTCATAGTCTCACTGTTTATACAATCTTTTGTTTCTAGGTTACTACCTTGCTACTGCTGCTGAAGATGCTGTTGTGAAACTGTGGGATTTGCGTAAATTGAAAAACTTCAAGACTATCCAACTGGACGATAAATATGAAGTACGCAGTCTTTGTTTTGATCAGAGTGGATCTTATCTTGCTGTGGCAGGTACTGATGTTAGGTATGTATTGTTTATTAAGTTCTTTGTTTCAACATCAACAATTTGACTTTTTCCTGCCTCTGCAGTATTATATTCTAATTGGTCAAGAGTAAAGTGTTCTGATTAGAATGATGTGTCTCAACATTACTAATTGTGCTAAGCTAATCTAAATATATGAAGATTTCTGAAGCTGCTTAATATATTGGGTTAAAACTGGAAGCTACCCAGGAAAATTAGTCTGGAGTAAATTATTTTGATATTAGCAGTTTAATATGACAAAACTAAATTGTTAAAACTTCATAATTAGACTTTCTGACCGATAAGATTTTTCAGTGTATCATTCAACATCATCGTCATTATTATTTAATGTCCATCTTCCCTACTGGCATGGGGTGAACAGTTTGACAGGAGCCAGCAAGTCAGAGGACTACACCAAGCTCCACTGTCTGTTCTGGCATGGTTTTACTGCTGGATATCCTTCCTAACACCAACCACTTTATAAAGTGGATTGGGTGCTTTTTACATGGCACCAACACCAGTGAAGTCTGTTATGCATGGTTTTTAGAGCTGGATGTCCTTCCTAATGCCAACCACTTAACAGAGTGAACTGGGTGCTTTTTCTATGACACCAACACTAGCAAGAACTGCATTGGTTTTTACAGCTGGATACCCTTCCAAACGTCAATCACTTTAATGTGTGGACTGGATACTTTATACGTGGCACCAGCATCAATGAGGTCTCCAAGTAGCTTGTAAGACAAAGATCCTTTGAGAGGAGGTGGCTTTGTGCCAGGTGATGAGAAGTTAGAGTATGACAGAGGGACAGAAATATGTCTTGCTGTAGAGGAGATGCATGGTCACCCTAGTCAGAGGGAGATGGTGGAAATGTGTCAGGGGAAACTCTCGAGGTACAGGGATGAGAATATGAATGGAATGGCAGAGCATTGCCAGGGGTGCATGAGTAGGGAGTTCCTGTGAATGCTAAGTGGCGGGGAGAGTACAGTGACAGGTGAAACCTGGGTATATAGAGGGGGGGGGGATAGCAATGATACAGCGGGCAGCGCATTGAGGACAAGAGCAGGGAGGGAGAATGCATGGAAAAGAGGAAATGTGCAGAAAAAGAGAAGAGAAGATGTAGTGTGGTTTATTGGGGTAGGGTGTGTAAAAGATTTATTGTTACATGTGGGTGGAACACAGAGTGCTTCCAGAACTATTTCGTTGAGGTTGGCAGGTTTTCTCAAGAACCTCATATTACCAAACATATCAGTCCATTGTCATCTCCTCTGTAAGGCCCAACATTCTGAGAATGTCAATATTGAAATATTGATAATTTCAACAAGACTCCTGAGAATTCTTTTGGAGGTCAGTTAACTCCACACTTTTAGAGAGAATTGTTTCTAGTTTAGGTATAATGCCAGTGCTATCAGTTTTGAGGGGAGGGTGTTAGTTACTTCAGACCCCAATGCTTCACTGGTACTTGATATTTTTCAACTCCAGAGAGTTGAAAAGTAAAGTTGGTCTCAAGATTTGAACTCGGAACTCAGAACAAATAGCACTAGATATTTTTTCAATGCTCTGATGATTCTGTGAGTTTAATATTGGAAATATTAAGGATGATTTTGATATCTAGAAATGTAGTACAAATATGAGTGTTTCCTCAATTTTTTTATTTCTAAATTAAATTTTCCTTTTGACAGTTTGCTTTTATAAGGTAGAATGTATCAGTCATGTAAGAAAAGTGACAAAATCCTTTGTTTTACTTGTTTACATAATTTTTTTTTTTTACACATCACTGAGCAACTTCTTTTATTTTCTATTTTAGGGTTTACCTCTGTAAACAGTGGCAAGACTTGGCAGTTTTTAATGACCACACAGCATCAGCTACTGGTGTGCGATTTGGTCACAATGCTACATTTGTGGCTTCAGCTAGTATGGATCGTTCAGTTAAATTCTTTGGAATGAATTAAGACCATTACTTTATGTGAATGTGTGTATGTGAGCATATATGTGTGAGTCTTCGTTTATAATGTGCTGCAAGTAATGTCAGTTGTGGAAAAGCAAACTCTTAAAGACATCTTGCTAATGTCGATTTCATCAATATTCTAAATTTGACAAACAACATGGATTTTAATAAAACAGTTGCTGTTATTATGTGACCAAATTTTTTTTTTTCTTTCAAAAGTAAAGTTATCAGATATTCAGTTTTTTAGAGTACATACATGCTTTTCTAACAGCTTCTTATGTAACTAGTGACAATATTGTATTATTAGATCTGGTTTGGAATCTCCCAGTGTGAAGATAATCACCATACACTTTGCACAGATCACTCCAGTTAGCTTTATTGTTGATATATATCAATATTTCATTGGAATTTATCAGTATGAAGATCAGTATTATACATTTTCACAGATCATCTATCCACTCCAGTTGGATTCTATTGTTAATAGATATTACGGTGTGAGATTTGTCATTAAAGCTCCAGATCCTATCTAGCTTCATTTCAAGAACCTACAAAACAAGTCTTTTTTTACTGATCTTTTCCTTGTCTTTATATGTCAAAAACTACGGTCTTTTTGTTTAATTTATTTTGAAGTTAGGTCTTATATAGTTTTAAAATACTTCATTCTTCTATCAGTTTTCTTAAATCCTTTTACACATTTTTAAAGTTTATTTTTGAACATAATGATTGAGTTAAATAACTTAAGGCTAAGCTACTTTTTTATTTTACATTAAGGGATGCAAATTACTTTGGTAGACAACGACATGCTGTTTCTTATCTTCTAATGACTTTTCAGTCAACAATTATATATACAAAGCAATTCTGGAGGTAGACCAAGTTGCTGTTAATGGTTTGTGGAATTTTAAACTATAGTATATCTTTGGATGATTTATTTTCTATAGCAGGTTCCAAATTCTTTCCAAAAATTAATTATACTGTAGAAATTTATAACCATGATAGAGAAGTTTTTTTTATTTTTTAATCATTTTCACCCTTGTTTCATCAGAATTTTCCTCTATATAATATTGCCATGATAAAATCAAATTCAGAATTTTAAGCATGTTTCAAATATTCTAGAAATGATTGTGCAGTGACTTCTTTCAAGAGGCAAATTAATCACCTTTGATGTACAGTTCTACAATCATAATGGTTGTCTTAATTAAAGCTGCTTTCACTCTTTCCATCCAACTTGTGGCGAAGAGGATTCTGCACATCATTGATAATATTTCATTCTTTTTTGATATTGTATTTTTTTTCTTTATTATTTTATTAACTGACTCATCTATCATCAGAAATAAAACTGTTAATTATTATAACTTCTTGCTTGTCTTTATATTTCTTTCCCTTTTTACCATTGTGATTTTATTGAATTAATGCTTGTTAATTAGAATGACATGAACTGCTTCATAATTCTTTTCTCAGCTCTTATGTTCTCAGTTCAGATCCCACCAAGATTACCTTTTCACTTCTAGGGTCAGTAAAACAAAGTCCCAGTCAAGTATTGAGATTGATTTGACTAACTACTCCCACAAATTTAAGGCCTAGTGCCTATATTAGAAACTATTGACTGGTTGTATGATCAAGGAAGTTCATTCCAAGAACATGGTTTTGAGTTCAGTTCCACTGTGCAACACCTTGGGCCAACCAAATCCCTGTGAGTAGATTTAGGAGATGGAAATTGGTAAAAGCCCTTTGTGTGTGTTAGCACTTTGAAAATTGCTTAGCCAGGAGCAGTGATATTGATATCATTTTCACTGTCAATAGGTTGTTTGTTGGCTGAGTGCCTTCAAAGACAGGGAGTAAAATTTCAATTAACTCGGAACAGTCTTGAAAGGGTTTATCTTTCAGAAGGTTAAAACTGTGTTTCAAATGCATTCGTCTTTTAATATTGCTCTGACTACTGTAAGACATTCACTTTTAATGAACTGCAAAGAACTCGCATAAAGTGGTTCTGTCTGTTACTTAAATTGGTTAATCTATTTTAGCACCCACCACTGCAACTGGTAACCTTTTCATGTCCAAAGAAATGGTTTCCATGAAGCTCCTGTATCATCATCATCATCATCATCATCATCATCAATGTTGAACACTTGTTTTCCATGCTGGCATGGATTGGATGGCTTGACTTGAACTGGTAAGGCCAGAGGCTGCACCAGGTTCCATAGTCTGTTTTGACTTGGCTTCTATGGCCAGATGCCCTTCCTAAAGCCAACCACTCCAGTATATTAGGTGCTTTTTACATGGCATCATCACTAATGCCTTTTATGTGACACCAGCACCAATGCCTCTTTCATAGCACCTTGGTTTTGGGAGCTCAATTCTGTTGTGGTGGATGGGTCTTCTAGAGTACAACAATGTGCCACATATCACCATCCTCTGTCATCTCCTTTGTAAGGTTCAGCATTTTCAGATCAGCCTTCAATACTTCATCCCATGTTTTCTTAGGTCTCCCAATTCCACAACTTCCCTCCACCTTAAGTGATCAGCACTTCTTTATACCATGTCCAATCTTAACTGTAATATATGATCATTTGTCTCTTCTTTGCCTTTTCTCATCTGTCCTGTGAAGAGCAATTCTTTTTTTCTCTTAAGAGGTGTAACTCTTTATGCTACAAAAAAGTAGATTAACTGGGAGATTATTCAATGAAATAAACAAGCTGTCTTGTGCTACTAGTTCAAAACTGATTGAAAGTAGCAAGTGGATAGAGTAGTTATAACTGGATTTCTAAGCAAGACTATGGATATTATCCAAGCATTTCATTCTTGGTCTACCCCAAGGTGGCTCAGCTAGAAGTTGTCTTGTGATTCTTTCATGTATCATTCCAGAGTAGTGAAACTGTGACCTCTCATGAAGTAATGACTTGATTGGTGGAAACTCCCTAATCTCCAAGCTATGCACATATTTTTAGTGCAGGGATTCTTTGGAGGAACCTCATTTTGGCTGCTTTTCTTCACAATTGTACTCTTTTGGTCATTACCCTGCATTCATGACTGCAGGAAACTGGAAATAGTGAGTTTGGCATTTTTACTAACCTCTCCTCCTCTGAGGACCAAATGCTGGAGCTGGTGCATTATTGTACCACCACCTGCAATTCTAGCATCCAATGCAGGTTTCTGTTTCCTAAGTTAGCAGCCTTTCTTCAGATAAACATCAGTGAGATGGAGGGAGACTTGCATGCATGAGCAATTGCTGGCTGCTGGCCTACCTCAAATAATATTGCCCAGGTCTGCATATATGTGCAGATGCATGGTCAACTTTTACTGACAAAGCACCCCCTCACCCATAAATGTGACTCAAAATATGTCAATGAGTACTTAGCTTTTAGAAATAATACATTTCTAAATCTCTCAGAGAGATTTATGCAGTAGTGATACAATGAAGTAGTTGTATGCTGTCAGTCCCCTGAAGGGAATAATACTACTGTTAGTTAGACCTAGGAAGCTGCACTGCTTCCTGTTGGCCTTGACACATTTCCTATGTCCACACTGATGACGAGCAAAGACTCAGAAACATGTCTCTGGATGCAGACTTAGCTGGGTGGAGGTGTTTGTCTCCCCCTTGTAAACATAAGGACACAGGAAATGTGTCAAGGCTGACAGGAAGCGGTGCAGCTTCCTAGGTCTAACCAACAGTAGTATTATTCCCTTCAGGGGACTGTTACATAAAGTTGAGTACTCAACTGTTTGAATTTCAGAGAAAGAGTTCTTTGCAAATAGTATCTGTCATGTCTTTCTCAAGATTACTTATGTCCCCCCCCCCAAAAAAAAACAGAATCAAAACCATATTCATAATTTGGTTTGTTCACTATCTTAACTTTTCTACAGTAACCCTCAAAATAAAATATTTCATGAAATAAATAACAAAATAAAGACAGTTTCAAAAATTAGTTTATTTCTAAGAAATTCTGTATCTTTTTGTAGATTTTTTTCACAAATTCTTTCTTTGCTTACAGTTTCTACTTACTGGATAGAGCAAAAAAATAATAATTACTATGGCAAACATTGAAAGACATAAGAATATTTCTTGACAGAAAAATAAATTTTGACTAGGTTTCTTTTTGTTTTTCATTATTTTTGTAAGAATGGATATAAATCTATCAACATTTTAGTAATTGAAAGCTCAAAGGTTCGTTTGTTTTCCAAACATTTTTTTGTTACTAAGAATTTCCCCAAAATGTTAATGTTTTAAGTAAAGTTGGCCTACTCCAAAGTTATAAAAGAAAAAAAAAAAACGACTAAAATTAGTTAAGTAAGAGACATGACTGTTTAACTTTTAATTCCAGCTATTTCATTTTAGAAACGAGATATTCTTTCTTTTCCCTGCAGATTATTTCAGCAAAAAAAAATGAAGTTATATTAGTTGGACATTTAAAAAAAACTAAGCTAAGCCAAGTTGTTTTTAATTGTTATGTTATTTTCATTCATTTTTTTATTTGAAGACAAATCAGATTGAGATCATAATCATTATCATTTTGTAATTCTTTGTGTGATAAATTAATCTTAATGTAAATGTAGAAATATTGTTAAATGGTTAAGTTATGGTTGGTTGAATCATTAGGTTCCTAAACTATCCACTAGCATTCTGAAAGTGTTTATGATGTCGCCATGACCCGGACAATAGAACTCTGCCCTACTTGTGAATAGTTATTGTTTAGTCCAACATGATTAAGCAGATTTATGATCAAAGGCATTTCATGACCATCCTATCGTTTCTTCTTCAGGCAATGAGATCTATGACTACATTAGTAGGCAAATGATTTGTGGAAGCTTCAGGAGCTATTTCTACCAGATTCAGTGATTGGGTAGAGGTTTCCTTGTAAAAACCATTGTAATAACTGACAGGGAGTGGAGTTGGAGTGAGAAAATAGTTTATTATGAATGGGCTTATTTTTGCTTTATCTGTTTTAGTTTTGCTGATGGCTGCTTTCTAGAACGAGAGCTGTTGTTTAACCTCAAGTTATCGCTATCAAGCAGACATACAATCAGAACCATTCTAGTCATGACCTTATCTGTTTTTGTTTCCAGACAGTGTACATGAGATTACATTCTTCAATATATCCATTTTTAAGGAAAATAGATAATGATTTAGCTGCTTTTTCTAGTGGGTTGAGTGTCTCTGTAAAAACTCCTACACTGACTCAATCTTTAAATAAGTAGCATGGGTAGGTACAATTCACCACTGTAAGCAGCAAGGGTACATTCTTCCCCAGTCATGCATAGAGAAAGGGATACAGTAATGTTTCCTCTTAGGATTATTGGTAAAGAAATTTTTTTTAATTAAAAAAAAAAACAACAGATTAACTTTACAAATTATAATCTCAATGTTAAGTTGAAACCAGAAATATATAACTAATGATGTCCCTACATATAACTAACCAATTGAAGTTTGACTTTTATGACGAAAATATTAACATACCATATGCCAAACATAGATCTTTCATCTTAAAACAACAGAAGGATGGTTTATAAACACAAAATAGAATGTTACTGATGAGTCAGCTTCTTAGGTGTTTGATGTCTTTCCTAAATAAATTATAGAAATATTCACTTTCAACAAAAATTACTTTTTATGAAACCCCAAAATATTAGGGTAAATAATGAGGATATACTGAAAACCTGATTAGAGATTGATTATATGTGATTTTTAATAAGTAATTTCAATTGTAATGATTTGTTTCTATTTCAAAGAACAAAAAACACTTTCACCTGAAGTAAACATTCACAAATTGTAGACAAACAGGGGCTATCACATTGTAAATTTGACGGAGAAAAAAATCTAACCTTTTATAAACCATATTGGAAACAAGACATTACAAGAAAATAATATGGCATGATTCAATCATTTTAATCCTCCTGTGACTATATATTCTTAGGCAATACTTCAATTAATTTTGAACAACAAAGAATTTGGCAGGATTTAGTAAAATAACTCCATTTTAATCTGATATCTGGAATATAACTTAAAAGGATTTTTTTTACATAAAATTATAATAGGAAATTTTAACTTTAATTTTAAGCACTTCAAAACGGGCAGTTTTGTATTTTAAAACAGGTGGCCTCCAGCAGGCTGGTATCAAAAGAGTTGAATCTTTTGATGCATGTAATTTAGTGACTCACTTTTAATTAGAAAATACTTTTTTTTTAAATTTTAAATTAAAGCACTTCTCTATAGAGTTGTTTTGACTCCAGATCAACTTTTGTAAGGCAGATCTACAACCAAAAGCATTTTGGCTCTGACCACCCTACTGTTTTATATATTCCAGACTATATTTGCCAATGTATCTCTCTCTTTTTAAAGATGGCAGGATATAATTTGATGGAATTTGACTGCTATTTCTAGCAGGTCAAGACTACATTAGAGGCTCTCCTGTTGACTGAACTCCTCTAGAAGTACATACCTAAAGTGAACTCATACCAGGCATTCCATGACTATTGACTCGTTCACACTTCAATTTGTTGAAAAATGATACCAACAGAATTTAATCAATTGACATTTCAAGTCAGTATGATTCCAAGAAAAGGAAAGAATGAATTAATTACAAATAGTAAATCACAACAGCAATAATTTATACTACAAAATAAATGCACTTTGTTCGTTTAAGGTCATTATTATTGCAATAGTAGAATAATTATCCAGGTTAATATGGTTATTAGAAATCCAGTAATTGACAGGGAAGAGAGTCATATCATTAACACAGAACTGTTTTCAATCTCAAAAAGGTGAAATTAAAAGAGCACTAGTCCCAAGTAGGTGACATTTTCAAAACAATATTTCTAACACTACTTTCGTTTATTATTTCATGTTTCTTTTTAAGGTAATCTGAGTTGCTACCCTCTCGATCATAAATCAGCTATTTGTACAGGGTTCTAGTTTATATCAGCTGACATGTCATATATATGAAAATGCCCAGGAGGTAAAATCTTGAATCTGAAGAAACTGATGGTCCGCAGTATTGGTAACAATTAGTCCAAATGAAAGAGAGTTTGGTTAGTTCAGTTACCGTGAGGAATGAAGAACCTAATGATTTGGAATCTTATCATGAGAGAGAGAGAGAGAATGTGGTGATGTTACTTTAGAGGTAGGCAAGGAAATGATGATAGAGAGTGAAAAAGAGAATAGGTAAGAGAGAGTGAGGTGAATAATGCGAGAGAAAGCTAGAATCGGAAAGGAAACTTAGAAAGAGCCATTGCTTCAAGCTAAGCAGGAGTGAGGTCCAAATGCAAAGTGGGGGATGGCAGGTGAGAGAAGTGGGAAACAGAGCAACAATATATGCAAAGATAGTTGAAAAATATTTTAGAAAAAGGCACTCATGGAAGGGGGGAAATGCCAGATAGAGGTAGTAAAAGAAGAGGAAGAAGCTATGAATTGGAGTGGGAAGGTTAAAAACACTAGTGTCAAGCATAGTAAAGGTTTTCCCTTGAGCTGTAGGTACAAGGGAGCCCAAGAAGATTCTAAATTTAGTTAAGCCAAATTAACAGTAAACATACTCATAAATGCCCTCATTGACACATGCATGCAAATATTTATGCAAACACACATCCAAATACAAGTACATATGAGTATAGGCATTCAAACTTACATACACCCAAAGAATTGATAAAGTATAGATCCAGAACATCCTTAAATGGGGAAAAAGGAGACAAACAATGAAGGTAGATATAACAAAAATAGTGGGCTGGAAAGCAAAAAATTATAGAAGATTGAGATGTAAGTTCATGCCTTGTAGAACAGAAGTTCCTAGGCTGAAGAAGAGACACTTTGTTAGAGACCACCACAGACAGATAGGTGGTCAGTAAGAGTGGTTTACCAACATAAAGTAATGGACTACAGATCTGAAGAAGCCTTGGATGATGTTATAGATATACAGGAAATGCTCACAGAATAGGCCATCCAATCAGTGTCCCATCTTGTCTGTGTACAATACATTGCAAAATTAGCATACTATACAGCATATTAGATTGAAGTGGTTAGTCATATTGATTGTAGATTTTGTGGTCTAGTAGGAGTATGATTTAGATGATGAAGAGGCATGCACAACACCGGGGGCTGGAACAAGTGGATAATCCAAGTTGGGAGTGACTATGAATAAGGGAACTTCTGAGCAGAAGGCTAATACACTTGTATCTCTTTTGAAGGAGATGAGAAGAGGCTTGAGAAAGATTGGATTGATTGTGGAGTATAAGTGAAAAAAGGCTGAAATTGATAATAATGTTCTGAAGTAGGTAGGTCGCAGGGTAGAGGATGAGGAGGGGAATAATCTGGTAACTAGGCATAGTACAAGTGCAATTGACTAGTTGATATCTTGGGCTTGATATAGGGAAGATTCTTTGACAGGTTGGGAATGTGATGTAAAGAAGAAAAATTGAAACAAGAACGAGAGTTTGTAGGTTTATAGTAAAAAGAAGTGCAAAGGTAGATGACAACCAGGAGGTTTACTAGATGTAGTTCATAGTCTCTACTACCCAGCTGACCTAATCAGCAGTAGAGGTAGGTGTTTTAGATATTGTGAAAAAAGATTCAAGTAATTATTACCTCCATTGGCAATAAAAGGTTTCTCTCATTGACTGAAAGGCAGATTATATGATGTTGATATGTGAAGTGTAATGCTGTATGATAGCAAGACATGGGCAATGAATGTGAAGGCTAGATGTGTGATGTTAGTGGACCTGAATGATGAAGTGCATGTGTCCTGAGAGAGGAAATGGGAATTAGAGAAATCAGTTGTAGTGTACAAGAAAGAAACCTGTGCTGGTAAGGACATTGTGATGTGTATGGAGGCTGACAGTTTGGTAAAGAAGGCTCAAGCATTCTAGTTGGAAGGAGCCTGTAGAAAAAGATAAAGGATGTAATGAAAGCTAATCTCAAAATGCTGAATCTTATGAAAGATATGATACAAAATTGTAACAAGAGGTGAAATGCTATGTTGAAGCAGTTATAGCCAACCAATGCAGTGGATGCAGTCAGTTTTAGCATTGTTATATATGTGAGATTGCCTCAAGAGGATTGCAAGCCTGACATTTGTCACGACTTTGATGATTTTTAGCAGTATATTAGAAGAAGCATGTAATACAAGACTCTTAACTCAACATATGTAGTGATTGACTTTTAGAGCTGTTGAAGCAGAATGGGTTGTCTCTACAGGAGGATATTTTCAAATTATCTGCTGATGAAACAGTACATGTGTGGAATGGAATGTGGTTCAAAGAGTGGCTCATTAGAGCAAATTTAAAGAGCTGTACAGGTCACCTGCTTACATGGGGGTAGAGATTAAACATCTGCTACTAGAATAATCAGCAGAGAATGGCAGAGTTTCAACCAGCTAGCTGATTTAAATACCATAAGCATGGGTTGTTGTGTACAAGAATGATATAAAATAGGTTGTCTTAACGAGACTGAATCTCATAAGGGCAAAGGTAGAGATAGTTAGGAAAAAGCTAAATCTAGAGAAGAGAAAGAGTTCAAGGGTGCTTGGAGAGGCTGAGATATGTGTAGATGAGGAAAATAACTGATTCAGTCAGATCAAGAAGGAAAATGATTTGGTCTCTGCACCAGTAGTGTTGGAGTGTGCAAGCTTTAGTGGAATTTTGAGTATTGAAATCAACCCAAAATAAATAATGGCTTCAGGTGAAATTAAATAGATATTTTCAAGAGAGAATCATACATGTAGTTTGTCTATTTAAACTGAATAATTATTTCATGACTCAAATTTCATACTACTGCGATCTTCATGTGAAAAGCCTGTTCTCACATGAAGATTGCAATGGTTCGAAACTTGAAAGAGAGTTAAACAAATGTTAGCTATTTGAGGGTTTTAGAGAGATAGAAAAGATAGTTTTTTTTTTTTGTTTTGTTTTGTTTTTTTTTTAATCAGAATAATTAGAATCTTTTATTGCTTTTAGTCAGGTGAGCATATATATACCACCAATCTGAAAGTTAGACTTGAGAGTGTATTCTTGACAGCTGACATGAATCACACAGAGAACGAGAGATTTGTGTCTCAGAAAGAAATAAGAGTTGTAAATTGTGTTAGTAGTGGTAGTCAGACTCAAGGTTAGACCAAAGTCCATGGGCACTGATGTAGAGGAAAAAAATGTCCAGTCAATTGTTTTGTTTTGTTCATTGTGTGTGTTTCTTTTTCTTTTTATCTCAAATCAAATTATATTACAATACAATAATTCAATAATTTAAACAGTTGTGATTTCACTTTAAAAACATACTGAATTAATAGTTTAACATTTGTAGTCAAGGATTTTGTTTCTAGCACCAACTTCACAATTAACAAAAAGAAAGGGAGAATTTTTAGAACTTTCCAGGGTTCATAACATTGATAGCAGTAGTATCATCATCAAAATGTAATTCTATTAAATTTGGTCTGAGTTTGAGGTCAAGTATACAGTTTACAATATCTTCATAGCAACTGACACACAACATATCAAGAACCTAAGTATGTAAGATAGAAGATGAAGGAGTAGAGACTAAATAGATGATACAGGGAAAATAATAAATATATATAGATAATAATGACTAGATTTCTATTAGTTTTAGCAACAACTCAAGACAGAGTCTAAGAAGCTAATAACGAAAGATTTTTTGTTGACTTTGATTCTGTTCATTTGCAGTTATGTGTTAGAGAGAGAGAGATGGGGAAAAAAGAGAATTTCAGAAGAAAACAGAAATAGTAAGAAAATATGAGAAAGCAGGAGGAAAATAATATCACTGGGTAATAATGAATTAGAGAAGTAAGTGAAGAACTTTCAACACAAAGATGGTTTGCTATCTATGTAGAAATCAAAATTTAGTTGATTGCACAATAAAACTGTTGATACAAGATTTATCGTTTGAAAAAGTGAGGATTTTTCTCTATAAAATCTCCTAGTTTTGTAGGGTAATCTGTCATGATTCCAGTGGCACCATGTTTAAAACCTTTGGCAAATTCATCATCGTCGTTTAACACCCAGAGATATACCTGCAGTAAACCAAAACATATATATATTTGAACACACAAGTTGAATAAGCAAAAACGTGTATGGAAAATATTTAAAATATATATTAAAAAAAAATACAAAAAAATCAATAAGTGACTTTTAATGTGTGAAAAATGAAAGCTTTTAAACATTATTTAATTTCCCTAAATCAGAAATAGGGAGTCTTTTTCAAGAAGTGTGCCACATGAAGCATGGTTCATCATCAGGTAACTTCTATTAGGCATGCCATTCAGAGAGTCCTGTGGGTCACAGCTTACCCATGACCACTCTAAATATTTCAGAAACGATTAATCTTTTTACTGTTTTTGAAACTGCATGCACATTGTGTGTGCATCATGTTTAAGTCAAACTTGTTTAGAAGCTCCTCCAAGTCCCTCATCTTAACACTGATGATGTTGCATTTTCCTTTCTGTTTAACTGGTGCAAAATCCAAACACTATCATGTAAAGGTACAAATAATCCCATGTATATAAAAATATACATGCTTTACACTACTGCAGAAGAAATCTAGATTTCAGCTAACATCACATGTGTAAATTAAGGAATAACTAGCATTTTTATACAATTTTACCATGAACAGAAATCGAGGTGTCACTTGGACTGGTTTCAGAGTTCATTGGGATTCCAACAGTATTTCACTACCTTTCTCTAACAATCAACGACGATATACAAACCGACAATTAATTAAAAGATCCCTAGCATAACTCAATTTGGTATTCACTAAATACATACCTTTCTATAATTTAAAACCACTGAAAAATTTAATCCCAAAACCAAATAAAAATATTTTACTGACTTAGTTAAAACTGAGTTATTTGTTCTTATCTCATGCATGAAGAGATAAAATCTCAATCATAAAAAGGAAAAGCCCAAAATAGACTTGCATTAATAATGCATCGTTAGACATAAAACATGCCAGGAAAATTTAATGAAAATTCACAATAAGTATTATTTTCAAGAATCCTGCAAGTTTTTTTTAATGTTTCTCTTAGGTTAAAACCAGTAAAAACAAACTGAAAATAACTTATAGAAACAGTTAAAAACAGGAGCCTTTCACACACAATCCAATCTAATTACTCTGCTAGTCATGTTGCTTAGTATGGAATGAACTTTCATATCTAACTTGAAAGGAAAGAATTAAAATCAGTAACTAAAGTTCATTACTTGAACTTGTTTTAAATTGTTATTGAATTGGCAAAAGTCATTAGAATAACTTGCAGTATTTATTTCAGCCTTCTGCACTCTGAGTTTAAACTCCATCAAGGTTAACTTTGCTTTTCATTCTTTCAGTGTAAATAAATAAAGTACCAGTCAAGAGAGTGGACAGGCAGCATTGTTAGAGTGTCTGACAAGCTTCCTTGGTATCTATTCTACCCCTCTGCATTCTGAGATCACATTCCACCTAGGTGCCAATGATCAGCACTAATCACCCAACAACAAGAATAATCTCTCCAACCCTTAAGTGGCCAGGTGGTCAGATGAATCTACACCTAGCATAAATAAGCCAGCCACACAGTATGCAGTGGTATTTATTGGGCTGAATGAAAGAGTTGCAGGAAATCTATGAAGAGATTCAAACCTCACGAGAGAATGAGATCAATCATTAAAAACATACTAAAGGACAACAAAGCCACTATACAGTTACTTGACTTGCAAGCTATAGCAGTTAAATCTACATGACCTACCATCTTAAATAATGAAAGATACATTAGACAATGTAATCCAAGATATACAAAAAAAAACATGAAATGGTCATAGCAGGAACAGTATAAAACAGATAAAATACTTGGGCTGGATATGACCAGTTCAAATGCTAAAGGGTTAAAATATTAAAATGTATATATAATTAAAAACCATATATATATATATATATATACATTATCATAGCTCTGCCTGATTAGAACTGATTTGGTGTTAGAGAATAACAACTAAAAGAAATGACATGATGAAATTCG
Organism: Octopus bimaculoides; assembly: GCF_001194135.2. Classification (NCBI taxonomy): domain Eukaryota; kingdom Metazoa; phylum Mollusca; class Cephalopoda; order Octopoda; family Octopodidae; genus Octopus; species Octopus bimaculoides. Next base: position 5,659,155 of record NC_068986.1, on the reverse strand, counting down.
TAAAATAAGGTCTCTAAAGCAACATAAAATCACTAACAAGGTAATGGATTCATGTACAACAACAATTACATGGACTTTAAAAAGAGAAATAATAAAATAAATTACTTGAATGCCTCGTTTTTCTAAATGTTCAAATAAAAGTGGTCGCATAAGGATTCTGGATAAAAAATAGGAAAAAGAATTACATGTCTATAAAAATGCATAAGAAAATGATGAACGATGATGTAATACAGAATGTTGAGATAATACAGAAATATGAAATGATTGCAAGGAGCAATGATAGCATTCCAACCAGAAATATATTCTTATTTAATAGATCTATTTTAAAATGATTTGTACAATATAAGTTAGGTTTTGAAACCACATATTTTACATTTAGTATTTTCCTTTAACATTCCATTTATCTATTCCCATTGTTTTGAGTTAACCACGTATTATCTCATAACTTCAAGATTATATATTTTTAGAATAACATTGTAAGGTAGGTGTGAGGGGCTGGATCTGGTTAGTTTGAACATGAAACAGATAAAATATTTGGGCTGGATATGACCAATTCAAATGCTAAAGGGTTAAAATATTAAAATGTATATATAATTAAAAACCATATATATACATATATATACATATATATAC
>NC_068986.1:5647569-5658443 GCF_001194135.2 Octopus bimaculoides | reverse complement strand
ATATATATATAAATAAATATACATATATGACAGGCTTCCTCACAATTTGCACCATTCAAATTCCACCCAGAATGTATTGATCAACTCAAAACTGCAGTAGCAGACTTTTGTCAATGGTGCAATTAAATGGAATTGAACCTGAAACCTAAATGGTTGCAAAGCAATCTTCTTAACCACATAGCTTACTGATGACACTGAGTGAGTTTTGCTTGTTTTTAATACACAAGTCTCTGGCAGCTAGTGCCATTCTATGTTTAGACATGTTTTATATTATTCTTACTCTTTACTCTTATACTTGTTTCAGTCATTTGACTGCGGCCATGCTGGAGCACTGCCTTTAGTCGAGAAAATCGACACCAGGACTTATTCTTTGTAAGCCTAGTACTAATTCTATCAGTCTCTTTTTGCCGAACCGCTAAGTTACGGGGATGTAAACACACCAGCATCAGTTACAAGTTACACGTTTAATATAATACATAGTATTAAGGTGGCAAGCTAGCAGAACTGTTAGCACACTGGGCAAAATGCTTAGTAGCATTTCATCCATCTTTATGTTCTGAGTTCAAATTCTGCTGAGATCAACTTTACTTTTCATCCTCTCAGGGTCAATAAAATAAACTACCAGTTGAGCATTGGGATCGATGTAATTGATTTACCCCTCCTCCCAAATTTCTGGCCTTGTGCCAAAAATTTGAAACCGATATAATATATAGTATTTGTTTTATTTATTTATTTACTTACATGTCACAGAATTGTATTAACAGTCTTTTGTTCTTGCTGAATTGAAGTAGGGACTTTTTTTCACTAAAGAAAAATAAATAAATGTATATAAATAAACAGGCAAAGTTTAAATTAGTTTCTTCTTTTTTTTTTTGCTCAAATTTATTGAGTGTGACATAACATTAGCACTAGTCAATAAATTATAGGGAAAATCAACTTATTATCAAACCTCATTGACACAGAAGAAATAAAAATATTTAGCATCGATGGAAACTACTATAGCAGTATTAAGAGATATATGAATATTTAATTATTAATTTCTCGCAGGTAAAATCTTTGTTAGTTTCTTAACTGTAATTATTTATACCAGCTCAATTATAGTCTGTCAGAACAACTGATATTTCTGATGCAAAAACAACAACTATTCCTAGGTGCTATGCAGTGGGACTAAACCCAGAATCATATGGTTGCAAAGTGAACTTTTTAACCACACAGCCATCATATATATATATATATATATATATATATATATATATATATATATATGGGTATATATATATATATATGGGTATGGAAATAATTTTTTGGTTGTACTGAAGAGGATAGATATTTGGATTTTAAGTATAGTAAAATTTAAATTTTGTACCTTTTGTATAATGGTTTGATGATATTATTAAGTATATATTTATTTCTCGAAATACAAAGATTTATTTGCTTTAATATATTATTATATAATTAGTTAACGTGGTATAGTTATTATTTTAAAGGTAAATGGTATATATATATATATATATATATATATATATGACAGACAGAGAGGTGAGAGAAATAAAAACCTTAATTCATAAAAGTGAACAAATGAAAAAGACCATAAAGAAGAAATAACACTTACTCTAAGATGATACTAGGCATTATAACTTCAAGGAAACTTTCCTTTATTGGCACAAAAGGTAATAATCCACTGTAGAATAATGCCAACAAAATGAGGACTCGGCGAAACGAAAATACCAATGGAATTCTAGGATTCTGAAATATAGCAAATATATATCATATTAACATTTTCAGTTTATAATTAAATCAAATCCCTACCATCATCACATTCACATACACCACTCCATTCTTTATCTAGTTTGTATCAACCATTTCTATGACATCATTACAATAGTCTGATTAGCAAAAATTAAGACAACAGTTATTGCATTTCTTAGTTCTCATGCATTCATTTACTTACATTCACAACAAATGTATTGTGAATCCTTCAAACCATTCCCACCAGCCATCCTGTATTTATCACTGACTTCTCCATCACCTGTCTAACTGCAGTGTTCTGCTACTGCAATTAAATATAAGCAGAACTGCATGTTTCATTATCTTTCTCACTACTTGAAACCACTAGCGACCGTTCCGTTTGCCGCTCCCAGACTCCACAAAAAACACATATTGCCTACAGTAGACCCAAAAGTGCTCCCCTCCTCCTACACTAGTGCTTGAAACCATTTCAACTGATATCCATCCCACATTCTCAACACTGTCCATTTTCACCAACATCTTATACTGATCATCTTTCTGTGTCACCAAGTCATCTCTCTGCTTCTGACTTGCAATCTTCAGAGAAGTACAAATGTAAATAATACAGAAGCACAAAAACACCTGCTTTCAGTGTCTGTCTATCAAAGTCAGTCAAAGTTTTGGCTGGCCTGAGACTAAAATGAAGGACCGTGGGACCGAAACTGAAATGATGGGGTTGAGAAGCAGGTTTTTAAACTACACGGTCATGTCTGAGCATATATATATATACATACATACAGACAGATACAGATTGTGTGTGAGTGTATGTGTGTATATATATACATATATATACAATTTTAAAAACCTACACGACTAGGTGAAAAGCGCTTCATTTAATGTGACATTAATAAAAATCTGTAAATGTACAAACATCCAGGTTTCTGAGTACCTTAATTTTTTTCTATATACATATATATATATATATATATACATAGCCAGATAGATAGACAGACAAATACAGATATGTGTGTGTGTGTATATATATATATATATATATATATATATATATATATATATATATATATATATATATATATATATATATATATATATATATACACATATATATACATATAGTCACAGAGTGTATGCTGAAATGCACATAGTATTGTTAGTATTTAAGGTACTCATTTGTTTCTAAGTAAAAAATTGCTCAATATACTTACACATTTGAAACATTTACCATTAATAGTTTCTTGTCTGTTTCCCCATACTGTGATTTGTTCTCTATTGTATTCCTTCACTAGATCAGAAACCTATAGTAACAAATATTTCAACAATAACTATACTGCAGTTCTATATATTTTTTTATAAATTGAATAATATGAAAGAAATTTAATAAAATAATGTTCTTTAGTTAATTGTCATTATTTACAGCTACAATTAAAAAGATCTGATTAGATGCAATTATCATTACCATTCAAAGGGCATATATCTGAACAATACCACAAGTAGAATGAGAGGATTTTCTTGTCATTATTATTTTACAATGATTAAAAAACAAATATCAGTTGCTATGGCTGACTCTTTCATTCATTTCATTTATATACTTATGATGTTCTCATCTTTTAGCATTCAGATTACTTAGTCAAATGTAATGCTTTATTTATTCATATTGTTTTGAATTATTCATGCATTATCTTGTAGCTTTGAGATTTCAATGACGTGATTGTTGATTTTTAGAATGACATTATAGGGTGACTATGAGAGGCTGAATCTAGCTGTTTTGAACATAAGACAAGTAGACTATTTGGACTGGATATTGGGCTTGTTTAACCTTTCAACATTTAAATCGGCCATATCCGGCCAAAACATTTTATTTATTTTATGTTCAAAGTGGTCACATCAAAGCAACAATATCATTCTAAAAATTAACGGTTACTTTTCAAATTCTCAAAGCTACAAGATAAAGTATGATTAATTCAAAACAATGTGAATAAATAAGCATTACTTTTGACAGAGTTAAATGCCAAAGGTTAATATAGTAAGCTCTGATATTTAATTGAATTATAACTTACTTTTAGATCATTTAATTTGGTTTTATTTATTTAATGAGTGCAGAATTTAGATTTCACTTTCAATCTTATAGTCTTAATATTTTATCAATAGAGGCTCACTGGAGGATAATGTTTGGAAAAACAATGACTGGGGTGAGGGATATTTTTGTAATATAGCTCTAATGAAGGATAATGTTTAGAAAAGAATAACTGGAGAGGGTAAAACATGGCGTGGAATATGAAAATAAAAAACTTGAAAGAAATTCAGTACATTGGAATAGCATCTCATAATTTAGTTAATAAATATAAACCCGTGGTAGAGGTAGACCCAGGAAGACATGGAATGAGGTGAAGCATGATCTTCGAACTTTGGGCCTCACAGAGGCAATGACTAGTGACTGAGACCTTTGGTGATATGCTGTGCTTGAGAAGACCCGTGAAGCCAAGTGAAATCATAGTCACGGCCAATGCTGGTGCCATGTAACAGGCACCCATGTCAGTGGCACGTAAAACGCACCTTTCGAACGTTGGGCCTCACAGAGGCAAAGTGGCAGGGATTCTTTCAAGTCTTGGGCCTCACAGAGGCAATGACTGAGAGCTCTGGCATTATGTCGTGCTTGAGAAGAAGACCCATCAAGCCAAGCAAAATCACAGCTGTGGAAAATACTGGTGTCATGTAAAAGCATCCATTACACTCTCCAAATGGTTGGCATTAGGAAGGGCATCCTGCTGTAGAAATAATGCCAAATCAAACTGGACTCTGGTGCAGCCATTCTTTATTGTATATATATATATTGCCAGCCCTGGTCAAACTGTCCAACCCACACCAGCATGGACAATGGGCACTAAATGATGATGATGATGATGAGAGATTGTAAACATCTGCAATACTGATAACAGAAAACTAAAAATATGAAGAAAAGAAAATCAAATAAATTTCCGATAAGAGTTATTTTATTTTTAAAAATACCTTTTGAATGAGTACATCATCATTGACCTTCACATCAATGTTGATAGGTAGGGACGGGAAATCATCAAAGACCTCTTTAAGGAGTGGAATGTGGCGGTCCTTGACACCTACAGTTGACACATCTGTAATGAGAAATTTATATATAAATATATATATATATATATATATATATAAACATATACATGTATATATATATATGCATGTCAATGATGATGATATGTATGTACACATAAACACACATACATGCACTTACACATCCACACAGCTTGATGTATTGGTGAACAGTTAACGGCACTGGATAGCATAGGGATTAAAGGTGCAATTGAGAAAATGTTAGCTGACACAGAGAAGTGGAAGCCATCTGAATATTGGAAAAGAGTTACCTGTATCATGATGATTTCACAGCAGGTATCAAAATACTGACATCATGATTGTTGCTCAATGCTCTATGAACACTGTAAGGGCTGTAAAACATGACATGGACAGCTGTAATGGAGATTACAAAGCTGTTATAGTCATAGGGTGAGTCTCCAGTGAGGGTGATGTCATGTTGCCCCCACCTCTTTGAACAGGGCCTTAGGCTCAATTCAGATGGTTATGTGAAGCTGCTGGAGTGTGTTAAACCTTGGTTAGAAAGGGTTGCTTCTGTAAGGCCATCTGTCATTCCTCTGGGAAGGGTCAGAAGTGGTTGTCGAAGAATTTCTACAACTTCACAAGCTCCAATTTCCGACTTCTTAATTACCTTGATTTTAATTCCATGGATTACTGTGTGTGTCACAGTTGAGAGAGACACTAACTGCTCTGCCTGCAACACCAAGGCAAAACTTGTAGCCAAGATGAAGAAGGTGTTCAAAGATCTTCCCAGAGACAGTTAGGAGTTATGAATACATGCACCAGGTTCCAGACCTGTCTTCAGGTAATGGTGGAAGCTGAGGGTGACAAGTTTGAATAAACTGTTATCTCTCAGCCATAATATAGTTGACATTTTTTGATTTTTTAAAAATATTTCTATTTTTGAATGGGATATTGTGTTTTCTTCTTCTTTTAGACAAACTATCAAATTTAGCTACGACACTCCACCTACACACACACAAACAAAATAAAATAGAATAATCATAAAAGTAGAACTAGGGTAATTTCCTTTCATATAATCTTAACCAGACTGTATCAAAAGGTAATATCAAATAAGAACTGTATAAAAAAAAGTATTTTATCTCTCTCCTTTGAACAGTTTTGAGTCAAGGATATCTCTGCATACAAGGTAAATTAATGTAAGGGAATGAAATGAAGGTGAACTAGTTTCTAAATATGTCAATAATTTCATAAAATTAATGAAATTGTTATTAACAAAACTGAGTAAGTATTGTTATTTAGAAAAATAATTCTACCTCAATATGTTCTTCAATAGCTTTCATAATAAATGGGAAGCACAAACGAACTAAGAAAGTGGAGAGGCACTGAAGCCATGAAATGACTTTGTTAATGAGCCAATAATGGAACCTCTATGTAGCAGTTCTACCTGATAGAAATATCAGCTAAATCTCCTTCAATCATACCCTACCATCTTAAAAATAAAGGAACCATTGGGTAAATCTAGCTCAAGTCATGCATTACTGTCTTTGAAAATGGAAGGATAGATTTGACAATGTAGGCCTTGACATACAAAAAGACTGAAATGCTTTAATCATATATCTGCTCAAACCACATTACATCATATCATCCATTTTGAGTTATTTTACTGAACTAACCAGACAAGAATTTCTAATTAGCTCACAATTTTTATACTTTATCTGGTAGATATGACTCAGTTAAAATTCAAACTAAAATTATTATATTTGTGGTTCAAATGTTTGTGCAGAAATGTTTATGGTCATTTATTCTAGGATTATTACATAATACAGCATGATTACTTTTTTAAAGCATGCCTTAGATCCTATTTTATATTTAGAATAATAATATATATATATAAGATGTGAATAATAATATATAAAATATAACATTAATTTTTATTAGTGACTAGGATTAATGGAGATTAATTTTATATTTTATATACTTATACAGAAATTTTATCAACTTAAATAATCAACCAAGACAATACTCACTTGGGTTGAAATCTAGGGGTAATTCATTTTTCATAGGTGGTAAATCCTGAAATCAAAGACATATCCAAATAATACAAAGAAGAGTAAATTAGAATAGAAAAATTGACAAAGTGTTACTAATAAAATATGGTTCTAAAGAAATTATCCTCTTCATCAAAAATATTATACCTCTTGCCCAGGAAGCCACAATCATGTCAGGAAAATTTGCCAGTGTCAGTTGTTTCAGTGCTAGAATAGCAGTGAAGTGAACTGGTTTACATTTTTGAACTTCAAAGGTTTTAATTTCCTGTTGACTCAGTTTTGCTTTGACCATTAATAAACTTCAAAAGGCTATCATCAGAAATTGTTGGACTGAAAATAGCAGATACATGCTTTTCCAAACAGTCAGCTTTATATGGGCACGTTAAGAGTTTGAAGATCATGCTTTGCTACCTCATCCTATGTCTCCTGGGTCTACCTTTTCTAATGGTCCCCCCTACAGTTAGAGATCAGCACTTCTTTACACAGTTGTCCTCATCCATACACATCACATGACCACGCTAGTGCAGTCGTCTCTCTTATGCCCAACTAAATCAAAATTCTTTTATGGACCTTTAAAATACGATTTGTGAATCCCCAATTTACTATTTTGCTTGCATGCCCCCACCCCCGGGGTCACATGGACCCTGGTTAAGAACTTCTGCAGTACAACTGGACAAGTGTTTTCCTATTTGTTTCTTATACTTATGTTAACCACCATTAGTGATTCATTTGTTTTATCACACATCCTTGATGCTGTGGTGGCAGTGGGAGTCACTGCATTCATAAAATAAATACAGACCAGAATACAGAACTTAGAATATCCCACCTCTCTAAATTATCAGATGATGCTTGAAAAAGTGCCTTTATGCCTTTGTTCCAGAGTCTCAACCTTGCTACTACCTGGAGTAATGCTATGAATGTTTTGAGTGTCTCAGAATTTTAGAGGGAAACAACAGTGTCGGTTGTTGTAATGTATAATTGAGAGAGTGTGCATGCCTATATTTGGATTATTTGCTTATTGGTTTTGTTTTGTTTTGTTTTTTTTACTTAATTTTATTTACTATTTATTTTTGTAATTAAGTTCTCTTTTTTTCTTTCACTGAATTATTGCAAATAAATAAAATGGCATTTGGCTTTATGATGACTCAGACAACAGCAAACTTTCAACCCCAACTTGTGCTAAATGTTAAGAGGATTACTGTCTTCAATACTTGATATTGTAGCTACATCTGCAGTCGTTTATCTCCATTTATACATTTGTATAATTTTGTGCAGTTATTAACAATACAAACATTTCATTCATCAGTGATAATGTATTCTACAATAAATTAAGCAAGGATTAAGGTAAACATCTCAAACATTTTTATCAACACAGAATTATTTTTAAAATATCCTCCCTATACATTTTGAAGTACTTTGGATATATAACAAAATTATAAGGTAATTATCTCATTCTTAAAACAATAAGTAATAACCAATAATGTACAATATACAGGAAAGAACAAACCTATGAACCTTATATCTACTCACTTTATAATCTGTTTGGGATATAAGTACAGCACAACCACATGTTCGAAGTAAATTGTTATCATGGCAAACAACAACTTGGTTGTCTTTAGTTAGATGACAGTCTAGTTCCAACATTTCTGTTCCTGTGTTTGTAGCACTGTAAAATAGTAAGTCATTCATCATTTTTAAAACAAAGGAAAATTACTCTTGTTGGTTTGATTTTACACTAATCCATAAAACACAGGATTTTTAATACTGACAATCATACGACTGGAATAATGTGTTTGTAGTAAAGGCAAGTACACTATTGCTTGGGTTGATTTAAAGCAGCAAGTTGGCAGAACCATTAGCATACCAGGCAAACTGCTTAACAGCATTTCTTCTGCCTTTATATTCTGCCGAGATTGACTGCCTTTCATCCTTTTGAGATCAATAAAATAAGTACCAGCCAAGTACTGGAATCAATGCAAACAACTTCCCCATCTCTTCAAAAACTGCTGGCTCTGTGCCAAAATTTGAAACCATTATTACTTTGGTTGAGCTAAATAGTTCAATCTAATTTATCATCATCATTATCATTTAACATCCATTCTCCATGCTGGCATTGGTTGAACAGCCTGACAGGAACTGGTAAGGCCAGGGGCCACACCAGATTCCATTGTCTGTTTTGGCTTGGTTTCTATGGCTGGATGCCCTTCCTAAAGCCAACCATTCCACAAAGTGTACTGGGTGCTTTAATGTGATACCATCAGCAATGCTTTTTACATGGCACCTTGGTTTTAAGAATCTCAATTCTGTTGTGGTGGTGGGTCTTCTAATTACTTATTGATTTATATAAATTCAAGGCAAAGAAAAAATAAATGTATTCAATATACCTCAAACTTGAACTTATGATATTTCTTTTTCAATAGAAGTAGACTAAGGAAATCATTTCTTATTCGAAGATATAAAAGTTTATAATAAAATGGAGAATGAAAAACCATTATCACTTAATTGTGTGACTAGAGAATCAGGGTAAAGTTTTGTGGAATGGTAAAAATGTTGGCATGGTAAAAAAGACTGCAATATTTGTTTTGGCACTTTGTGGTCTAAGTTCAAATCCTGCCATCACCAAATTAGGTGGTAGACTTAATCTGTCAGATGGTAACCCTTTTGTTACCATATTTTTTTTTGAGATACTCTGTGTTTCTTTCGATTAATTTTAAATAACAAAGAATTTAGTAAAATAACTTAATTATCATCAAGCTAGTGTTAGGAATATAAATTGTGACTAAGGTTTGGTAGAAGATTTTAATTCAGAGATTTTGAAAACAAGACATTTGTATTACAGAGCCAGAGGTGGTTTCAGGTGGGTTGGTATCAAAAGGAGTTAACACTGGCTGTTGGATGCAAACGATTACACCAGGTCTGTGGCTGAAGGATCCTTTCTTCCTGCCCTTCTCTCCGATCAGTCTTGGAAGTCTTGTAAGGGGTCAATAATTAAGGAAGACCTATGCAAGGAACAGACACCAATACTCCTCCTCTCACTCACGAAATAAACAAATTCCTCAACATTCTGGTTCAAGTAATGTAAAACATGAAAATTTTCTAAAAACACACCGAATCTCAAGAATACATGGAGGCAGGAGAGAAAATTAAATTAAGAAAAGACAAAAAAAAAAACACTTATTAATCATACAGTAAGCTATATCTTTCCATGCTTTAGAGTTACCACTAAGTGATAATGTGCCAAAAAGAGTTAAATGGTTTGACCAAGGACACAATGAGTGCTGTTGTTGAAAAAGAAAACAGTTAATCATGTAGTCAGGATTTTGGTAACTAAGTAACTCAGCTAATTGTTATCCTAAAAGAATTTTAATGAATACATTTCCTTTTCATTTGTTGTTTCCTTTTAATCCTTTACTCCTATCACATGTTTTGTTCTCCACCACTATTAGCTATTCCCTATATTCCTGCTATATTGCCAGAAGAGAAATAAAGAATTCATGTTTCTTTTAATAAGAGCGGAACTAAGAAATGAGTTGCCTTGGCCCACACAAAAAAAAAATATATATCCTTGTTCAATAAATACATTTCACTAAAACTAGAATAAACAAGCACAGACAAAATTGAAGACAAACGGATACTTAATCTATCGTATCTTATATATTACAAGGCAAGTTATCTGTCTGTGTGTGTGTTGTGTGAAGCATTTCTACTCCTACAAATACATATATATATATATACATACATACATACATATATACATACATATATATACATATATATATACATGCATACATATATATATATATACATACATATATACATGCATACACATATATACATGCATACACATATATATATATATACATACACATATATATATATATACATACATATACATATATGCATACACATATATATATATATACATACATATATATATATGCATACACATATATATATATATACATACACATATATATATATATATATATATATATA